>NC_092794.1:46237511-46558337 GCF_918797505.1 Bemisia tabaci
AATCTGCTGAAATAAACGTGTTTAAATGAGAAATGCCACCAAATGACGTCATAAGGAGGTGCATTGTCTCACTTTTAAATATATTTTTCTACGAAATCCCACATGCGAAAAAAATTATGAAAAATAATGTGAATACACTGTGCTCATTGAACATTGTCAAATGAATCAATAAACATTTTTGGTGAAAATTCTCCATTTTTAGGATAAATTGATGGTGGAAAGACCTTTCTTGAGGTATCAAAAAGTATATGCGTTTAAATATAGATCCATTACGCAAAACAATACACTTTGTCACTGGTATGATCGTCATACGTTTTCATTTGAAAGTAGAAAATCAGTCAGTTTTCGCCTAAATATACTAAGCACAAAACAATATTCCACGCGTTTATAACTCGAAATGCACGTACAATTTGTATGAATCAACACGTGGCGGCAGAAGGTCCATTTTGAAATCAATTAGATGCAATAAAAAATCAATGGTGTTCCGTCAATTAATAAAGAAATAAAGTGAATTCAAGAGATAGATGCATCTCCCCTCACTTGCAAATTGATCAGAGCACGCGGAAACGAGGCTTACTGACTGCAATCTGGTGATACAACTTATCGAACTCCTGAGTAGCTGACATTGCCTACCCTTCTAATTGAAGGAACTTTAATTTCCTCGACAAACGAGATGCTCCTCGACGTTGGTCTCAAGTTGTGAATCATGATTTTTTTTCCACGTCGGCTCTTTGAAATTTTCGTGAGGTCTTTAAGTGGCAAGTGACTGGGATTCTCTAGGTTTTTGCGCATAAACGTTATATTTTCCTTTCCATACCTCGCTATTATTTCCATTTGTTATTGATTGAAGCTAGATAAGCTGAATGAGGGGATTTGACGCAAATCTGGAAAATTCACGACCCAGTGCTCAATCTGAAAAGCATGTTACGAGTGAGGAGAGGGCTCTTGCCAATTTTAATGGCTTGTTATTTGCTACTTACAGTAAATTAGGCCAGTCTCATTATATGCGCCTCTTCTCCTGATTTCCACCATGCGTGGATAAAAATATTGTATGATATTTTCGAGGATTCTTGTCGGATTTTGGCTTAAATTTACATAAAATGCATCGCAGAGGGTGAACATTGATTCGCTGGAATAAAATAGATTATTAAGCATGTTTTGTCGGCAAGGTCGATGGGAGTAGAATGTAAGGAACGCGGGGAAAAGTCACCTCAGAGAGTTATGTTATTCTATGAGGAAGATTTGGGTTAGGTTTGAAGAAATTTTACTGACGACAATTGCCAAAAGAAAACAAGAAGGAGGAAAGGGAAGAAAAAGGGAGAGAGCACGGTGGTAAAAGGGGGATGGACGATATAAAATGAAGAAGATGGAGGAAAAGAGGAGAGAAAATGAGATAAAAAAAAGAGTAGACAGGAACGGAGAAAAATCTGTAGAAACGGAGAGAAGAAGAAGGGAGAAAGAGAGAGAGAAAAGAGGGGGAGGGAGAACAGGAGTCGAGACAAGAGGAATGAAAGGGAGAAAAAGGGGAGAAAATTAAAGAGAAATTCCATATTTAGGAGGAAGACAAAAGATTTCTAAGTTCACATTACGTCGAAAGTAATTGATAATTCGAAGATCGATCGATATCATCGATACATTCATTTTCTACGGCGTGTCATTTTTTCGGGAAAAACAACCCCTATGTATGTACGCCCGTGGTCTATTCGTCAAGAAAAGAAGAAGAAGAAGAAAGATCAAGTATTTCATAGGTCGGTCCAGAGGGGGGCGTCCCCTCCGTCTTCCCGAAAAATGGGACGGAGAAAAAGGAGAAAAGGGAGATGGAAGGACGCTACCATGTGGTAATTATTCATGACGTGATTGGCTCAAACTGCATATTAGATACTATAAAATTTCGAAAATTCCGGGGGGAGCATCTCCCCCCCCCCCAACCCCCCTTACGCTTCCCTCATTCGAAGTGTCTGGATCCGCCTACGGGGTATATGTTGTACAGTATTCAAAGAATCCCGTCTTGATAACGCGTAAGACGGGTGCGGTGAAGGGGATTTGATTGGCTCACCGCGGGCCTCACAAAGGTGGGCTGGCAGGTGTAAAGGGGCCTTTGACGTCATCGGAACGGAACACAGCTCGAGGGCCCGGCTCCGAGATGGCAACGCGCCCCGGAACGGGGCGTGCTTTGCGATGTATCGATTGTCCTGCCATTTAAACCTATGGTAATTAATCGATTATTTAGGTGTTCGCTGCGAACACCCTGACTATCGATCCTTTTCCATAGGTTTAAATGGCATGACAATCGATATATCGCAAAGCACGCCACGCCACTGAACGCGCCCTGGAACGGGGGGCACTCGGGCCGTATTTGAACAGCTGAGTTCAATCGGAGCCGTCGATGAGGGAAAGCGGAAGTGGATGCAGCCGCCGCATCGGCATCGGATCCCAAGATGGCTGATGAGAATTTCATTAAAGTGGTTTCGCGTTGCGTCTCGCTCACTTGGAGCAATGTCTACAATTACACATTACATCGGAAATCTCCTCGCCAGCGCTGCGCCGCGTCCTGGCCTCTGGCCTCGAATATCCGCGGTTCATCCCCCTTAAACAAATCCCAAGTTGTTTAATTAATAACTTGCCGGGTGCTTGATGCACTTACCCCCCACCCGGCGCCCGCCCGCTTTCGTTACAGACAGACCTCGATTGCTTTGTTGATCTTCGTTTGAGTGGTTGCTTCCTACTTCTGGCTCCTTTTGCAGATTGTTTTTAGCCTTTTCGCAGCCTCATCCTCCTTGTTCCATAGCGCGATTCCAGGAGCCTGAGTCAGGGTTCCTGCTCGACGAACGGCCTCAAAGCAGGAATCTTCTGAGAACCTGGACGCGTTCACTATCACTTCCGCAAAGTTCGTTCCTCTTCTGACGTAGGCGCGTATCTTGATTCCCACGTGAGCCCTCTTCTCCGTTTTGCACTATGCTTTCGGCCAGTGGCGCGGCGTGAATTGCGATTTATCGATTGCTATGCCATTTAAACCTATGAAAAAAGATCGATTATCAGGGTGTTCGCAGCGAACACCTTAATAATCGATTCTTTACTATAGCTTCAAATGGGGAGATATCGATAATCGATTATTCACGCCACGCCACCGTGCTTTCCAGGGTTCATGTGGGAATAGGGATACGTCCTTGTGTTAGAGGAGTTGTGCGAATATCGGAGGTCTGTTCGAAAATCCCGCCGGTTCGTGTTACATTTACACTGATTAGTGGAAATTACGATTGGGTTGGATTGACTCGACTGATGTTCAGCTGAGATTGCTTAGCTCCGATGTTTTCTTGTAGTGTACGAGTCCTCACTTAGATAATGATGGTGTGTTGATGAATCACAATTTTGCTTCCTAGAACAACGAGTAAGCCTGAGGTATTAAACTGATGATATACTCTAATACTGCCGTGCTAAGGAAAAACGCCGTATGAGCATTCGAGAGTTGCCAAATTTCCTGCAAAAACAATTATATTTGAGGAAAGTTATAAATATTTTCCATTGCAATTTTCAGGAACTTCAGGTGAAATTGGGAGAAAAATTCTCTGAAAAAGTGGAAGGAAAATATTCATAAGTTCACCAGGAAATTCGTCTTTTATCAAAGTAAATTTGGCAACGCCCGAAGATTCGTACGGCGTTCTTCCGTGGCCTGGCAGTGTAGTGGCGCAATGAAATCGTGAAAATTATAACAACCAATTTAAACACTCGTAAGCAGAGTTAAATGTCTATGAAAAAAGACTTCTAGCTCCCTTTTTTCCTTCAAAATATGAGAATTTTCCAGGTTTGCGGCAAGATGCCGAGTAAAATCCGCAATTTTTGCCAAATTTGGCCTTCAGACCCAAATTGAAGCCAATGCAAAACCCGAAAAGAGGCTGGGAATGGCCTGATATGATGAACTCCGTGCAATATTGACCTGCAATGCAAAAAATTGTGCACTTGAGGAAATTTAGTTAGGGTGGCCCCAAAAACGACTTTTATCGATACTCCTCCTTTATTAACAGTGATCGCTCCTCTGACGTAAGGGCTTATCTTTATTTCTACGTGAGCTCTGTTCTCCGTATAACTCTATGCTTTCCGGAGCTCATGTTGGGAATAGAGGTAACCAGAGATGGAAAGTGAAATTTCATAAAGCTCGAATAAATTTCACAAAAGTTGAAATTTATTAATTTGTTTTAGAAAAATTGATTACACCTTTGGAGGTCTTAAAGCGTTTCAGATGGTCTTTCTGTTGATGCTGCGGTATTCTGCTACTCTACTGAAGGTGCCAGACACAAAGAGGGGGCAAAAAGGGGAGTTTAGAGAGAAAAACCCCAACCTAACCTCTAAACTAAACGAAAACATTTGCAACGCGCGAATGTTTTACGCTTGGGGTAAACAATTTCAAAATTTATAATTACTGTTTCTAGGCGTTTCTTAGCCTCCTGAATCCATCCCCAAAAGTTTCAATAAATTTCACGCGTGAAATTTCACTCGAATAAATTTCATGAAATTTTCCATCTCTGGAGATAACACCCTTACGGCAGAGGAACGACGATTTGCCTTGATATCAGCTGTGGTGAAATGGACGGGCCACGTAGGGGGGGGCTTGAACAGTCATATGCCTGCAGGAATCAGTCATTTTAAGCTCACGGATACAAAGAAAAAGCATAGCCAAAAAATAAAAAAACAATGATTTACCATAAATTTGGCGAGGCGATCCACATGTAATAAGTAAATCACCGCGGAGACACAACTCTGGGTAGGAGAAAATTTAAGTCGCCTATTGATCCCGGGCTTTTGGCGCTTGGCCATTCGCGATCGGAGCATTTGCGAGCGACACTGGTGCGAGACGACGATTCGTATTAACCAGCGAAAGAGGCAGCAGCTGCAGAGCTGTTTTGCAGCTATGCGTTTCTCAGACGTCTTCATCGGCGTTTTCAGCTCTGCGCTTCACGACGTCACGTCACCCTCGACCTACGGGTCTTTCAAGTGTCTGCCGCGCTGTGAAAGTCATTCTTGTATTTTCAAGTTCAGACTCACAGTCAGAGGTTATCTAACGAGGATGCTCGTGGTCATCTGAGCAGACATACTTTAAATGCTCCTTAAGTCCTCGAATAAAAAGGGGAATCCAAAATATCAAAAACTGCTTGTAGTGGAGAAATAACAGTTTATAGATGCACGGTTGAAAAGTCCGTGTTTATGATTTACTTTAAGTTAATATTATTTTTCGGGTAGATGGACCGAAGAGATTTGGTTAAGTCAACAAAAATGTAACAACCGAAACCCCAAGGTTTACATTTCCCTAAGAATACGTTTTTGTAGTACACTGGAAAAAAAAACACATTGGATCTAGAGTCCAGACTCTTGAAAACATTGACAAAAAAAGGACTCTTGATTCGATCAGATTTAAGCTTAAATCAAAAGGAAATCCGCTAAAATTAAGAGGCTTGGTTCTTGATTTAAGCTTAAATCTGATCGAATCAAGAGTATTTTTTCTTGTCGATGTTTTTAAGAGTCTGGACTCTAGATCCAATGTGTTTTTTTTTCCCAGTGTACGATTTTTGAAGGAACCTAATACTTCGAGGTGTTTCAAGATTAAGAAAGTGTCCTATGACTTAAAATGTATCTCTAAACAACATTTAAATATTTTGAGGAATGATTTAAGGAAGATAAAAATAGAGAGTCTGACACTAAGAATAAAACAGTTTTTCATTCGCTATGTCAAGAAGAAGACTTTATAGGATAATATCAATAATGGGCAAAACACACACGAAGTGCAAAAAAATAAAAATAATTGTGATACGAGCAATCCCCGTTTAAAAAAAGGATTTTTTAGTTTATATACAGAATATAAAATTGAAATGGCGAATACGCGTAGCTCCACTCGGTTGCGAACTGAGCAGTTGCCCTCCGTCTTTACATATTCACTTTCTGTATAGTTGACTGAGGAAACTCTCTTAGAGCTAGAAAGGCACATAAAAGCTGCAACTTTTATCTAAAAGGTTCCACGGTAGCGCTTGAAGATAGAAAAAGAAATATGTAGGAAGAACTCGAGCCTTCATAAAGTACCTTTTACGTTTTTCATTATTACCTTTTTTTCTTGTGCCAATGTGTGTCTTCTGCAAACGATGAATCGATGTTGCAACAAAGTATTTTCCTACGAGTCGAGGCTTCGTTTAAACGTTTATCCAAAATGAATCTTTCTTATATACATGGGCGATTTCCAGTGAGAAATTTCATTTAGTCAGTGCGTACTGAATTTTTCACTGCTCCATGGTTGAAAACTGATTTGATTACGGAAGAAGATCTGCCTCGATTACAGTAAAAAATTATCATCAAACTAAAGAATCTTAATAATCGAGAACAAACCATCCGCATTGAGCTCATGTTTTTACTAAAAAAGAAAAGGAAGTGGTAATTATCGTCAAGTGAAACACACCACTGCTTTGCATATTAGGTATTTTATCCCTGAAGAACGAAAGAACAATATTGTTTGAAACTTTCACAGAATATTTCTTACGTGTATATTTAAAATCAACGAAATTTTTTTTCAGAAATGACGTTGAATACTTTTAAATTTAAGCAATGAATTATGGCAAGAAGTCTAGAGCGTTCTAGCCGAGATTCGTGTTTCTGCAATTCCACCGATGACACCAAACAAACGACACCTAGTCATTCCGACTCACTTTCAACGAAATATGAAGCAATGTTCTTGAGGGACGATGAACAGGAGACAAACGGCAAGCAACATGAGTTGTCTAAACCGCGACTTAAAAAAACAGATTGGAGGAATGCGCAATCCGGAGGTGCTAAGTGATTAGATCGAGACCGATTGAGAGCGTAGTTTTCTCTCCAGCGACCCCCCGCCCCCCTCCTTGCTGAAAATTCCAAGTTTTTCATGCATGCAACATTTTTCAACCCCTTTGTTTTAATATCGTAATGGGGTGAGAATTGTGAAAACATCTTCCCTGCCCTCGAATCCCTTTAATATCGCTCCCGAGTCGTGTTTTTTTTTAAAACCAAAGGATACGGTGATTACCTCCCCTCTTCCTCCCACCCCTTCGGGTCCTTTTCCATTATCCATTACAGGCTCTCGTCCTGCACACATTGGTTTTATTAAAGATAAAAATGAGCACATCATTTAGTATGTTTTATTAGGGTCGTTCGGCGCGCAATATACGAGTGAGCACCTTCGCGGGCAAAGTAAAATACTTTCAGCAAAGACGGAGCTTTCGGAATCCTTTTCCTCTCTCCCCCCTCTTCGCGGCAGCTTTTAAGCTGGTTTTTATTTAAAGAACGTACTGTTTCCTTCCGAGAAAAATGTCCTTAAGAAGCTCAATTTAATCGCATTAGGCAGCTTTAGCATGGCAATCGTTTTAAGTGTTAGCTGTGTTAAGACTCGGAGAACTGCCAGGGATCAGAGACATTTCGTGGAGTACTTCTTTAGGCTCATTGGTTTTAGATTGTACGGACTCAGCGGGGACAAAAGGTTTGTTTTGAATTTTACTCTCGTTGTGTACAGGTTGAAATTATCCAGGTCAAAATCTCGTAATTGAGTAATTGATTCTTGAACATGAAGGAGTGCTTTTTACATACTATGGGACACAAAACGAGAATAAATCGGACACATTTCGATTTCGAAATCGATGATCAAATTAGTATAATTTTTAAAAAAACACATGTTCAAAATTAATGGTAGATGACACTACATGCTAATTTATTACACAAAAAGAAACTATGAATCACGCACACCCTCTGCACATGATGCTTTTTAATTTTTTCACATAGTTCCTTTTAGCATAAATGCGTCCAATTCCAATATTTCTTGTTCAGGAAACGAGATGGCCAGATTATAGTGTCACTTTACCTCCAAAATGAAATTACTAAAAAAAGAAATGAAATTGAATGAAATGAAATTAATGAATGATTGATTATTAAATGTTTACTAAATTGTTCACATTTTATTATTCAGGTCCTAAGAGAGTGTTACGACCAGGTTTCAAAATTCTTTTTTTTACACCCCTCCCCCCTCGCGACAAAAAGCGCTCTACTAACAACTTGGTCTCCCTGGACTTAGGCCTCAGGTCCCTATTCCATCAAAAGGCGGCATATTAAAATAAAATACGGATCATTGGTCGAATATTGTTTAATAAACTACAACAAGCACAATTCTCAAAAGAACCATAGTATGTAAATTGTAAACATTGCACCAATATTCTGACGGGCTAAGGAAGAACGCCGTATGAACATTCGAGGGTTGCCAAATCTCCATTGATAGAATGTGAATTTTGATGCAATTTAAGCATATTTTTCCTTGGAATTTTCTGAGTTTTCAGACTAAATTGCGTACAAAATTTTCTGAAAATGGAGAAAATATTTAAAATTTTCCTAGCAAATTCGGGTTTTACCGAGGAAAATTCGGCAACGTCTGAAGGCTCATACGACGTTCTTCCTTAGCACGGCAGTACTGGCAATATTACATTCGTCCGGTGCAAACATCGCTTATTAACCGATTCTCCCACCCGGGGCAGGGATATTCCGGGAAGTCCTCGCCCCCGCAACACCGGTTCCGCGAAGTTAATTAATATGGGTGGAATCAGCTATCAACTCGTCCGCCGAGTGATGGTGTCGATGAATGGGCAGTTAGGCAGAGGTCGCGGCGCGGGTGTGCGGCGGTTGGCCGGTGGCTCACAATGCAGGAGCCGACAAATCATCGCCGATAACGCGTGACGACCCCGGCCCCGCATTCATCTCCTGCGAATAATGAGCCTACCGCCCGCGCATCTTCCTTTCGTCGCTCTCCCGGACGAGGCCCCGATAACATCTATGCGCCCGATAAAGACTTATGATGGATCGCGGGGAAGGAGCCTCCTCGACGTCAGTAAATAACTGAAACCCGGTTTCGGAACGGAGGGTGGGTCCAATGCAAACTTTTGCTTTACGGCGAAAAGGAGAGCTAGGTCTGAGGAAAAAAGACTGAACAATCACGATGATTACGTCAAAAAGGTCTGAAATTCACTTCCGACTTCATAATCTGTTCATTATCCTATGATTAAAGACTAAAAAATCACGATCATTATGTCGAGAAGGTCTGAAATTCACATCTGACTTCATAATCTGTAATCGCGGGAAAGGAGCTTCCTTAACGTCAGTAAATAACTGAAATCTGGTTTTGGAACGGAGGGTGGGTCCAACGCAAACTTTTGCTTTACGGCGAAAATAAGAGCTGGCTCTTATGAAAAAATACTAAAAAATCACTATGATTAAGTCCAAAAGGTCTGAAATTCTGACTTCATAATGTGTAATCGCGGGAAAGAAGCTTTCCCAACGTCAGTAAATAACTGAAACCCGGTTTTGGGACGGAGGGTGGGTCCAACGCGAACTTTTGCCTTACGGCGAAAGGAGAGCTGGCTCTTATGGAAAAAAGACTAAAAAATCACTATGATTAAGTCCAAAAGGTCTGAAATTCTGACTTCATAATGTGTAATCGCGGGAAAGAAGCTTTCCCAACGTCGGTAAATAACTGAAACCCGGTTTTGGGACGGAGGGTGGGTCCAACGCGAACTTTTGCTTTACGAAGAAGAGGAGAGCTGGCTCTTATGGAAAAATACTAAAAAATCGCGATGATTATGTCAGGAGGATCTAAAATTCACTTCTGGCTTCTTAATCTGTAAAAATTTATCGTGAGTTTCCGCATTCTCGCCCTAAAAATACACTATGCTGCCGTACAACGCAAAAGCGCCATTTTACATTTTTTGGAAACAACGTGTCATAGCAAAAAAACTGATGTTGCTTGGGATAATATTTTCCTAGAATTCTTTACGCAAATACTATCAAAAACTTACCCTGAAAATTTGGGGTGCATGGATGAAACAATTTTTATTTTATAAACTGTTAAGTTCCAAAAATCGAGAGAAAATCTTGATAAATACGGAAAAGTTGCGCTTTTTGAACAGCTCAGTTTTTCTCAGTTTCTCAGAGTTACTTTTTCGCGTTATAATAAATGTGCGCTTCCAGGACTTTATGTCCACCTACCTTTCGCCCATTAATTAAATTTCCACCGCTATTTATGTCCACTAAACGTTAAGTCCAGTTTATATTAAGTCCACATGATTTAATGTCTTACCATGAATATGTCCAAAATTGTCCAAATTGTGGACATGTTATGTCCACATTTTTTTCTTTTCATTTAAAAAACAGGAACCTGCTCAAAAATAAATACATACTACGACTACCTTCATTCTGAAAAACATTTCATTCATGAATCAAGTTATGAAAGAGAACAGACTCTAAGAGCAGATAAAAACACAAGCAGTGAACTCCAACACAATGTGTTGATAAGGCGCGTCATTAACTCGCACATATCAACCCCTTTAGTTTTCATTTACAGAGATTTCAAAAAAGGCAAGCAGCACAACAAGAGAATTCACGATCCAACACTGCAAGGTCAACGACGCACCTTCACGAGACCGTGTATTGTGAATCTAGAAAGCTATTCGAACAAATTTAAGTTTTTTGATCTGCCTCAAGCAAAATCTTATCAGATTCTTGAAGAAAAGTGCTACGGAAAAATTTAAGCGAAGAAAGGAAAAATTCTGTCGAACTCCTAGAAGATAAAGTCGATTTAAAGGTATTTTGGGGCTAAAATACCCAAATTACCGGTATTATAAATATACCGTTATATTATTGAAAAGAAATTGACTCGATATAAATGCAATTGTATTAAATATGTCTTGATTTTGTTATTTTAAACGTCTTTTCATGCAAAGAAGCTCAACCATGTCCATGCTTTATTCATTCATGAATTGAAAGTGAGCAATCCACATCCCGAAAATCTACCGATTTGCCGTAAAAAATCGCAGAAACTTGATATACCAGGTCGATGTACCCACTCTTTGAATTAACTTCACACAACAGTATGATTAGTTCTTTTCTAGATTTTGAGAAAAGAATCACGTCGGGGTCACCACTTTGTTGAGCTCAGAAAAAAGGTCAACAATATTAGGTATAGATAAATAAACACATTTTTATTAATAATACCTTTTTAAGGATAAATTATGACTGGAAGAATCATACAAGCAGGACTTCTTTTTTCATATATATTAGGTTAAGATGAAGAGAAAAAGTGGTCGCCACGGAGACCATTTAGCATAGCATATGCTTCAACAGGTACCAACTTTTGAAAAGTATAACCGAGGTTACAGATCTGTCAAAGCAACGTTTTGAACAAAACGAAGGAGTTAAATTCTCATTCCGAGAGTGCCGACCTGCTCAGCCATCCTCGAATCAGTTCGCTTGATTCTGCTTATATATGCATATTTTAAATCAGCGCGTCGCATTCTTACGCTTTTTTTAAAAAAACCAAGTAACGTAGACTCTTGGTATTCACTGCACATAAACTAGCGACCCCCAGAATGAGAAACAACTTTAAATCATAATTATTGTTGGATAAATAAACTTTTTACACGCTTTGGAAAATCTCAGAAGTTCGCGGTAGTCACTTTTCGGTAAGGAACTAAGGGACTCGGTTATTGTATCGAGCAGGGTTCGAAACGATCGCAAAGGCGGTATACTACGTATACGCGCCAATATGTTCATGTGTACACTGTGCGGATATGATAAGATGAAAACCGAAGCGGGAGCCTAGGAAACGCTCCAATGCCAAATTAAACATTTTTCAGTAACATATGCTGTCAAAATTGAAAGTCCTCTTCAACTAGTTATTTCGTGCGCCTTCAATCTAGTAGGAAACTGTGCAACGCCTCTGACGAGAAATAGTTGCTTAGAGCGTTGCGGCGCGGCAGGCAACCAGCGTGACACGCGCATAGGCGCCTACAAACCTAACGGGATACGTCACGCGTTGCGCAATGCGTGAAGTATCCCGTTGAGTTTGTAGGCGCCAGTGCGCATTCTGCGCTGCTAACGCGCCGCTCCGCTCTGTGTTAGGCTCTAATATTTAAACTCGCAGAGTCAGCGTTTTTCAACTCATGATTTTGAAATGAATGCACTCTCTGCATTGATTATTCCCTTTTAAACTGATGAAAAAGAAATATGTACTACTGGAAAGTATAATGTGTTTTTTGTATGCATTAGAGTAGTTCCGTGTCAAATTTAATGATTTCCAAAGCATTCAAATTTATTCTTTTATGTTTTGGGCTTTCACTGCGCTGCATCGTGGTGTAAGCGCAACTAAACGCTCAAAATTGGACGTATTTGACTAAAGAAGGTCGATGTACAAATAAGTTAAAAACAAAAAATTGCGTGCTTCTTGGTTTTTTTCCTCTTTTATTAATTTTTGTATAGTTTCTTTCATCACAACTACGGCTCATTGAGATTCATATCGATGCCATTGCTTGGAAAAGATTTTATAAATATTTACCAAGTATTAAAAATGTAAGTGTTTTTAAAATGAAGCAATCAATTTTATTAAAAAAAAAAAAAAAAAAAAAAAAAAAAAAAAAAAAAATGCCCATTTGAGGCATATTTTAAATCGGAAATTTCAATGATAAAAATGAAACCAAGAATTTACCACAGACAATTTGAAAAGATTAATCAAAAGAAGAAATTAACATTTCAATTAAAATATGAGTTACGATAACAACACCTTATTCTCTCTTAATTTTCTCATTTCGAGATTGTCAATATAATTTTACACACGGACTAAAATATAACGCTTGAATTTGATTTTAGTGGACTTTACATTTGTGGACTTAACTTAGTTTACGTTTAAGTAATGGACTTAACAATAGTGTGGGCTTCAGAACTGTGGACGTAAAAATTGTGGACGAAAAGTGTGGACGTAAAAAAAAGTGGACATGAAGTCCGTGTACCAAATGTGCGCATCGTGTTCTACGCGTCATCTACCGTTTCAGTCAAAATACGTTCATGGTTTAGTGACACATTATAACGCACCTGTAACACGGGCTCAAACGCACCCCCTACCCGCTCAGAGGCGGATCCAGCAAGTTGGCAACACTGGATTTCCTCCATTTAAACCTGTGTTGAATAATCGATTCTTATCCGAGCACATAGCCCCTTGAAGAATCGATAAATTTCCGTAGATTTAAATGGAGAACAAAAAAATGTTTCCGACTTCCTGGATCGCGCACCTCCAGAGCGGTATGTATTTTATAATAAATGACCCCTAGATATTACAAAAATGCGGACTTTGACAGATAGCGAATATATAGTATGTTTTCTTGTCGACGTCAACTGCGAGCTACGTGCATTTTTCCATCGCATTGAAACAGACATCAGTGACGCCACAAGCAACGAAAATATTTTCCAGTCCCCATCGAAACATATCCTTCGAACGATTATTTGTCGCCTCAGGCTACCACATCCTACCGAGCCGATTGCTGAATCGTTATATCGAATCGCCAAAGTCGATAAATTAGCATTGTTGTGATAGGGTATATCGATGAAGAGCATTCGATAATCGACCCGCTGACTCCGTCACTAAAATAGAAAAACGCATCACTCAAGTATCAACTCCAATCAGATACGGGCTGCACCTCCACTGAGTCGAGGACTCGAGGGTCCTAATAACCGGTCGTATAGCTGCGGGCGTAAATTGTTGAATTAAATTGGCAGAACTTCAAGGGATGGGAAAACAGGGGAAATGAGAAAACTGCAAGCTCTGGCCATTTTTGCGCTGCTAACAGCTCCAAAGAATTCGGAGTGGGAAAATAGAGTCAAGAAAATAATAGGAGCACCAAGACAAACATCATTACTATCTGCGTTTAACAAGCGTCTATGGTCGCACGCCTCTCCATTGTTGCCAGCTCGATAATTTGGTAAAATTGTAATGTTAATCATCGAAAGTAATAACATAATTATCTGGTAAATGACCATGACCACTAAAGAGCTGTAAAAATAAACACTACAGTGTTGCGTAGTGGTTTAAACGATCTTATTGTGTTATCCGTAATCGTTTTGTAGTATCGGAAAGGCGGGAAAGGGGTACCTAAATGAAATTTAAAATTTGAGGAAACCGCCTAAATTGAAAAATTGGACATCTTGGTCGGAAAACTTTCCACATCGGAAAAAAAGGAAACTCCGTTTCACTGCGAACAATTATTTTAAGGTCGAGCACATATTTTATTCATTTTTCCTTTGCTTTTATCCCCATTTTGAATCGAAAAATATGCACAAATTCGTGTTTTTTTTTAAAAAAAAAAAAAAAAGGTCCAAGGGTTTAAAACGCACATATGCAAGAATCAGGAGATGTCATGTTTTTTACTACAAGGCTATTACTAAGAACTGAATGACAGGCGCAAAAAAAAAAAAAAAATCTATTTATCGAAGTTTTTCAGGCAATTGTGAGATCATTTTTCCATTTTTTCTATTTATTTATTTATCTACTTATTTATCTATCTATTTATTTATTTTTGAGCCAGGCACTTTCCGAGATAAGAGAATCAATTTCCGCGGGTGGATTGGGTCAAGTATTTTGAATTAATTGGCACGGTTGCAGGCCGACGGAGAAAAGCGCTCTGCTGAAGTCAATATTGAACTCAGTTGTTTGATGAATTTTGACCAACGTTGTTTTTCATCCATTCCTCTATCCACCTCAGAAAACGGGTCAAGAATTTTGGATGTGATCGTCACTGCTGAACACACGAAGACCAAATGGACGTATTTCTACCAAACAGACCTATGTGGAGGTGAGGAATATGGGGTGTGCTCGTCGAAGCTACATAAGAAGCAATGTAAAAGTGGGCGTGATTCCTTTTGAAGGATTGGAAAAGCGGGATTTTACATTCTATCAAACAGACCTATGTGCCAACTGAATGCGAAACTCATGAGCCGCGGGCATGGCAAGAGAGCGTTGTAGACAGGGCTCATGAGTTAAAGTGCTCCGACGATGATGTCCCTGCTGCCGCGCCCTCGAGCTTACCCTCGTTCGTTTCGACTGACGTCACTGGCGCTTTATTATTCTCATTCACTCCTACGGCCAGAGAACTAACGAGCACACCCCATATTTCTCACCTTCACATAGGTCTGTTTGGTAGAAATACGTCCAAATGTTGTAAGCGCATCGTCACCGGAGGGAATTCCATTTTATCGTAACGGAGGTTGGCAACAAGTCAAAAAACCTAACCAAATCCACTCGTGAAAATTCGCTTAATCCATTCGATTTCCCAGAGGCCTGTCAACGGAGCACGAGCCTATGCAAGTGGAGTCTGAAACTGCAAATTAGGATGATCTCAAGAGGAGAAGCTCGGAGGGGGTGGGGCGTATAAAAAAAAAAAAAATAGTTTAAAAGGAGACGGATAAAATAAAGAGAAGATTGCTGGACGGCAGGTGCAAGTGAAAACGGCTCGAAGGAGCTGCAAGGTCATCCTCATCGGTTGCATTGGGCTCGATGAAGGGAACCCGTCCTCTTGACTCAACGAGGCTGCTCCCAGCTCCCAGTCGGAATTAATTAGTCTCCGGCTGACAAAACGGCATAAATACATTCCGAGATGAGCCAGGGAAAGCATTGAATTATACGAGAGACAGGGTTCATCGCGAAATGTTGTTACGTGATTATGTTAGGAGGGCGACGAATTCTGGCTCCTTTCCCGGTCATCCGCGCCGATTCGAAGGAAATCCGAGGAATGAGGCGAAATCTGACGCAAGGGCGTATCGCAATTTGCATGTGAACCCTGTTTTCCGTATGACTCCACGCTTTATGGGGTTCACGTGGATATTGAGATACGTTTTTCTGTAAGAAGAGAGACGTGGCGGTGGCGGGATGATTATGGCTTGATTTAGTTGCTCCGGAATCGGGCGACATGTCTCATTCAAGCTGCCCGGAATTAAGGTCCTTTCGCCGCCACTCCGAGATGCCCATCAGTATCGGATCGCGATGGACGGATCGGGTCGAGTGTTTGCGTCCCGATTCAAACGCACCTCACTGCATTCCGTCAGAATCCCTGGTGCCGTTTTGCGAGGCATCTTCCGATTATGGACAATACACAGGGTGTCCTTGAGTTAAACGGCCAGACTGTGGTGGCATGTTCTGTAAGTCAAAAGAATACTTTCACGGAAAAAAAAAAGAATTGCTGATTCAGCAATTCAATTGCTAAAAACATTGAGTGCAATGTTTCAACGCAGATTTTACGACAAAAAAATGCTACTTTAACCACATTGTAAACTAATTTAACCACGAGCGTGGTTAAAGTAGCATTTTTAATGCTACTTTAACCCTAGTCTGCCTGAGTGGGGTCAGATTGACCCCACGGGGGTTTCAACTCTTTGCCATTTCTCGTGGTATGCACGAAATTTTTTGTCCTTCACAGATAGGTCTACAAAAACATCTAGGAACACGATTTTGAAGGGGAAAAAAAAAAAAAAAAAATTGTGCATGAGAGATCAAAAAATTCACGAGTACCCCTAGAAAGCCTGAGCGGGGTCAGATTGACCCCGACGTGTTTTCCCTAGTGTATTTCACGTTTCATTCACAAAGACAGTTGGTAACCCTGTTTGTTTTGGTTTTGAGGTTTTGTTCATGTTTTGAAAGGTTGATGTTTTGTGATAACAATATCTAGCATGTTCCATAAGCTTATTTTTACAAGAAATAAGTAGTATTATTACTTTTATTTCGTGAAAAACAGAGAAAGTGTCAATCTGTGATTAGATGAACGTGTTCTTCAATCTAGTTGAGTTTTTTTTTGAAGATTTCTCCATTTTTCTGGTTTGTATAACTCTGGCGCAAACAATTAACACACATAAGGTAAGCTTCAAAGTTTATTTCTTATTTTTAAAGTTTTCTTTATCGGCTTCCGAAGACCTATCTGTTTCTCCATCAATTTACCAAGAATGGCATGCGGTATGAAATTATTATGTCAGTGATTCAGTGATAGTATTCAGTGATGTGCTTCATTTTATTTCCAAATGTCGTTTGCATGTTTGTCCAACACACAGTGTTGTTCTTTGCCAAAGCTGCGAATAAGCTGAATACTAATTTTTCCTTATATTTTTACCAATGTATTTTTTTTAGGATAGCGACTCTTTTCAACTGTGGGCCATAAAAGGGACTTTTTCTATTTTATTTTTAATTTTAGTTCCAAGACTTTTAGCTTTTTGTGGTATTATAAAATGTTTACCAAAACTTATTTCAACAATAAGTGCTCGATACCACTAAGGACTGAGCCAAAGTGTTTTTAGAGTAATATTATTTGGTGCCTTCAGTGTGCTTATTTTTGTATATTTTTCAATTTTTAACTTACCCACCGTAGTTATGTTACCTAATTTCTAGTTATTCATAAGCTGAGCCCTCCATACTTATGTTACCTTCTACGTTTTATTTTTCATTCCTCACCGTACCTAGAATGTAGGTTCTCATAAATATGGTGCTAAGCTTATAACTACGTTTTAGTTTTTAGAGGTTCATTTCTTTTCTCTTATTCCTTATAACATATATTTTACCATTTAGCATCAAAAAAGCTTAGTTTGAAGGTGTATTCATTTTTCTCTTTTTAATTTTTTTCAGAAACTTGTAAAACAAGCAAAATTTTTCAGATTTTTCTCGTTTTCATTATTTAGTAGCCCTATGCTTATTTTTTTCTCACGCTGAGAAAAAATTTACCAAACTAGTAGTTGTCAAACTTAATTTAATTTTCAATTATATATTCAGTTTTTTGTTCAAAATTTACTTCTTTCTTTTTTTCTCTAATTTTAGAAAGAGAATATACGCCTATTTCTTGAAACAGAGTACCGAGAAAGAAACAGAATGCATGTTTATTATGAGTCGGGTATGCAATTTGGCAACGTGTGTAATGAAGTAGTTGTTGCATACCCTTCAAGGCATCTTGTAGTCTTAGGCACTCCTATTTTCAGGCACCTAAGCTTACTATGCACTGATATTATCTGAAAACATAAATAAAAAGAGCAAAAAACAAAAATATCAATATTATGCAACATGGCAACATATGTATGATAAAATGGTTGCATACCCTGCGCCGTGTTTTTTAAAACTTAGATATGCTTTATGGTTAAGACCTGTGAGGTTAGTGCACTGATATTAACTAAAAACAAGAAAAAAACATAGCTAACTAATTGATTTTCAGCTGGGGTCCAATTGACCCCGCTCAGGCTTTCTCGTTGGTTCAGAGGCTCAGGCAGACTAGGGTTAACCACATTGTAAACTAATTTAACCACGGAGGTGGTTAAAGTAGCATTTTTTTGTTGTAAAATCTGCGTTGAAACATTGCACTCACTGTTTTTAGCAATTGAATTGCTGAATCAGCAATTCTTTTTTTTTCCGTGTTGTTTTCCCTATCAAATTTTTTCCCGACGGTGTCTCCGGTGTCCGGTCGGAGCTACGGCTACACAAGGTTTGGATAAAATTAGAATTGTTACTTAAATTTGACGACGGTTTTGGACTGAAGCTCATGAAAAATGGCTAGTAGTTATAGTTTTTACCAGTAAATTCACACATGGCCTCAAAAGTATCGGAATTTCAAGTTAAAGGGGATTCCAAGGGAACTCGAATCTTGTAGGGTAAAAACAAGATTTTTCCGATTTTAACTCCCTAAAATCGTCCATTCGCATTAGTGTTTGATATTTTTGAGGCAAAGAATAAGTTAGGCGCTAAAAATTATGGAGAAAAGCTATTATTCGTGAGTTTTGGTCTAAAATCGTCGTTAAATTTAGGAAAAAAATATGGTTTTCCCAAAGTTATGGAACGTTGTAGCCCCAAACCAGGAGATTTTTTGGAAAAACTTTAGAGAGGGAGAAAATCGTTATCTGACTCAAAGACGCGCTCTGAAGTGTGGTTATATAATCCTCGGACACCCTATGTATTTTGGAGACCCCGCACAAACTATCTAGGCAGTGCAATTATTCAGTGAGGCGATAATTGAGTACGGAAGTAAACTCGATTTTCCTTCCAATGATGGTTGATGAGTAGCTTGTTGAACAAACAATCAAATACAATTCGTTTGATGATGATTGATAAAAATCAGGGTAAGAACTTCCATGGGCGAGTTTTCGTAAATTAGGTAAGAATTGCTAAACCAATTTTTCGATTCTTTTGTCGTCAGTCATCATTTGGCAAATATGAGCGTTGACTTCTAAAAGTAAAGGCGCGGTCAGAAAAGCTCATTAAACCACTTGACGAGCTTCATGAGATCAGTGCAATCAGTGAAGATTTGAAAAAACGATGGAAAACGTTGGAATGAGACTGGTTGAGCGCTTTGTTCTACTTCCCATCCGTCCTAAAGTTTTGATTAATTTTTATTACCGTAGTGCATATCAACATCCACAATCATTCTTATGCTACCTGGACACTAGTTTCGCAAATTTATCACTTGCCCATATCAGCTCAAAAAATTGAGTTTTCCGACTGAACAACGAGAGTAGCAAAAGTTAATGAGATGATTTTGGAGTGCTCGCATCCGATACTTTCCGATATAATATGTCCGGCGGATAAGTGGCAACAGATGTGAAACCTAAAAATTTTGTATATCGTCGAATTACAGCATAAAAATTGCTATTTAGAGATAAAATGCACTATACCTTCTCAGCGCACCTAGCTCTACACTGATTCTGATTGATACTAAGATCCGCTTTTCTAAGAAAGAGATTCTCTGGAATTTGTTTTACCTGAAACAGAGGTAAAAAAAACAAATGAATTAAAGGGTTTATAGTGCGAAGTAAAGAGGCCATTTTCCAGAATCAGCAATCAACGTTAAAAGGAAGTCCTATTTTATGCTCATAAACGGCAGTTTCTTTCGCGACACATGAATCATTCTCATGATGCTCGGAATGTTCTGCAGAGGTAGGTACATTTTCTCACCCCATAAAACAAGGATATACGAGTCCTTTGTTCTAAACGTTCTCGGTTGTTCTTGTGAGTAATAAGACAGTCGACTCGATCTTAAATCAAAATTATACGTAGCCACCATCATTGCGCCCCAGACGAACACCTCGGAGGCGTACAAATCTTGCTCGAAAATGACGAAATAAATCTGTTATTCATCGTCGAAATCATGGGCAAAACTAAGGGAACGCGGAGGGCTGCTTTCACTAGAATTTCACCTGGTCCTCATTCGAAAATTTAATATTGACGAATAACTTCGTAACGTTTCCGTCATCTTTGAAATATTCCTCTAATACATTTTTTGGCAGGAAAAACTTAAATTTTTTCCTGAGACGTCACAATTTTTCAGAAAAGCCCACAGACCTTCCTAGGCTAGGTGCCTCATAGAAAATACGAGGTATGGGTTGTTGGATGATATGGGCATTTCCAATTAATTGTGGTAGTACCCCAATAAATTAGGTTACTAATTCAAATGTTGCGGTAGTGCCCCATAACTTGAGTTGCAATATTACGGATTGAAATTGATCAGAAATACCAATATCATCCAACGAATTGGGGTACCATAATTTTAGGGGATACCCCCTGACACTTTTTTCCCCAGACCCCCTTTCATGAGGCCCTCTTATGAGCCCTCACAAAAAATTCCTGAGTGTGCCCATACCCGTGGTCAAGATACATCTTTGTATCATGAAACGTTTAGAATAATGCGAGGATATAGAAAAATTGGTCTTACAAACATGTGAACTAAAATAACGACGAGTTAAGCGAAAATATGTAAATAATTTCATGCATACATTCTTAAACCAACTTTCAAAGATATTTCATCAATGTCCACGCTTTAGCTACATTTGTGAGAAATATCTCAGCATAAAGTTTGAATTTGAACAATCAGTGCACAAAACAGGAGGGCAGTTGGCAGCCCTTGGTACATGCCGCACAACTTGATCAAGTCATTGAGAAGTGAAGAGCATCGCTGGATCAGGAATTTTGATTGAAAAAGGGCGTAACATATGGTTCGTTGCGTTTGACGAGCAGTAAATTAGGAGCGTGATGCAAGTGTTCGCAGCTACAAGTAACACAGACAGCAAAGCAGCTTCAATATTGAATCATTGTTCAATTTCGAGCACAGTTGTCAAATAAGGCAGTGAACGGCAGATGTTACCAATTTGAATGGCATTGAGCAAATACATGTATTTGTTGAGAATAAAATATGGAAAGCGTCGAGTCGCGTAGACAGTTCAGTTAAATTCAATAAAGTAATTGAACGATATTTCGCAATATAGAACAACTAGTTATGGCTCGCCAGTAAAATCACCTATCTGCACACGAGAAACTAATGGTACGTGTGCTATTTCTAAAACGGGACAGGGACAGTATTTGTATACAGCAAAATGTGTTCTAATTCATCATCATAATATTGTTGTGCTGCGAGTATTTTTTGGTTATCTTTGACCTGGAACCATGTCCGCCGGATGAAAAAGGCTGATGGTTTGTTTTACCTTGATTTGATAGCATATCGACAGGGCACTTTTATTTACTTCCTTCGGAATACGCATTTATGATGCTACGCTGCATATTTCAATGTTTGATTACATTCACGCATAGGTTAGGTTTTAGGTACAACTCAATAATTACTTTCTTGCGTAGACCCAGAAAAAAACGAATAGGTGCTTTAATTTCTAAAGGAGAAAATGATAGCGGGGAAGAAGACGATATATAATCGTAAACTTTTTGTAATTTAAACAAATTGTAATTTTGTGAACATGCAGTCGCAACTACCACGTTTTTGATAAATAGCAGTACTTTGATTTCACAAAGGTAATAATTTTATGTACCCACCGATGCTTGAAAAACAAAATCTAAACCAGTCTCTAGCTCTTATTTAACCGTGACAAAAATCGACGGACCTTCCTTCAGAACCAATGGTGGTATCCCGGACACTGCCGTAAAATAAATGAAAGAAAAAGTGAACAGTAGAAATCAAGCAACATTACTTAGTTCGGCATCACTGTTCGAAACACTGTGGCTCACCGTTGAAACACCAGCACTCGTAAACCTAATGTTGATTTAAGACGGCAAACCAATGAATTTATTTGAACGAATGGCACAAAGAGAAGTTTCTCAGCGTTTCAAATTCCTCAAGCTCTTTCCCTTCAAACCGTCGGCAAATTGAAATTTATTTCACTCATTTGTCTGAATCTGTCGAAAGGAAAGCGTTCGCTCCTCCAGAGACCGTGCGTATTTTACTTTTCACTAAACTTGTACGATCCACGGTGTGTGTGCGAAAAAGTAACTCTTCTTCAGAATAACATCGTGCCAAAAACAAATACGATGCTCTCGTTCCATCGGGACTAGATTCGCATCTTTGATCAACTAGCTGTAAAAAAATCTCTTCGAACCATATCTCCACGCACTGGCAATTTTTCCGTCTAACTGCTCGATTTTTGCGTCGGTACGACACGACTTTGCAATCGTTTGACGGAGCTTCAACCGATTAACCTGACAAATCGTATAGAAATATGTCTTTTTAAGGGTGGAAGAGAGAAGGTCAAAGGGGCACATCATCATGAGGGGGGGAGGGGAGGGGGGGGAGGCGGCATGAAGACGTACCCATATCAAAGGGGCCAAGATTTCAAGATTTCACTAGTTTCAAAATGAAGTTCGAGAAGCCTCCCTGGGAAAATTTTGAGAATCTGGGTCGTTCCGAAAGTACTTTAGAGTTATTCTCAAGGCCGTTCATAATATACGTAACGCTTCCGATTTTTGGAGCACCACCCCCTTCTGCTCCTCACACTTGTGACGTAGGCACCCATTCCTTAATAAGTAAAAACGTAAATAAGTAAATAACGCCTTGACTATTCGCGCTCCCTGGACATCCGTGTTGCATACTAAAAATTGAAGGCGCTCCGGTCACTCTAAACCAGGAGGAAGTGCTCGTAGCGACACGTTGCTGTTGCGACTCGGCGTGGAAGTGGGATATAATATCCTTTACATGTTAAAATGGTGCTAAGATAGCCTTTTCTGTCCTCTTGCCTTAGCTATTATCAGAGATTTTTATTTCGCCACACGTTGATAACGACGCGCCACACGCTACTCTAAATGCACTGCTTCATGGACTAGAGTTACCGGAGCGCCTTCTGTTTTTTCATATGCAACACGCGTATCCATAAAGTACGAATAGTTGTATCAAGGGGTTATTATCAACATAATTAAACGATTCTCTTTATGTCGAATAGGATATTTATATAACATGAGAGGTCCTCCCCCTCCCTCCCCTCGCCCCCTTGTCTTTTTCTACCTCAGTGTCGTTCAAAAAATTATATTGAAAAGTTGCTCATAATAGAAATGCTAATAAATTGAAATTCCTCGGTTAAAAACAAATGTAATCGCTATTTTGTTACATTAAGGGACACGATTTCATCAGTTAATGTTACTCGAGGATTAAAACAGTTGTCAACACAACGATCAAGCGATCGGTCGTGATACAGCGTTGTAAAAATTGTACGTATATTAAAAAACAGTGTTAATCTCCGAGTTAGTTTTAGTAGTTTAGTTTAGTTTTGCCGTGTTGTTAAGAAACATCTGTATATATTGTTTTGTTTTTTTTAGAGATACTTCAAAACATAGTTTAGGCGTCCATGTGCTGGTTTTGTTTATTCGCACGTTTTCTGGGGAAGCTAAAAGTGACGACAACTATGAGATGAAACGTTTGCGTCCAAATGGCAACTCTGGCGCAGCTCCCTTTATACGAGTCAAGTAAGTTTAATTACATCCCTCTTCGCAACTCCTTTCTCTTCCTCTCTTCCGTGTTATTTTTCGCGCGCTCTTCACTCGAGCCGGGAGATTTTTTTCAGAGGACACACGAGCGCTGATAAAAGCTCAAGTGATAAAAAAAAACCGGAGAAAAGTTTGCGCGAATTTCTTTACGGTAGAGTAAATGCTTGAGCGCTCCGAGACTTGAGGAGATTTGAAAGGTGGTATTCTAGAATCACTGGAAATTTGGCGAAGTATCAAAACCCTGGTGAGGCTATCATAGGAGCAATACAACAAAAAAATTACTATTGAAAAAACAAACTTCCGTCGGATATTTCCCGCGCGAAAGAATCCTAGTTTGTTGCAAAAATACTTTCAGCTGTTTTGAAAATATATTAAGCAGTGTGTAAATGTTCTAATAATGTTTCAGTGAGTCTGATTCAAATATTGTTGTTTCCTGGTCGAAGGAACATAACTCCATTCCAAGGTTGCAAAATTGACTAAAAAATTCAATTCTTGACGAGAATGCACTATAGTGGGATTTTCGTCCAAATGTCCTTAGTTTTTTTTAATAAATTCAAAAGAAAAATCAATGAAATTTTCAGTTTAAAATTCCGAAGATTCTCTTCAAAAAATTGAAAAATTCAACCTGGAGACATCAATTTGGGAGGGAAACTTTGGCAACGCTAACATGTAGTTACATTCTATCGTGAGGGAAACGACGATGTGAGATTCAGCTGAATGGTTAGCCTTTTAGAAGGTAAACATGTTTAAAGTCTCTTGGATCACGTCAAGAAAGTCACGATTTTGCGATTTTCCTTCCACGTATTTTCAAATTTTCACTATCTATGAGCACTTTCTTCTCAATCGTCGTTATGGTAGCCTGATTTGCCTGGGAGGATGTGTGAGAAAACTTAACCTAAAAATGCAAACAATCTTCACATGAAGCCCTGCCTGCTAAACTTTGACTTTTGAGGTTTTGAAAATTATTTTTCATTTGTGAAGAGATAAGAACTACTCGTTTGTTTATAAATACTCCTTATTTTAACTTTTATGCACAATGTATATATTTATTATGTTGAAGAAGCTCACAATACACAAACTGATTGCGGTGGACGCACGGGTCGTCAGTATGTTGGAATTTTTTCCGCTAACGTGCGTTAAAAACTCAGCATTAAGCTGAAAATTCTCACTACAGCTCACAATAAATCAATAGAAAAAAAATGATTGAAGAATGACTTAAAACATTGTAGGAACTAATTGGATCATCACTTCTCTCCATAAACGTCATTTTTAAGATAAATCAGTTGGATTGTGCTTTAGAAAAAGGAACTAAGAGCATTCCAATGTTGCTAGGTTTACTCAACTCACATCCTTCGCAATAAAATCACTGAAATCGTGCAAAATATTAAATACACAAAGGTAATTTTCGCCTTGAATTTTTACTTTAATGGGTGTAAAGATAAAACTTTAGATGATCAATTTATAATGGGCCTGTTGCAAACTTTTGCTAGAGCAAAACTAAGAGTTGTTTCCTACAGATAATGCCTCAAAAATCACGATGAGCGCATCGGCAAACTCTGAAATGCACTCATAACTTCACAGTCTGCGTAAGAAATTTGCGGTTTTTTGAGCTTCCCGCTTCAAAAACGATACTACGGCATAGGTGAACATTTTGTAAGAGGAGTCGTTCCATTGTCGGCAATAATCATCATAGCCGACGCCAATCCGCCAAAACACGTTTGATGGGACGAGATAACACCTGAACTGGATCAGACCAGATAACAATCGGTGTGTTAACGTTCATATTTTCCACGCCCGAATTGATTGACCTTGAACTCTCCTTGAATTACGCGCGGAACTGCGTGCAAGCGTCGGCCATGATGAATATCGCCGACGATGGAGCGACTCCTCTAACAAAATGTTCACCTATGCCGTAGTATCGTTTTTGAAGCGGGAAGCTTAAAAAAACGCAAATTTCTTACGCAGATTGTGAAGTTATGAGTGCATTTCAGACTTTGCCGATGCGCTCATCGTGATTTTTGAGGCATTATCTATAAGAAACAACTCTTATTTTTGCTCTAGCAAAAGTTTGCAACAGGCCCATTGCGAGGTAAAATAAGATGCACAATTTTAGTGACATTGGAATGCTCTTGGTTACTTTTTGCAAAATGCAATCCAGTTGCTCCTCGATTTAAAGAAACGTCTGTCAAAATTGTATTACTTTCAGTCATTAAAAACACCTTATCTTGTAAGTGTCATTGTGCTATTAAGGTGACTGCATTTATTAAACTTTCTTTGTTTGAAAATTGCAATGCACGACGAAGCGTCCTCCTTTTTCTCTCTTCCTCATACACGACTCTCGCTCAATAAATCCGGTATTTTGGCCAATGTGCGCCGCGCCGCGACGCGCCGGGCCGGGCCGGTCGGGGCGGAACAGAACGAGCGAAAATATGCTCGCGATGAAAATGGGACCCGAACCCCGAATCCGGCGCTGTAAATATAATAAGCAATTTTTTACCTTCGCGAATACCGAATACGCGCCCCCGTTCGAGGGGAGATCGGATGAAGCGGTGTCATAAAAATGTCGTACCCTTATCATATTTTAAAACTCAACTTATTTACGACTCCCTCAATAGTGTATGGGGCCCCGGAATTGTCCGCGAGTGAGGATTTCCTCGGCATTGCATTATTGGCGCTCTACAATGGTCGCCCAGATACCGGCGTTATTTCACCACCTCCCGGCTCGGCTCCAATGTCCTGCTACACGAGAGGAGAACTCCACAGTTGCAGGACAAATTCTATTAGAAAAAACTACACTGGAGAAAAACACATTGGATCTAGATTCCAGACTCTTGAAAACATTGACAAGAAAAACTACTCTTGATTCAATCAGATTTAAGTCTAAATCAAGAACTCAGCCTCTTAATTTGAGCGGATTTCCTTTTAATTTAAGCTTAAATCTGATTGAATCAAGAGTATTTTTTCTTGTCAATGTTTTCAAGAGTCTGGACTCTTGAAAAAAGTTTTTGTTCCCAGTGCGGAATTTTGTTGTGGTGATTCGTCCCCGGTTCTTGACGTGGTTGAATTGGTGTGGAAAATCAACCCACACCAGGGTCGCTACAGAATTTAGAAAATGAAATTCCCTGACATTTCCCTGATTCCTCTGTCACATTTTGGTGCATTTCCCTGACAATGGAGGTTATGCCAGATGCTTAGAAATACATGATTTGAAATGGATTTCGGGCATTATTTGTTGTTCGAGGCGTCAAACCCATTCAAGAAAGAATGTAAAGGTGACTCAACAATTTTTCCCGTACCTATGCATTTTCGTCATTTTCCCTGACTTTTCCAGGTAACATGTGGTGTGGTTTTTCATTTTGTCCCCTGTCTAGTGATCCATTGAAACGTGACACGGAAATCTGCGGGCTGATTATTGGCGTTTATAGACATAGGAAAAATGGAGCTACCCTATCATGAGGAAAAAAGTGTTGAGGGTTATCCCCTAAAATTGTGGCACTGCCCCACTTTGTTCGATGATACGGACATCCTCAATTAATAATTGTGGTCGTCCCGCAAATCAAGTTGGGGTAGTATCACAACATTTGGGTTAGTAACCTAATTCATTGGGGTACTGCCACATTAAATCGGGGTACTACCACATTTAATTGGAAATTTCCATATCATCCAACAACCACGCGTCCCTTTCTTTCTTATAAAGGCCGTCCCTAAATTACGTAACGCTCTGGGGAAGAGGTCTAGGAGAGCGTTACGGTGCGTGTTAAACACTGGGGAAAAAACACATTGGATCTAGAGTACAGACTCTTAAAAACATCGACAAGAAAAAATACTCTTGATTCAATCAGATTTAAGCTTAAATTAAGAACCAAGTCTCTTAATTTGAGCTGCTTTCCTTTTGATTTAAGCTTGAATCTTCTTGAATCAAGGGTATTTTTTCTTGTCAATGTTTACAAGAGTCTGGACTCTAGATCCAATGTGGTTTTTTTCCCCAGTGAAGGGTAGGGACGTTACGAGGGGAGGAGGGGTCAAAGGAGACTCACAATATCGCGCAATCGGAGACAGGCATTTTTCGACTTGAACCATCGATGCATCACGAGCAATTCCGAGGAAAGTAGGAGATATGAAAAGGGATCGAGGTGAAAAGTTGGTGGAATCGATCAGTTTGATGACTCGGATAAAATCGGTCATCCGCAGATTCGTTTTTATCGCGGCGGAGGGAGGAAAAATTGCGGCTTCAAATCCGAAATTGGTGCATAGATCAATAAGAGGGGTTTTTAATGAAGCAGAGGATGAGGAATAAGTCTGGCTTAATCCCGAATTGCGCTGGGCCCGCGGTGGCGGTGGGGGCGCCGGGTTGTGGATGACGGTAGAAATGATAATTGGCATTTATCCTCCGCGCTCGCCGCGATAAATCTCGCCGCTCTCGAATCGCCGCGATTAATCTCCATTGACAACTCGGCCATCCTCGACTTAATTGCATCATTTGACATCGCTGCAGCGTCATGAGCGTTTTCCGATTCATTTTTCGCTGAGTCCTCGCGTCTTTAACGATGGGCAGCGGGCTGATTATTGGCGTTCATCGACGAGGGAAAAATGGAGCGATCCTCTTCAGGGTGTCTAGTATTTTTAATTTTGAAAAATCCTGATATTTTCCTGATTTTTCCTGATGTTTTATAAAAAATCCCTGATTTTTGCACTTTGAAAATACCTGATATTTTCCTGATTTTTCTCGACTCCTGGCGCGGTAGGCAAACAGCAGTAAGACTTTCTTCGCTGAGGAGATTCGCGTAAGAAAAATTCCTGATAAAACATCCGATTCTTCGATTTTCCTGATATTTTCCTGATCGGCTAAAGTTCCTGATATTTTCCGGTTTTTCCTGATGCTAGACGCCCTGCTCTTGGTTGAAACGGATGGTTGTTAGGAACCAAGAAGAAAATTGATGATCTAATAACTACAGGGTCTCATGAGTTACCGTTAATTAGACCACATTTTGCAATAAGAAACCACTATCTGGCTCATTTTAGAAACGACATATAAGGCATTGGTGTCCCTATGCAGGAACGTGCTTTTATAGAAGAGCCAGAGATAGTGGTTCCTCATTGCAAAATGTAGTCCAATTCGTCGATTGTATTTACCTCATTCGTCCATTGCAAACAACCAATGCAGCCCATAGAGGCAATCCATAAATTATGTAACGCACTTTTTCAGCATTATAGCACAGCTATAAAACTGATTTTGAGGGGAAAATACTATTTTCTGTACCCAGCTTATAAGTGCTCAATAATTTATAGCTTCAGCTAAAACGAATTCCTCTAGTCTGAAAGTCAGACGATATTCAGTGCCAAACTCGAGACGCAAGTTTTGACCATTTAAATCAGCACGGACACAGAAAAAGGATGTCTGCAACGTGGCAGACAACACTGGAAAAAAAACAAAAAACAAATTGTATCTAGAGTCTAGACTCTTGAAAACATTGACAAGAAAAAATATTCTCGATTCGATCAGATTTTTGCTGAAATCAAAGGAAATCTACTCAAATTAAGAGGCATGGTTCTTGATTTAAGCAAAAATCCGATTGAATCAAGAGTATTTTTTCTTGTCGATGTTTTTAAGAGTCTGGACTCCAGATCCAATGTGTTTTTTTCCAGTGAGACAACCGTTTTTTTGTGTCAGCGCATGTCGGTCTATAGATTTAAAAGGTCAAAACTTGAGTCACGAGTTTGTCACTAAATATCGTCTGTCTCTCGGACTAATCATTTTAAACCCGCACTGGGAAAAAAAGCACATTGGATCTGGAGTCCGGACTCTTAAAAACATTGACAAGAAAAAGTACTCTTGATTCAATCAGAATCTAGCTTAAATCAAGAACCAAGCCTCTTAATTTCAGCGGATTTCGTTTTGATTCAAGCAAAAATCCGATTGAATCAAGAGTATTTTTTCTTGTCAACGTTTTCAAGAGTCTGGACTCTAGATCCAATGTGTTTTTTTTTTCCAGAGCGAGAAAAATCTCATTTACCCAGCGACTGCGGTTAATGATTTGTCCAGCACCACGGATACCTATTCCTATTCGAGTTCATTTCAATATTGCACAAGAGAGAGTTAGAGAGAGAGGAGAGGAGAGGGGAGGGATGAAGCGAAAGAGGGGGGAGGAGGATCTCAAACTGGGCTAGCGAGACACACTATCCTTTGATGCGTGGAGGTCCGGGGCGGCGGCGTGGCGGTACCTTAATTTCCCCGGCAGAGGTGGAATTTCGCGACCGGAGTGCAGCGGACATGTGGGGAGGAGTAAATTAAAGCGATAGGTGGAGTACTACAACAAAGTGGAGCATTTTCCGGGAGAGGTCACTCGCGGCGCCACCGCTGCCTCGTCCCCCACCAATCCCGCGGGAAAACCGGGAAACCCCCCGCTTTCCCGACCGAGCCGGCAACCGGGTTCGAGTCCTGCAAATATGCGCCACTCATTTGTCATGTAAATGACCGGCGACTTGGAAATACGTGAACTTGACTCGTAAACGACTGATGCTGCTTTTAATACCGTCGCCTTGGGCCGCGCGCGGGCGGGGGGGGGGAGGCTGCGAGGGGGGTTAATTGCGTAACAGCCGCGTTCGCAACCGCTTTTCGTTTTAGGGCTTAATCCTTTGAGGGGGCTCCGGACCTGGCGCATTGCCGTATTCCGGGCCCGTGCATACCTGTACGCCCCGGCTGGCTTCGGCGGTGGCTCGAGTGACGGCCGCCGACTCCGTAAGATAAACGGCGAAAAACGGGGCGCAACTCGCCCTCCGCTCCGACCGCATTTTTTCGCCATTCGTTCCGCGAATGCGGGAGCTGAGAGCTACACTCTCGCGACCGCGCCTAGGAGGATGAGAGTGAAAAGTCACCGCCCTAATGCGGCCGCGTTGAGGGAAAACGTCGTATGAGCACTAGGATGATGCCAAATAGACCGCGTTCAGCAGAAAGGAACCAGGCCACATCAGCTATTGTCAAATTTAACTGGGTAATTTGATTTTTTACACAAAAACGTTTCAGTGAATTCCTTTGAAAATTTTAAGGAATTTGCTTCGTACTGTGCAGAAAATGCACTGAAATTTACACAAAAATCCGCACAAACCGTTTTCATGTAAAATATTAAATTGCCCAATTTTTGGTAATAGCTGATGTGGCTCGGTTCCTTTCTGCTCAACGTGTTCCAAATTTTCCCACATGGAAAAGCAATTTATATGTGATCAGTGAACACCGATCGTATTATCTGAAGATTCAAAGAGCTATTGGTACCCCTGCAAAAAATTAGACTACCAAAAATGGTGACGCGCATTTGACCCCGAAAGCTCAAATATTGAGAGATGTATGACGGCCTTAAGTTCAAATAAGAAATTCTTATATTTCACCTAGGAAAAAGCAGGGCCGGATTTAGGGGGTGGCCACATGGGCCGCGGCCAATGGCGGCAAATTTAGGGGGCGGCAAATTTTGCACTTTTTTAAATGTAAGTATTAAAAAAAATTGGATTCAGAAAAAAAATTACAAGCAAGAAAAGGCGACAAAATCTCTCATTCCTAGAGAGTATAGAAAATTCTAATTTTGTCGTCTTCTCAACTTTCGGTGATACAAGAGACAGAACCTTTGATTATAGTCGAGTCTGGAACGACGCGGCGCAGAGAGCAATGATGACGAGGACTTGAGATGAAAAGGAGAAGCCCTCGGCACAGAGGTCGGCATTTAACACACATCAGCGCCTACAAAACTGCATGAATACTTTACGCATTGCGTCAAACACAATGCGGTGAGCAGCAGTCGACGTGAAATGCATAGCGCCTACAAGACTGCATGAATACTTCACGCATTGCATCAAACACAGCGCGGTCAACAGCGGTCGACGTGAAACGCATAGCGCCTACAAGATTGCATGAACACTTCTCGCATTGCGTCAAACACAGTGCAGTCAGCGCGGCGCAGCTGCGGAAGTTAAAATTATTAAACCACATTTATGTTTGTTCTTTCATAATTTTTTTGTTCATTTCTTATAAATGGAAGGCCTTGTCCACACAGAGATAGGTTCACGGAACTTAACTTTCGCGCAAAGTTCCGTGAAATTTTGCTAGAAGTGTCGACAGGGCTTTCGCAAAAAAAATGTTTCCAACGCGAGTAAACGCGTCTTGTGCACCCCTCCCCCTCCGGCATTTCACTTGATAGTTTTTATTGATGTTTCAAAACGAATGAGAAAGGGGCGGCAAGTAGATACATCCGCATCCGGCCCTGGGAAAAAGCGTTAATGATTATCCCCTAAAATTTGTGGTGCTACCCTAATTCGTTGGATGATATAAACATTTTCAATTAATTGTGGTGGTACCGCAACTCAAACTGAGGTGGTATCGCAGCATTCGTGTGTCTAAGCAATTAAAAGAATAGTATAAAGTACTTATAAGAAAAGATGTGAATCTTTTACCTTTTGTATCAAGGGTGGTTGAAAGTAATTAGTTGGCAGTTGAATATAAAAATTACAGGACACTTTGTGAAAAAAATTAAATTTTGAAAAAATTGAGAAATTTTAAACTCGTAATTTAAAGTTTCAAATGTTCTTTCACGTATTTAGTAAGCTGCACTAATAATGAGCAACCACTCAAACTGGAATTTTTCAAAGATACATGAGAGCCACTTTCACATAGCGTACTCTGGTGCTGTGAAATACGTGTAGCCGCCGAACTCCGCTATCCTCCCAAAAAACCAAGAAGGAGGGAATTTTTCATTATGAATATTATCTGAAAAGGTGTATTCAAACCAGACGCACTGGGACTTCTGATTTATTCGGTCCGTTTAAAGTGCTTCATACTTACAGTACATATCTCACGGATAGAATGGACTCACTAGGACTGGCTCGGTATGAATGTCGAGTCCGCGGAATAACAGCTTTATAATGTTTGTTTTCAGGGGGATAAAATGTAATCCCAACGCTTTTACGGCAAGTAATTATCAACCATGATCTGAAAACTTTCGGGATCAGAAAACTTCAAGCCGCAAAATGAGCTCTCTTGAAGTTTGAACGAACTCTAAACTTCGAATCATATTTTCCGCTTTTTAGCACCTGAGCCTTGACGCAACCGTACCACGCCGATGGTGTTGAAGCTTCGCAACTTTCTCCGACCCATGTCAAATCAGACATACTCCCCCCTCCCTGAAAAAGCCCCCTCTTCAGAGGTATATTGTAGCTTTTTCGGACGTACTTGAGGCTGTCCCCATAAATTATGTAACCTCTGGAGCTGAGGGGGACGTCTTGTCCAGAATTACGCAATATTATAAAAGGGAGAGGGTGCGTCAAGATGCGCGTAGTAAAATGTGTTTCTTTTTTTGAGGTGCCTTTAATCTTATACCAAGAAAAAAAGTTCGGTCATATGAACCAAATGTACGCTGTTTCATACAGGCCGTGTTGTTCGGTTCATGCAACCGCTCTCTCGGTTCTGGGAATCGTATTCTCGGTTTACGCAACCGAGTTTTTTCGTTAGTTCTGTTCGATTTGAATGTTCCGTTGCATGAACTGAGGATGCGGTCGCATGATCGGGTTTTTTGGATATCCCATAGGATAATTGGACCTTATTTTGCAAAAATAAGCTACGATTTCGGGTTCATCTATAAAAGGACCTGACAACTGAAGCAAAATCAAAGTGTAAGTGGAGGAAAAACCAGAACGAGGAAAAAATCGAGGAAAATGTACAGGAAGAGGAACGAGAAGATAAATAAGCTAGGAAAAAGAGAAAGAAAAAACAGAAAAGTGGGGGAAAAAGAGGGAGAAAAATAAAAAAGGAGGAGGGGGAGGAAGACACACAAGGAGAAGAAAATGAAGGAAAAATTAAAGAAGGGGTTACATCCATCAAAGGTCGATTTATTTTCATGATTTCCTTTGAGAGCTACGAGCATGTTGCGGGAACCCTCACAAATTAAGACAATATTTTGAATTACCATCGGGGGGGGGGGGTAGGGGGTGATAAAAAGTTGATCAGAAGGGGCAAAATGCATGATATTCACGATTTCTGGAGTCATAGTGAGAAAACAACATCTTGGGGTCAAGAGGAACAAAAAAGGCAGGATACTTTTAGTGTGTTCCTTGCTAGACCGAGAAAAAGTGACAACGCGACTGCCTCAGCAACTAATCGTACTTTCAGGCCGCACAGATTGCCGTCATGCGTATTGAAGGCGAACTCGACATTATGATACTGATTCAGCATGATATCATTGTGATAAACTTTACCAAGGCGGAAAAACAATCGATAACAGAGCAGTCTACTTGTTCTGTGTGACATCATTGGATGTATTGGATATCGAATGACGTAGCCACTATATCAGTTTATCAGTGCATTTCCCTTAGAATAAACTCGTTAATATAAAGCGATCAAAATTTCGGTGCCTCGAAGTCTCGGTAACAATCATAGAGGAGAGCATTACTAGATATCGGAGCACTGTTCCGCGTTTGATACTCGTGGGCAAAAGGACATCGGTTAATCGCACTGCTGTCCGACCATTTCAACGCAGGCAACATGTGCCCACTTCCATCTCAGGATCGGAAGCTCGTACCCACCAATCCAAAACAGAGTTGCCGCGCCAACTCTCATCTTCCTCCCCTATCATTGATTACCGGAAACTTTTAGATGCTGTTCGATACAGAGAAACACCATTGGCTGCCCAACCAATAATAACCATGGTATAATGAGTGTCACGTTTTTTTAGCCTATTTTGGTTGATTGTAAATAGGGTCCTTGTTGGAATCCTTATCATTTCTATAACGGCTTTCATTTTTTTGAAAACTAGTTCTTTTTCTGTTGTTTTTATGATTGCAATCATGTGGTTTCTGTAGTGCCAATCTTATTAACAATTTTTTAGGAATGAGGGATTTGGACCTTTTGAGTCGTGTAACTAACATTTTTACGACTTGTTGTTTTTATTTTATTTTAACTGGAAGTAGGTAGAATCAGTTTTATTGCTCCTAAATTACGAGGAAAGACACATAAAGTCCTCCCCCCTCTTCCCCTTAAAATCTGGCGCATCCTGGGAGGAGAGCAGACGTTACTTGGTAATCTAATTAAAAGCATTTAGGTGAGTAAAATGTACTATCAAATTGAAAAATTATATATTCTAGTTCCCAGACAAGTAAATAGTCGCACCCCTTAATGAAAACTACGCATTTTTTGCGAGATTTTATTAAATATGTACAATGACCGAAATATTTCATAGAAAAACGAGGGTACAAATACACGGAGCCACGGGTGCGAGGGCCACGTAGCTGTGGCGAGACCTTCACTTCAACCTTTGGTGCCATAAAGACATTTGCAGATTAATCCGTTAACTCCGACTATTATCTACCCTAGCTTTAGTTTCTTTTTGAACTTATTCTCATTTCATCTGGTTGAGATAGGGGTAGTTACGACCCCGGAACATCCCGACTTCTTAAGTAAATGAAATTCTCGACCTTGGTTATCCATTTGTGCGTGTTTTTTTATCCTTGTCACACTACCAACTGATACGTTGTATACATTGTTCTAGGTCACTTCCCGAGCGTTTCGGGGGATCTGGCAAGGAAGAAAGAGGGGATGATCCCGTAGTGAAACCGGTGGCGCGGATTGAGGAAGGGACTGCTGACGTCATCGCGTTATCGAATGACATTATGCCGGTCAGCGCCGACCGCAAAATGGGAATTCAAACCAAGGAAAAGCTGACGCCACGGACATCGGACATGACTCGGAAATACTTTTGCCGAGTCTCCCTCAGCGCTCCTGGGATCCGTCACGGGGTCGGCGACGAAAATGAGAATTCTGGCAACGTTGGACGCAGGATGCGACGGACATCGATGCATAAGCTGATATGATTTCGAGGCAGATGAGCTGCTATTTGTCCGGACTCTACGGATCAGTTAACTGAAACTCTTCCTCCGGATGAAATTTTCTGAATTGTCCGTCACGAGATTTAATTTAATTTCGAATCTCAGAGAATTTATCCTCGGACGACGGTTTTTTAGATATTCTTTGCTTTTGAGTCATTTTATATCACTAATAGGTGAAACGGTTAAGTCCAATCATGGCAGTGACAATATATTTTCGAGACCGGGAACTAATCGAATTACATTTAAAGTTCCGGACCTTCTTGCAAAGTTCTGCCCGGTTCTGTCTCATCGATCATCAACACTAATAGACACCGTTGCCGACAGATTAGACCAATGGGACCCGTTGGTTTCCGATGGATCAAACCATTAAAAGACCAACTCATGAGTGGTTACCAAAATCACGTACCTACGTTGTGGTTCGTCAGTCGCGGAGTCAGAAATTCAGAATTCAAATAAAATGGCAGCTGCGAGGTTCGAGCACAAAATAGCAATAAAAACAAACAAAAAGGTGACCAAAAGGCCTAATTACACTGTTAACAATTTTGGAGTGAAATAGGTGCTATTAGGAGGAAGAAAATATTACATAAATTCAGCAGGACACTCTCTTCATGATCCCATGTCCTAGAGTAGTCTACGGTTTGGGTCGATTGAACACCAAATTGTGTTGAGCAATCAAATCCTATGGTTTGACTTGACACAAACAAAGTGACACAGAGTGACATCAAACACGGACATTTTTAACTGTGTAGATCTGTTTTACCAGTCCACTTTGATTTTGACTTTCCCAGCCTGATTTGATTTTAAAACTACTTCTTCGCGACGAAAAATTATGGCAATGCAAGTTGGATGTAGATGTAAATCATCGGTTGAGGAAACCCGGACGGTTGACCTATAGTGAACGCCCCGGGACTAGCGCAGGGAGAAGATGAATTCATGGCTGTGCTCTTGCTTGAAATTGCCGCACGTTTCGGATGCGCTTTGTCTACGGCATCGTGTTGGGTTCTGGAATGGTGGAAACGGTTTACTTTCCTAATTTATCTGTCACCGACTCCGGTAGGCCGGCGTCGCTTTCGCTTGCACCGGTGAGCCGTGAAAAATGGCGACGCGCTGCGGTAAGAGAAATGACGACCACGTTGCTGTGGTAATAAGCCGCCACCGCGCGCCGAAGTCACTGCGTCGGCTGGAGAGGTTAGGGGCTCGAGCCGCAACGTACCCCTTGAAATTACTAGTTTGTAAGTGTTGATCTGTTTCGAACGTGCCGCCTCTCTCTCCGGAGCGTGGAGGAGCCCTCGTCGACACCCTGTCGAGTCCCTGGAAAAACTTCACATAAAAAATGAGCTTTTTCCATGCCACGAGAATACTGTCAGGCCGTAAGGGGTCGTTCACAAGAAACGTAGCGCTAAGCAACGGATTTTTCCATCCCTTTATCGGACGCACTCGTTAGTCGTTATGCAGGACTATATACTCCCCTCACTGAAAAAAAAAAGACACATTGGATCTAGAGTCCAGACTCTTAAAAACATCGACAAGAAAAAATACTCTTGATTCAATCGGATTTTTGCTTAAATCAAGAACCAAGCCTCTTAATTTGAGCGGATTTCCTTTTGATTTAAGCAAAAATCTGATTGAATCAAGAGTATTTTTTCTTGTCAATGTTTTCAAGAGTCTGGACTCTAGATCCAATGTTTTTTTTTTCCAGTGCTGGAAAATACATAATATTCTCCTTCATCCTCCTCCTCTCCCAAAAAACAGTGTTGAACCTCAAATTTCCTCGTGTTTTCTTAATTTTAGAATGAAAAAATGGATTCAAAAATGATTGAAGAGATAATTAGAACATGATAAGTTATCTGAGCATGTTTTCATTTCACAAATGAAAGAATGGGAAATTAATTTAACTAAGAAAAAAATTTCATAAAAATATTAAAATGGAATAATATTCAATACCCAACAAAAATAATAAGAAATCCAATTAACACATATGGTGAAAAAATATAGCATCGAACTTTACAGGTCATCGTTACAAAGACAAACGAAACTTAAAACGATTCGGTGATTCTGTGCCCAATTTCTCTATTTTTGGAAAAAAAATTTGCCTTCACAATTTTATATGTTTTTACTATTCTTTTCCTGACGTAATGTTTTAAAAGTTGCATCCGTGGTTTTCCATCGACCCAAACTGATTGAAAAACAGAGTTTTTCTTTTTTGGTTAGCTTTGTGGTCTTTCCGCACTGTAAGGAATAACTAGTATCTATATGTGCACCGTGTTCCGTTCGTACCGCTCGAAGGCGATATGAAACGACTATTTCAACTCTTGCGTAAAGTTTGTAGTATATCCAAATAATTGAAGGCGGCTTTTGTTTTGACTGGTCCTCAATATTCACGAGACGGCCTCACGATTCCTCTTGGGATGTTTCGGCTTGGCAACGAAGGAGCTGACGTGAAAGCCGGTCGGTGACTGGTGAGTGGTGTGGTGAGTGTTTTGCATTCGGAAGTAGAGTCGCCCTGTGTTTCCAGGTGCATCTGCTCATAAATCCTTTGTTTTTGCCTTCCGTGTGTCGTCACAGATGTTTCACCGGGGCCGCAGCACAGAATAACTTCGAGTTCTCCACTTTATCCCCTCATCTTTCCCGACCCCCCTCCCTCCCCCCCGCGACCGCCCCCTCCTTCGACAACAGCCCTTTGTCCCTCAGTGCCCCTCCTGACTTTAAAATGAAACCGGGCTCCCATGAAAACCTGTATACACGCGTTTTGTAAGCTCAACATTTAGGGTTTGGAGCCGTGAACAATATGTTCACGCCTCTGTGAAAGCTCTCGTTGTTATTAAACTTCTAGCACCTAGTGTAACCTCTCTCGCCTAGCTTGGCGCAGACACAAAGCGTTTTTTTCTTTCCTCTTTTTCCTGAAAAAAAAGCAAAAAAACAACAGGATCTATTCAAACAATAAAGGAAATGTGCAACAAGAACGCTTAGTCTTGAGGTGATCCTCTTATGTCATCCTAGATAAAAGCAGCAGAAAAAGATCAGTCGGCCGACATAACACTTTTATAAACTTTCTGGAGCGTGACCATCAAAAATATGTTAGGCAGCTGCGTAAAAGTATTGAATGAGTTATTGAACGTGAACTAGCCAATAGCGCTTTGAAACCCCTTGATATACAATTTCTCTGTCTGATTGCTGCATGTTAGGTTGAATGTTTGAGAACAAAAATGTCACGAGACGAAATGTTACTACGCCAAATTGATATTCAAAATACTGCACCCATGATCAGTGCAACTCAGAGGCGGATCCAGTAATTTGGCAAAACCGGCTTTCCTCCATTTAAATCTACGCTAAATGATCGATTATTGTCGGAGCACTTGGCCCCTCTAAGAATCGATACATTTCCATAGGTTTAAATGGAGAGAAGGCAATGTTGCCGATTTGTTGGATCCGCCAATGGTGCAACTTCTCAGTGAGTGAAAAAAGAGAGCGATTAAAGCGAGTAGAAAAGAGAACGAACAAGTGTACGGTAACTAATGTCTACACCAGGGAGACACATGCACGCGGAATCGAAAGCTACGAAAGAATCAGTTCGCAGAATTAAGGAAGATAGTACTCAAAACACTTCACATTTCCGAGAATTCCCGGAAAACTTTGACAAGAAACGCAAAAAGCGTAGCCGCTCTGACGTAAGAGAGTAAGTCAATTTCCACACAGGCCCCGTTTCACATATAAATCCATGTTTTCTGCGGCTCGTATGGAAATAGAGATGCGCCCATATGTGAGAGGAACAACGATATGTATGTTTATAGACATATATACATGATAATTATGCACACTTTGAAAAGATACCAAGAATTTCCTTTTTCTCTTTCTCATTTTCCAGGAAACTTTTATTTCGGGTCTCAACTCGTTTAATATCTCCGTTGGCAAGAAAATTAGGCACAGTTCTGCACGCACAAGAGAGTTCGTTATTTACCGCACGAAGAAATCTAACTCCATCCCAAGGTTGTAAAATTAATGCAAACTATTCGTTTTTCAACTAAAAAGTACCTATGCAGCTTTTATCCAAAAAAATTCTGATTTTTGCACGAGTTCAGAGGGGAAATCAGAAGATAAGAAATTCAATAAGAAACGTACCAGATTGTCCTGGTGACAATGTGATTTTACAATGAAAATTTGGCAACACTGAAATATAGTTACGTTCTTTCGTGACGAAAACGACGAGTTCATACGAGGCTAAGACGAAAGCCTCATCTCTCGGGTAGAAAGTTGCACTACTTTGAAGTTCACGAGAGCGTTCCAAGTTGAAAGAAGCCATGGAAGCTGCGCAAAAAAAAATACCCTTGCCGATAGTTGAGTGTCAAAAATAAACCGGAGGGTAAGGGATACAGAAGTCAGGCGTTGAGGGGTGTCGGAGAAGGGGGGGGTGGAGGATAGACGCCAGAGCTGGAGTGAAAATAAATCATACAACGACAAAGAAAACAGCTCGCAAATAAGTACAATGTTTAACGCTTACAACAGGCTTGTCTCAAAAAACACCCGGCGCCCGGGCGTGTATGCACACATGTATACACCGGCGTTGCGGCGCGGGAGTGTGCGTTCACTACATGAAAAGGCGTTCTCCGAGTTCTTTTCAAGAGTCGACAGCGTCTTGTCAAGCATCCGACGATTCATTGTGCACGTAAGCTTATTCAAATGACACTTTTTGTTCCAATGCCCTATATTTCACTCCCTCTCATGACAACTTTTCGCCATTTGCCCGTCAACGATTCTTTTCCCCGTCTCGCAATTTCCGCGCCCCCCTCCCCCTCCCGCCCCTGATTCGCCTCTCGAGCGTCTCCAGTCAATCCCTGACGAGTTCGCACGACATCAGCTGTCAGCCGAGAGCTGTCTCTTTTTATTTCAGCATCCCAACTCCTCTCGATGCCTAAAAAGTCTTCCCAACTGCATTTCATTATTTCCACCTGCAACGGCCCCACCAAGGGAGACGTGTAGAAAACGTGGAGGGTCCCACGGGTCCTAGACCCTCCTACCCCCTCTATTTTCTGAAACTCGGCATTTCCCCCGAAAAATATTGTTTTTTTTCTGTATACACGAGAATTTATACCTTCAAAATTGTCATGAAAAATGTATGGTTCTCCGCCCACTATTTGTGATTCTCGGGCTGACAATCCATTTTGCAGAATCGATAGATATGCCATGATAGGGAAAAGAGCAGTAAGTGCATGCTGGGATGAACCTCGAGACCCATAAAAGCATGTGCTAACCATGGCTCATACAGAAATGCACTTACTGCTCTCTTCGCTATCACGGCAGCTATCTGAATTGGACAGGAAGAACAGATTTGATTCAAAGATCGACTCCAAAGAATTGATCTTTTGAAAGATCGATCCAACGATTCCGATCTTTCGGAACACCAGTCCACGATTCCGCTATATCCTGCCGAATTGAAATTTTAAAAATAGCGGATCAAGTATGCCAAAATTGTTATGTGGGCGTATTTCTGCTAAACGGAACTAAAGACGTGTGGGAAAGATGCGGTTTGCTCGTGGTGAGCTGCATAAAACACAACGTAAAAGTGGGCGTGATTCCTTTTGCGATTTTGCGTAAATAGAAAAGCGGGATTTTACATTAAATCAAGAGGAACGAAGAAAAACGATCATACTGACTATACGCATACTTCACAGCGGCGAGGCGTGAATGATCGATTATATTATCAACTAGTCGTGATTAGCTCGCTTTGCGAGCTGACACGTCTAGCCGGGGAATGCCCCTGGACCCCAGTTCTACGCTTCGCGACGAACTTGCGACTCGCTCCGCGAGCCGCCACCGCCCCGCACAGTTTTTAACATTGATGAGGAGACAACATCTATGTCTTAATCTTCTTTTTCACCAAGTTTTACAGAAATTGATGTTCTAGGAGTCCGGACCGCGTTTCCATGCGGGGGCCGCCATCTTGGATTTGGAAATGTTGAAAATCTGACCAAAAATGCGAGTTTTCCGTCGAAATACACCTCTTAATACCGAATTTCACAAAAAGCGATGGATCGGAAGCCGAGATAACAATTTAGACCACGTTCGCCATTTTTGATTCTTGAATTTTGAAAATCGGACCTAAAATTCTAATTTTACGTCGAAATACACCTCCTAATACCGAATTTCACAAAAATCGATGGATCGGAAGCCAAGATAGCAATTTAGACCACGTTCGTCATCATGGATTTTTGAATTTTGAAAATCGGACCTTAAATTCTAATTTCGGGTCGAAATATACCCCCTAATACCGAATTTCACAAAAATCAATCGATATCAGGAAGCGATATAGCATTTTAGGCCACGGCCGCCATCTTGGATTTTGAAATTTTGAAAATCTAACCAAAAATTCGAGTTCCCCGTCGAAAAGTACCCCTGGATACCGAGTTTCACGAAAATCGATAGAACAGGAGTCGACTTAGCATTTTAGGCCACGGCCGCCATCTTGGATTTGGAAATTTTGAAAATCTGACCAAAAATTCGAGTTTCTCGTCGAAAAATACCTGTGTATACCGAGTTTCACGAAAATCGATCAAACAGGAGCCGACTTAGCATTTTAGGCCACGGCCGCCATCTTGGATTTTGAGATTTTGAAAATCCGACCAAAAATTCGAGATCCCCGTTGAAAAATACCCCCACTTACCAATTTCCTCAAAAATCCGTTGAAAAATACCGCCTAAAACCTTATATTTCGTCTATAAGGCAGTGACGTCACGCAACAGGATTGAACCTGTTCGGCGCGATGCGCGTAAACAACCGCGTATCTCCAATGTAATACTATATGGAGAAACAACTTTTCGCTCTTGCGGGCATCCGAGGCAGCGGATTTGAATGGGAATAATTTTAATCAACTCCTCATTACAATAGCTAAGCGTGTACCAATTTTAAAGGAAATCGCCTCGGCCATTTTTATCTAGGGGGGGCAGAGTGAGTGGGAACAGCAGCTTTATATAGAGTAATATTTCCCCATTTGAAGCTATGGCAAGGAATCGATTATTAAGGTGTTCATTGCGAACAACCTGTTTATCGATCCTATTCCATAGGTTTAAGTGGCAGATCAATCGATAAAAGCTCGCCACGCCACTGATACTTCACTGTGTGCGGCACTCGAGCCCTGCGCATACAAGAGCGTTGTGGGCAGGGCTAAGAAAAGGGTAAATAAATAAAGTGCCTCGATCTACCGAATAACTTCCAGTTACTTTGAAAAACACCTTCGCTAACCAAATCAAAACATTAGTTGTAAAATTTTCTCGGAAAAATTCACAATTTTCCTTGCAAACTGGTAACCGTGTCGAAAAAAATCTTCACTCCCCCGCTACCCTATCCTTTTGTTCGGCTAGGAATGCTCTTCTTAAGAGGGCAAACTTCAATTTCCTATGTCCTCCTCTCCCGAGAATATTCACCTTTGGTGGAGGAAAAATAAAATAAAAAAGTTTCCTCGATTGAGCCGCTTGTGAGCGGGGTGACTAAAATTGGAGCAGAGACTCGCTTCGCGGACCAAACGGGTTGGCATTGTTAGGTTCCAGAAAGAGAGACTTTTAAAAGAGAAGGACTCACATGGTAAGTGTCAGCACGCGAAACAGTTTCAAATTATTTTTCTCTCTACGTTAACGACAGTTATCGAAAGAAAATATCCGAGACATCGTTGGCCCAATCCAAAAAATAGGTGTCTCCCATTGTAACGTTGCAGATCTTCACAGAATGTTCCATTTTTTCATGAAAAACGAATGAAAAGTTTTCCTTCAGATCTTCGGGCAAATATCAACAAATAAAAAAGAAGGGAGAAACTAAAGTTCATAGGTGATTTTCCTACTTGGAGGTTGAGAGAGCCAAAGGAAGAGTTAAATCTTTCTTTCCAGGAAAACCTGCATTACTGGATAGGGAGGGGATAAAAAATCCGATTTTTAGCGTTGCGTATTTTACGAACAAGGTAGTTCATAGAATACGTAACACTGAAAATCGAATTTTTTATTCCCCCTATCCCCTCGTGGTACATCCCTAACGCACGTCTGCACCGTCTGAGCAAATTACGTAACGCTGTCTTCGCCCCCTTATCCCTCAAATTAGCGTTTTATGATGAATTTGAATTGAAAATCGCCACTTCGCTTTGATTAATTAGGTCAGAATTTCTAAGGGCCTGCAATACACGCCCTTTCTCGAGTTCTATGACGCAGTCCTGAGCGCCTCCTCCCCCTGTCACGAACCCATAACGCAGACTCAGACAACCCTACCCCATGTGCGTTACTTATCCTCAGAGCGAAAGCTCGATCAGGAAAGTATGACCCCTCAAGTTCGATGTCGCATTACGATGCGGCATAATACACATACTGCCGCGCTAAGTGAAAACGGCGTATGAGCATTCGAGTAACGCCAAATTTCCTCTCAGAAAATATTTATTTTTTGAAAAAATCATGAATACTTTCTTTACAATCTTCAGAAATTTTAGATCGAATTACAACCGAAATCCTTTCAAAATTCGGAAGAGAAATATATGAAAATTTTCCTGGAAATTCGTGATTTTTAAAAAAATTTTTGATCGCTTGATGGCTCATAAGACGTTCTTCCTGATTGCCGTATAAAAGTCTCCAATGGACCACTAGACAAGGTACGAATTTCAGCATTCTGGTACATGATTCTTAACCAAAATTTCACGTAGAATAAGATGCGCATAACGAAAATGACCGAAATCAACTCCTAACTAAGATATTTAATGATTATTGATGCGTGAATTCAAACCACCCGCTCATGAAAACTCAATGCTCTGCGTGATTCATATCGCGCGCTAAACGTTATCATGACAGTCTCTGCGATATAAAAATCTGGCAACCTCAATCTTGACGCTTTGGTTCAGCTGTAGCAAATTGCTTATAGTTTGAACAACACATGATGGGAAATGAACATTGCGCGATTTGACTCACGTAGAGCTTTGAGTTTCTTGTGAGCGGGCAGTTCAAATCCCGACTAACCGATGTGACATAAAAACGTTAATATTTTTGTTTGGAGTTTGTTTCATTAGTTTTCGTTGCGCAAATCGTGCTCTACGTGAAATTCTGGTTAAGAAACATGTATCAGAATGCTTGAATTCATACCTTGTCTAGTGGTCCATTAAATAAAAAAAGTTAGGAAAACGACATATGAGCATTCGAATGTTGCCAAATTTCCTATCAGAAAATATTTATTTTGCAAAAAATTATGATAGTTTTCTTTACGATCTTCAGACATTTTAAATCAAATTACAAACGAAATCCTTTCAAAAGTCGGAGGAGAAATATTCGTAAATTTTCCTGAAAATTCATGATTTCTTAAGAACAGTTGGCAACGCCTGTGGCTCATACGGGGTTCCTCCCCAGCACGGCAGTATTGTGATTGCCGTATAAAAATCTCCAATTAAATGAAATAAGATGGGAGACGAAAGCCATGTGACAGGCTCCACTCCCGATTCATCTCTCGCTGGAGGTACCCTCGACTCAGGAACGGAAAAAGACAGAAAAGAAGGAGGGATGAAAACCGGGGACGAAATGGGGACGTCTGGGGTCGCGGGAGTAAGCTCGCGAGATGTAGGGGGTGGCGGGTGGGCGGGCGGGCGATTCAAAACAATAGTCATTGCCAAATGATGCGTGCTCGCATCTCGACGATGCATCTTCCGCTGATGAGCTCAACAGACAGAAACAGGGTAAGTCTAACGGACCGCTAAGCAACTTCATCAGAAATCAATTTTGAGTTTCGCTCTTTGCACCGTCCGCTCCCGGTGCCTGTCCATGACCTGCCTTAAACCGTTTTCTACCCCTTTTCGCTATCTCTGCTTCTGCCTCTTGCTGTCTCTTCCCGTCCACTTATCTTCGACTCCGGTCTATGTCACCGTCTACCACTGCAAACTGTCCAATATGACTGGATTTTTAAACGAAAAAATTTACTGCGGGCTGATTATTGAGATTGATAGACAATGTAATAGACAAAGAAGACATAGGGAGTTTGGAGCTATCCTAATGGTTAAAGTGGGTGAGTCCTATAGACTAAGGGAGAAAATGATGGACTAACTATCGGGTCCCTCGTGGGTTGCCTCGTGGGTTGTTAGTCTGTTGCCTACCTCCTTTGTCTAATGCAACCACCCGCTTCCACCAATAGGATCGCTCCAAATATCTTTTTTCTTCTTTGTCTATAGCTTTGTCAATCAATTTCAATAATCGGCCCGCTGATCAATGTACATATCGTCACTATCCGCCCAAAGTATCACAAGCACCATGCGACGTTTCAAAATTTCCGCCGCTATTTTGTTTTTTTGCAGAGAAATTGTTCGACGAAGCTGTCCGAAAATTTCACTTAGTTTTCTTTGTGCTGCCAATGAAATTCAGTGAAATTTTCAAACGGATTCAACAAATAATTTCTCTGTAAAAAAATAAAATGGCGGCAGAAATTTTGAAACTTCGCATGGCGCTTGTGATAATGTGATACTTAGGTCGTAAGATGACGATATCAAAATGTACTGATTGTGAGTCTACGGTGAGTAAAAAACGATCGATCACATGGACTGTAAACGTTCATACCTGGTGGGTTAATCATGTTCAGTACTCGTACTGGTCTTATGGAGATCAAGAGAGAGGATCAACTGACTAGGTATACATCAAAAATCGCATAAAACGCCAAAAAGGGTTGAAATATTGCTTTTAAGATCAGATGAGGTTAGACTAGGCTAGGTTCGGTCAGATTTTGTTAGTTTCCTTGCTACTTGATCATATCAACGTGGTATATGTATACGAGTGTATAAATGCTCGGTATCCTATATGTATATTTCCATGCCAAGGAGAAGTGTCTTATGAACATTCGAGCGCTGCCAAATTTCTTCAAAATGTTTATTCTCAAGGAGAATTAAGAATATTTTTCTTGGAATTATCAGCTCTGCCTGCAAATAAAATTCTCGTAAAAATATAGGGGAAAATCCTCACAGATTTCCGTGAAAATTCGTATTGTAATAGAGGGTATTTGGCAACGCCAGGAGGCTCATATGACGTTCTACCTTACCCGACCGATAACATCCGATATAAGTAAATAAGTTTTGCTTCTGGAAACCGTATCTCAGTTCTCATTTCCGTATCTCCTGTTCATACAACCGAACTTTTCCCATTATTGTTCGGTTTGGCTTCAAAGCTCGGTTGCGTATGACCGAGGATACTATTTTTGGAATCAAAATCGAGAGTACAATTACATGAACCAAATAACACGGCAGATATAAAGCCACGCACTTACGGTTCATATGACAGAACTTTTTTTGTCAGTTTCCTTGAGGGTTTCTTTAGAGAGCGAATATTACAAAACTATAGCGAGGCTTACCGAAAATTTGCTCATCATGTAGCAAGGAGGAAGTATTGAAACTATACACTGCAATTTCGTACCTGCAAAAAGAAAAAGAAACCACGATAAGTAAATTCTGTAAGATGAAAACCCTGAAATGCATTACATAAGATTTTCCCCAGTCGCGCTGTACGAACCATCGAAAAAAAGTCTGTTGGTGTGACTTCTGGACTGTCTGACCACACATTATTATGCCTCTCAGTAAATCTTATAGAACTCAGCACTAGAAGTCTGTAGACCTTCTTAGAATTCTACTGAATAACCTGCATTCGTGGTATTTTTTCGCTAAAGCACTGCGTTACCAAGCTCTTCATCGAAACTCTTTTCCTTCCACGGGATGTTATCAGATTGATCGCGGTGCGGTTTAACTTGGGAAAACAATAATGGTCAGAATGAATCGAGCGGGCGCAAGAGCATAGCTCAAAAGTTGACTAGAGTGTTGGGAGAGTGACCGAAAGTTGAAAAATAAATAAAAGTTCCCATTTTCTGCGGCTCTATGGCACTCTCAGAAGTTTGCGTCGACGGAGGGACTCTAGCCGTGAGAGACGTGGATAACAGCGGTTTCGACTACACTCGGATAAGTCGTTAAAAGTTTGCGTAGCGATGCACTTCGGGTCATCTTCGTCAAAACATTGAATCGTTAATAGCTTACCAACCGCAGAAGTCGAGCTTGGGACAAACTGCAACGAGGATTTTGTTTTCCTTACTTTTCCCCGACAAGTTTCACTGTAAAAATGTTATATTGTATCAGGCGAAGTTCAATAGTGTATCCATGGATATTTGCACAAATAAAAAATTCTGTTCAGCTAGGCATTTGCTGATTCTTTTCATTTTTTTTCTTTCTTTTCACTATTAAGGTGATTTAATGGACGCCATATTTAGTGTCAGAACGGCATGCGATATATCGCATCAATTGGTTTCATTTTTTCAGCTACTGGTCATTTTCTCCAATTTTGAGATCGCAATTCTGTCGTCAGGAGACTAAAGCACTCACTTATCAATTTTAACAAAGAAATTCAACGTAATAAAGGCTTGTTTTTTTTTTAGAGAGAAAATATCACATTCGAGTGCTGTTTCGATATCAGTATCGAATGCGATGTTTTCTCTCTAAAAAAAACCACGCCTTTATTACGTTGAATTTCTTTGTTAAAATTGGTAAGTGAGTGCTTTAGTCTCCTGACAACAGAATTGCGATCTCAAAATTGGAGAAGAATGACGAGTAGCAGGAAAAAATGGAACCAATTGATGCGATATAGCGCATGCCGTTCTGACACAAAATATGGCGTCCACTGAATCATGAATCACGTCCATCAGAATCTAGCTTAAATCAAGAACCAAACCTCTTAATTTAAGCGGATTTCGTTTTGATTCAAGCAAAAATCCGATTGAATCAAGAGTATTTTTTCTTGTCTATGTTTTCAAGAGTCTGGACTCTAGATCCAATGTGTTTTTTTTCCCCAGTGTTCCTTTTTCCTACTGTGTACACAGGAATTGTTCATCCCGGTTTTGGCAGCTACGTGGTTCAGTGGTAACTGTTGAAGGATTGCAGATGGATTCACTTAAAAAAAATCATTCTTATATTAAGTATGGAGGGAGGAAGAGTGGGGTGGGAAGGAAAGCCAGAAAAAAATCTACTCAACGGAAATCTAGCGTTGGGGGAAGTTTGATCGGAACTGGAAGGAGCTGAAAATATGAGGATTTTCCAGGCAGAGTCGCACAAGAGCCTTGCGGGTGTGTATCGATGCATTGACTAAGTTTCAGAATTCTATGCCGAGGCAGAAACTTAACTTTTCCAAGTCACGTCGGGGGTCGGGGGTTGGACGGGTGCAGTACGCTGCACATGCGCTCAGAGGCACGATCTTATCATAAATTTTTAACTCGCACACACTCGCACCGAAAACATGTCCGCGGAAATCAGCCCGGAGTTTATTATCAGTAACAAATTGCTCGAGTGGAAAAAAAGCTGCAAATAACAAAGATTAAATGTCATATTTCATGGCAGATAAACAGATAACTCGCACACAGTCCGGAGCAGGGACAAAGTAAAAAAGTCAAAAAGAAAAAAAAGGGGGGGAAAATGGATACGTCGCCGCGTCGGAGGGAAAACTGTTAACAAAAGCACATCCATCCTTCCGCGCGCAACTTCGAAAGCAGAAAAATATGGATCTATTTTTGTCACTTTTCGAGTAAGGACGGAGGTGGAAACTTTTCCGATTGTTTTTTGAACGTTTCCTTTTTTCCCTCGCTTGAGATAGCGCGACAAATGTTTTCTCGTTTTTTGAAGAGACGAGATTTATGAGTTTGTTTCTGATGATAAAAATTAGCAGAGCCGGTGTGCGATATCGACACTCGTGTGTCGCGGCGCAGACACCCCCGCACGCGCAAGCTCGCGTCCGGTGACCCGAGCTCGAGGTTGCTAGATTGCGTGCAAAAACGTGGACGTTTTACGTTGAAATAAATGGAGGAAGGGTACTAAATTTTCAGCTCAATCTTGCAACAATCACGGAGAAAAAAGGAACAGCGTTGTGAACATGTTGCCGGCTGTGTCCGGTAAGAATGCGTTAGAGCACATCTAAGGTGGTGTGAACATCTGGGGATGGATGCGTATAAGGCATGGGCCGAATTTTTTGCTCTGTCCCAACGACATGTGCGGAACTGTGCTGAACCTTGTTACGCCCGACGAAAAAATTGCGGCAACCACTGTTGCGCCTCGGTCTAGCGCATGCGCATAGACGCCGGGGTGTGTACGTGCACTTCCGAACAGCGCCGCGGCACCAAGGTCGACAAAAATGCTGAGTAACGGTTTTGAGTTTGCGCGAATCTGGTGTCGTTTCTCGTTTGGTCGTTTCTAATCTCTTTATCTGTGTGTGTGCTTGCGGTTTGATTCGGAGTCGTATGAAACTGTGTTTTTTGACCCACTGATTTTCCATCAACATAAATAATCTACTCGGGAGGAATAAAGTGAGCTTGAAAGATTCAAAGCTTTTGTGTGCGGTGTGCCAGCTGTGCCTATGATCTCTCCAAGTTTTATCGCGTTTCAGTTCAGCATTTTGTCTTGACCCAGTGAATTTTCAGTGAGTTCTTTCTTCTTTTCCCACAAATTCTAATTAGTCTTCTACTCATTCATACATATATTTAATATTGTACATGCAATGTCTCAGCACATGTTATGTTGAAAGGTACGTTTTGCTTGCTCATTTAAACAAAATATACCTTCCAATCAAAGTTTGTGCTGTATTTTTATCTGCCTGATTCTGCATTCTTATTGTGTGAGATGAAAAATAGAATTTGGATATCTTAGTGCTTCCTCCTTTCGTGCCTTGTTCTACCGATAAGTTCCGCTGTGAAATATACTAGTTACTTGCATTGATAATTTGATACAAAGAAACAACTCATTTATTTTTTTGAATTGAGTCCTGATTATAAATGAAGCCTTTACACAATACCTGCTAAGCATAAATTTAAGCCGCTTTAAGCAGTTTCAGTTAAAAGTAGGTTCCTGTGTCTCATTATCTCATTTCAGTGAATAAGATTTAAAATGCGCATAACCTCAAATACTCAGTGACGGTTTTCGAGGTAGGTATCCTAATTCACAAGAATCAGTGATGTCTCCGTAAAGTGGAAATCATTGCAATGGTTTGGTTTTGTGAAATGGAATTCTTGTCAGAAGATTTCAAATGCCCATGCCCTGAATAGTGTCTCAGTCCACAAGATTTCTCAACATAATTATGACCTCCTTAGGCCTGCATTATCCTGTTTCGGTGAGTTCCTTCATCTTTCATGTCTCCTTTCCAGTGATCTGCTTTTGCAGCATGCCTGTTTCTTCGACATTATCTTTTTTTTCACTTCTAGGTATCTAATTTTTTATCCCATTTCTCCTAGGTACTCGCTCCGTTCTATATTTTTGTTCCACTTTTCTATTTTTCCTCTGTGATTTTTCAGTTTTTTTAAAATAAAATACCTAGTAGAAGTTAACAAGGTCCTTCAAATGTCAAAATTTTCATGTTGATGAGCATGTTTTCCTCCTCATTATAACTTGTAACATGTAACACCAAAAACATTAGAGGAGAAAAATAAAATGGTGAAGAAATTTTAAGATTTTTTAAAGATTTAAAATGTGCTCAGGTTTTTTCTTTTGTTTTTTTTTTTCATCCTCACTGTTAACAAACGAATAGAATAAAGCAACCTCCCCCTCCTCAAGGGGTAAGGGCTGGGGGAGGGGGGTCGCCCCTCCCAATATAACGCCTCCGCCCCCTCCCCGCGCTGACCACAGGCAAAACTGTACGTAGGGGCATGAATTTCCGCATCTGGGTACATAGATTCCGCACCTGGGCGCATCCGCCGAAACTGTGCTAGGCACATCCGGATGGCTGCACTCAAGTGCAAAAGAAATGTTGGAGCAAAATCGCCGTCCGGGACCATGTGCTGGAGTCCATCTTCTGGTACTCAGCGCGGTTCCATTTTTCTCCGTGATGCCCGTGTTCTCTATTTATCTCCTCTTTATACTGCCGTGCTAAGAGAGAACTTGAGTACCTGTATACGGGAGAGTATTGCCATCTCAATCTTTTTACTACAGAAAAAGTGTGCCGCTCTCTGATTGGTTGGCTATGGAGCCCCAAAGTTGGCCCAATCTAAACAAACCCCAGCCCCTCCGCTCCTAGTTTAGCGAAGAAGTAAATGAACAAGATAGTGACAAAGTACTACAAAGTTCTAGGCGTGATTTTGAATGTGATAGAAATTTTTTCATATTCAACTTCTGAATTGTTCGGATCGAACTTTGATGGATATTTTTACCGAAAATTAATCTTTGAGTGTGATTATCATTCATTTCTCAGCCGATAATACGTCTTCCTCTGGGTCGGGTTTGTTTAAATTGGGCCAGTTTTGGAGCTTCATGATGGCCTTAAAATGATTAACCAATTAGAGAGCGGTACAGAGATGACAATACTTTCCCGTATATAGGTGCTCTATAGGAGAACACCGTATGAGCCTTCAGACGTTGCCAAATTACCTATCAAAAAATATGCAGTGTAAAAAAAAGTTATAAATATTTGTCCTTGAAATTGCCAGACTTTTCAGGTCAAATTACTAAAGAAATCCTCGGAAGAATTAGAGGGAGGACTATCACAAATTTTCCTGTAAATTCTTCTTTTGTCGAAGGCAATTTGGCAACGCCTGATGGCCCATACGACGTTCTTCCTTAGCACGGTAGTATACAAATCCGTAGCTTATCCCTTCGGCGCTCTTTAATGATAATATTTATGGATTCATACGATCTACCAACAGTGTTTTTTTGTACATTCGGTCATGGTCATCTTAAATGAGGGCTCCTTTTTGAGTGAGGATGCGTCGCTGACGTTCAATTCTCACGAAAAAATAGAAGAACCATAGAGACATGGATTACGTAGCATGGTGTCAACGATCATGGTGTCAACAAACAGTTTTTCTAAGTTTTTGTTGACACCATGATCATCCAAAAATAAAAAATTCTGACCCTCATGAAAAATGATCACGGTGTCAACGATCACGACGTCAACGAAACTTAAAACTCGCCTCAATAACACCTTTTAAATCTCAAGTCTTGTTTTTCTTGTGTTATTCACTCTAACCTAACCTAACCTAACCTAACCTAACCTAACCTAACCTAACCTAACCTAACCTAACCTAACCTTACCTGACCTAAACTGACCTAATCCAACTATACGTGACCCAGACCTCTCCTGTACACTTAATTTTTTAATTTTACTCACAAGGAAGATATTTTTCTGTTTGTTGACACCGTGATCGTTGACACCATGCTCAGGGCCCATTTTTGCGTTTTACTGCCTGATCACGACGTCAACAATCGTTGACTCCATGATCAGATTTTTGGTTTGTTGACATCATGATCGTTGCCACCATGCAACGTTACCGAGACATGCCGCCTAGTATCATCTAATGTTAACATATAAAATTAATGCAGTTTGTTAAGTTTTAGTTTTAAGCCACGTAGATAGATACAAGAAACACTTGTAGTAGTTACGATATATTTAAATAAAATTTCTTTTTTTTAAAAAAAAAAAAAAAAAAAAAAAAAAAAAAAAAAAAAAAAAAAAAAAAAGACATGCCGAGAATATTTATGATCTACGTAAATATCTACAGCGAAAATTGACAACATGAATGAACTCCCTGGGACCAGATGACATTTCGAATATCGCGCGATCCGAAGCCGTCAAACTATTTGCCTGCGGATCCAAGCCACTCATTAAGTTAAGTGCACTCTGTGTCAACATCGGGTCCCTGTAACCAACACCCCATCCCTCGTCCTCCTTCGGTACTCCGAGCTTCCTCGTGTAAGTCCTTTCGAAACTAGGGCTCCGAATAAGCCTTCAGACTCCGTAAGACGCCATCTGACGTCATCATTACGCACACAGCAGATCTTGAATTTGTCAATCCTCAGACTAACACGTTTTCACGGATTTTAAAATTCCCTGATTTCTTCCTGACTTTTCAGGGTTCATAAACACAAAATTCCCTGACCTTCCGATGTTTCCGTTCGGCATGATTTCCCATTACAATTCTTGATACGAAGCGAGATTGTGTCTCAGAAAATCGCGAAATTCTGGATTCGTGAAACTTAAAATTGAAAAAAGTACAGTTTTTCGCTCGGAAAAAAAATGCTGGGTATCGAAGGAAAATTCCGAGAATTTTCCGTATTGAAAAGTCTTCTGAACTTATCCATAAGTTTTTCCTGCTATTTAAGGAACTTGTTACCCTGACCTTACATCATATTCAACCTATGATGATTAAAGGTAGAGTCGCAAGTACGTCCGCAGGTAAAACTGACAAGTTGATCTGAATGGTCTGATTTTTCAATATAAATACAACTATTTGGATCTCTTGTGAATGTAGAATTTTATTAAGACGTCACTGCGCTGTTAATTGGACTGCATTTTGCAATTTGGGACTATAAATTCTGCCTCTTCTGGAAAAACACTCATGTGCGTAGAGAAACTAATGGCACATACGTTGTTTTTAAACCGGGGTAGAATTTATAGTTCTAAATTGCAAAATGTAGTCCAATTGATGATCGAATACCTGATTGCGTATTTAATTATTTCTTCGTTTGAGAACGTTAATGCTGGCGTCTAAGATGCTGCTGTCATTAGAATAATAATGATTAAGGTCTCTACAAAGATCTGCCATGAATGATGACACCTTCATAATTTCATGCTTAATATGTTTTTAAAATAGAAGTCAATTTTTTATAATCCGTAAGCAGTCAGCTCAGTCGAAATCAAGCGTATTGCAGAGGGTCAACGGCTCAACGGCCGCCTTCGCGTCGGTTTGACGAAGTGCACTTCGAGAGTGGCGCCTGTATTCACCTTTGTCGTTTTCAATGTTGCAAAAGAGGGTGATTTCACTCTTGTTATGAATGACATCAAATACACGAACACACACACACACACACACACCTTCAAATAAATCTATCAATTACACTACGAACAATAGGAAAATTAATCTGAGTGATTACAGGCAGCGTGCAATGATTTTACCTTCTGCGCCTGAATCAACGATTGAATTGATATTTGCCCACAGACAGGCCGCGGTTTTAAACATTGATCAATATGGTTTTATTGTTTCATTTACTGTTAACTTGTATGACATATTATTTCAATTTTTTTTTTTGCTGGGGCACAGTTCTATTTGTCCTTCAAAAACCGGTCATCATTAGTAAATATACAAAGATTTGTCAAATAAAAAAAAAATCAATTTTCTTCAGGAGATGAGAACCAGCTCCGTGCACATCTCTTGGGTCGTCGTCCAGGTAACATATTTTCCCCTACATATGAGTAGTTTGTTCATACAAAATTTCGCGAAATTCTCTACGTCCGTTCAGACAACTTACTTCGACCACATCGTAGCATCTCCGAGGACTGGCTCGCTGAACCACAATGCAATATCTTTCATGCCACATTGCCACAAAGAACCCTGATGCACTCGCTGAGCTACCGATCTTGAAAGGTAAAACCCACGATTGTTCTTCAAACTTGCATCATTATTCAACGGTGCCAAATCGTTTGTTATTTGGTACGCTTCGCCTCAGCCCTAGTATCAGTAGCAACCGGCAAAACTGGTTCGATGAAGAGATGAAGAAATGTAACAACATGAATACGTGCTACAAGAATGTGTCAATTATAATGAAAAACGATTTACTGTCTTCAAAGATTCAAAGAACCCTCCAAGATGATGTTTCTGATCGAAAGCTCGTGGCTTTTCATCAACCAAAAATTGACTCCTGGGTGCGAGATGCGAGACGACAACAACGCCTGTTAATTTTAGTGCTGCAACCTGCCCTGCGCTGCCGTCGCGTTGTTAAATTGAAAGATGATAAAACTTTGCTAGAATCTGTCGGTTTCTACCTGTCATGACAAAAATGTCACATTATGCGGCTGTCAAATGTTAATTTGCGACCAACTTCTCAACAACTTCGACGAGGGAAGGAGCCGACCCGTTGTCTTAAAATTTTATACCGATAAGATTGATAAGAAACTTTCTCAGTTTCGTTTAACTAAATTATTGGGGCATTGATAGAGTCATAAAATTCACATCGTATAGGTGTATGGTGAGTTCCTTTATTCCTACTGCAGCATCGTTAGGCAAATAATTACGATGTGTGCATTATAAGCAAAAAGAGGAAAATATTCTCGCTAGAAAAAAAGGGATAATGTTTAACAGGGGATAAGGTACACCAATACGATTGCAGACGAGTGCTTTCTCCGTGCAATAATTGGATCGCATTTAGCAAAATTGAACCAGCGCGATTGCAGTGTTTTCAAAATTGTGCAACTTCTTCTTTTCTTTAAAAAATAATAAATATATAATATACGTACACTATTAAAATTTACATAATTATTTCCCTTTAAAATTAACACATTTTGGGTGGGAAGAAAAAACCATTTGCTATTCTGGGAGATGTTTTAGAGAATTAGGAAGAGGAAACATTTTTACAACACTATAATCACGCTGGTTCCTTTTTGGTAAATGCAATTCAATGAGTAATATGAAGAAAATCAGTTTAAGGTGTTGTGAGATTGTCTTTTTTCCTTCTTTTTTCCCCTTCTTTTTTTTTAGAAATTTGGGTACGTTGAAGCCTTTTTACGCTCTTTCGCGAGGGCAAAGACGATTCATGGTAAATAGGACTATGTAAAATTGAATGATATCAAAAGGAATTATGATGCACCCAAATCCTGAGCAAATACTTCTCTTGATTGAATTTATTTTCACACAGTCCCTCGAGGCATTTCGTCCATGAAAACACAAAAATTTGAGTTTACATGGCATCCGGATTCTCAAGATTACGGCAGGTCTTGAGCTGTGAATCCTGCTCCCTACGAGACTCCGGAAATCTGAGCGCGGGAAAGCGACGTGACGGGCGAAAAAGTTTGAAACGAGGGTTTATTGATTGCTCTTTAGGCACGGAGCGACGTGAGTGAATAATAGATCAGACACAGCAGTGCATTTGCCGGATGACACCCTGCAAAGGGCGTCGCGGGAGGCGCGGGGAGGCGCGAGGCGGGCTGCGCAGACGCGGCGGGGGGGGGCGGTGCCGCTCCTCCGCATCCCTACTTAATTTGTAACGCGTCCACACTTGAAGAAGCAAGTGGGAAACGCTCAAAAACAGCCTAAAACACTTCATCCATGCCCCGGATTGCCCCGGCGGCGCACAGTGGAACCAGCTGATAGAAGAGGTCGGACATAAAATTTTTGGCTAAAATTTCAAAATTCAATGTTTATTTCGTCACGAATTCAAATTTAAGGGGTGTTTCTGAGAGAAAATTTCATGAAAAAACCAATGGAACCACCCTTAGAAATTTTGGTCCGATATTTTTGGAAAAATAAGCATTCGAAGTTGGCCAGATTTGGCGACTGGAACAAGCTAATAGAAGAGGTCGGACATGAAATCCGTGGCTAAAATTTCAAAATTCGATGTTTATTTAGCAACGAATTCAATTTCAATGGATGTTTTCTGAGAAAAAAATATTATGAAGAAACCAATGGAACCACTTTCAGATGTTTTCGTCTCATATTTTTGGAAATATATGAGGAAGAGGTCGGACATGAAATTCGTGGCTAAAATTTCAAATTTCGATGTTTATTTCATTATGAATTCAATTTCAATGGGTGTTTCTGAGAGGTAAATATTATGAAAAAACCAATGGAACTACTCTTAGACGTCTTTGTCTCATATTTTTGGAAATTTATAAGATAGAGGTCGGACATGAAATTTGTGGCTAAAATTTCAAATTTCGATGTTTATTTCGTCATTAATTCAATTTCAACGAGTGTTTCTGGGAGAAAATATTATGAAAAAACCAATGGAATCACTTTCAGACGTATTGGTCTCATATTTTCGGAAATATATAAGGAAGAGGTCGGACATGAAATTTGTGGCTGAAATTTCAAATTTCGATGTTTATTTCGGAACGAATTCAATTTCGATGGGTGTTTCTGAGAGAAAATATTATGAAAAAACCAATGGAACCACTTTCAGACGTTTTTGTCTCATATTTTTGGAAATATGTAAGGAGGAGGTCGGACATGAAATTTGTGGCTAAAATTTCAATTTTCGATGTTTATTTAGCAACGAATTCAATTTTAATGGATATTTCTGAGAGAAAATATTATGAAAAAACCTAAGAACCACTTTCAGACGTTTTTGTATCATATTTTTGGAAATATATAAGGAAGAGGTCGGACATGAAATTTGTGGCTAAAGTTTCAAATTTCGATGTTTATTTCGTCACAAATTCAATTCCAAGGGGTGTTTCTGAGAGAAAATTTCATGAAAAAAACCAATAGAGCCCCTCTTAAACACTTTTGTCTCATATTTTCGAAGAAATAAGCTTTCAAACTTTCGAGATTTTGTCCGACTCGTCCAACTGATTCGGTCCAGTGTGCGGCGCCCGGTCTCTTTCGCAACGGAATCGTGAGCTTAACTTTAGAGAGATGGGTCATTCGTATGCGCCTCCTCCCCCTCCCCCTCTCCCTCCCTGGCGCCCCTCCCGTCGGGAGCCGAGACGGGGAAACAAAGGCCCGTCTCGCGTCTGGCCTCTTGAGACTTAGCGCTCAAGTTCGACTCGAGGAGTCGGAGGCATCTCTGATCCCCGAAAGAAACTTCTCCGCATCAAGCGCTGGATTCATCCCCGAATCTCGCCTTAGCGCCCTCCTAACACCCCCCCCCCCCCCCTCAGTCATCCGAATGCTACCGCCACGCAAGAAAATTTTAAAACGTTCCTCATACTTAAGACCAGGCAGCGCACGATCGAGTCAATGGAGGGGGTCGGACAAAATTTGGAAACTTAAAAAGCTCATAACTCCGCTCATTCAAAATTTTGAGGTTTTAAAAGCGTTTCCATTGGTTTTCCTCGTGAATTTTTCGTCTGAAAGCACCCCGTAAAATTTAAATTGTGACGTATTATACATCAAAATTTACAGTTTTAGTTTAGAAGCTCATGTCAGACTTCTCCAATTGACTCGACCCCCTTTCTTTGAGCAGCACCTTCCCTTCAGGAAGACTCATATGGTTACGATTGTGGCTAAGTGAGCTTTAAGGAGGCCTCTTTCAAAGCATCAATAAAAGAGAACTACAGCTATGGTGAAAAATCCTTACAAGGAATCCAAATGAAACGTCACTATGCAAAATACAGAATACGAAGGAAAACATATGTGACGAGTTCCAAAATGTTAGCGAGAAATTCAAGTTTTCCGAAGCCAAACACTGCATAACCGATAGAAACACTGAAATTCGAACACTGACATCAGGATAGGGAGTTGTTCATTGTGCAATTGGAGTTTACATGGAAATTTGGAGAAGGAACATACAGCAGGAGTCTTAAATTTCTACCCTTCTTTTGGTCCATGCCCTAATTTCTTTGACCTGATGGAATTCCCTGTCGATGCATTTTTTAGATCTGTACTATACGCATCATGCCTCTTATCGAAAGTCGATGAAAACGAGATGTGAGTTGATTTTCCGCGGAAATTGGTAAGGGGGGGGAGGGAGAGGAGAGAGACAGCAGTCAGCTGTGGTGTGGAGGTCCGTAGCGCCGTACTGTGTAAAAACGTCGTAAGAGCATCTGAATGTTGTCAAATTTCCTCTCAGAAAATATTTATCTCAGGAAAAAGTTATGAATATTTTTCTTTTATATTTTCAGACTTTTTAGACCAAATCACGAACAAAATCCACCGAAAAATCGGAAGAGGGATATTCATAAATTCCCTGAAAATTCGTGGTTTGTCGGAGGAAATTCGACTACGCCTGTTGGCCCATACGGCGTTTTGCCTTAGCTCGGGAGCGTGGTGGATTGAACTCGTGAACTCGGAGCAAATTCGATATCGCGGTGGCGGCCCTTGAATCATGTTCGAGTATTGAACATCATTCCTTAAGTCTGAGAGGCCTCGAGAGGATGCCGAGTTCAGACAAAGCTCCCTTGTCCCTTCCTCCATCGCAACTTCTTTTGAGTTGAGACCCTGTCCCTGCGCGCCATTGTAGTCCCGTTCTCGGCGACGGATCCGTTCCTCGGCTCCGCAAGGTCCTTTTGTGACAAGTGTTATCATCGTGTTATGCGATTACGCCACTAGTCACTATTTTCTGCCTCGCTGGAGATTTCGCCTCCCGAATATAACCGCCAAGCCTCTGAAATCCGCTATTCGCCCAATCTCCGAACCACCGCCTGAACCTTTAAAAAGTGCCCAGTCGAATCGGAGTATTTAGCATGAACCGTCACGATATTGCCAATCTTTTCGGGTATAATATTTTTTGATAGAGCACTGAACATTTTTCTGTAGACAATTATTTGTAGAAGAAAAGGACAAATATCAGCTTCTCAATATACAATTCCGTAGGCCTAATCCTTTGCGTCAAAATTCAGCGCCAACCAATAATAATAAAAATATTTTATCGGGAGAAACGAGGCAACGTTGGACTGCGCATGCAGTCCACAACACAAGTGCTAAGGCACAACACAAGCCCCATTGTTCGATGCCGTGTGTTCGAATAATCGCGCCGAACGCGGTGCGGTCGGTATCAAATCATACTGGCGCCTGCAAGGCTGTGGGAATACTTCACGCATTGCGCCAAACAGTGCGGCTGGTGTCGGCCGCATATAAGCGGCTACAAGACTCCATGAATACTTCTCGCATTGCACCAAATGCAATGCGAGCGTTATTTGCGATAACTGTTTGTGGGATTACAAATAAAAATGGTGGCATTCCCCATATTATACGCCGGTCATACTGGTGACATACACTAATGTTGTACATGCTGTCATGCTAAGCTGAACAGCCGTAAGAACATTCGGGAAATGTCGAATTTTCCCCGGATGAAACATATATTTTCGAGAAAATGTATGCATATTTTTCCTTGAAATCTTCAGATATTTTAGATTAACTTGCGAACCAAGTCGCCTGAAACTTGTAAGGAAAAAATTCACAATTATCTCAGAAAATTAATTGTTTATTGAAAAAAATGTGGCAACGTTTAAAAGCTCGTACAGCATTCTTCCTTAGCACTGAATTATTGTAACGTGCATCTAGCGAGAGCCACCGAACGAATGAGTAAGCGCATCTGCACATGTCTGGGACTCAGAGTGTCGGGCTGATTATTGAAATTGACAGACAAACAGATAGACAAAGATAACAAAATGAAAATCAAGCGATCTTTTTGGTGAAAGCGGGTGGCTGCAATGGGCATAGGAGGTAAGTAATAGACTAAGTAACGGCAACCCACGAGAGACCCTTCAGTTAGTCCATCATTTTCTCCCGTAGTCTTTAACAACCACACGTTTCAAGCAATAGGATCGCTCCATATTCCCTATGTCTTCTTTGTCTATAGTTTTGTCCATCAATTTCAACAATGGAGATGTTGTATGTGTGAGGAATTGGCAATTTGACTGTTGATCTTACGCAAAAGTTCGGGAAAAACACGATGAGCCACTAGTTTTCTCTGAAATCAACTCCAAAAATCACAAAAAGCTCTCAAGTTGAGGCCAGAATGGAGGGAATATCCCACGCTATCCTGAGAGTCCACCTCTACATCAAGACAAACTCTCCATGCAAAGATAGGGAGCAAATACATTGACAGGGCTGCCACTTCATTTGGGGACTCCAAAACTGAAAACAAAACTGAAACTGTATTTGCTCCCTATCTTTGCATGGAGAGTTTGTCTTGATGTAGAGGTGGACTCTCAGGATAGCGTGGGATATCCCCTCCATTTTGCCCTCAACTTGAGAGCTTTTTTTGAGCTTGGTAGTTGATTTCAGAGAAAACCAGTGGCACCATCGTGTTTCTCGCGAACTTTTACATAAGAATCAACAGTCAAATCGCAAATTCCTCACACATGCAACATCTCCATTCCAATCGATGTTTGCAACAACGCTATTCAGTCTCATTTTTTCATCTTAAATTAAAGGTAGATTTCTTAAGGTAAGTTTAATTAGTTGCGGGTATTTCCTTCCATTTTCCTTTAATTTCTTGAACTCATAATCCACCCACGACCACAAAGAAACCCCGGGCAAAGGGGTAAACTCGGGCCGAGGCGCGTCTCCGCGTTATCCGGATCACGCTGGTGGTTTGTTAGATGATCCTCGGGTCAAAAGCCAGGCGAAAATGGATTTAGCTTTTGAAAAAAAGTCGTGCGTGCGGCAGGGCGGGAGGGGAGGGCGTCGGGGGTGGTGGTTGGTGGTTGAGGAGGCTGGTAATCAGAGCAGTGTTGAGGAGCGAGAGCGTCGCGAATAATGAGAAGGAACCATTAATCACGCCCTTCGCGCCCTTCCCCCTCCGCGGACCCGCTCCCACTTCTCGGTGCCCCTTTGCGCCCCCCCCCCCCCGGTCTCCTTGCCGCGCCTAGCCGCAGATGTGTTGCGGGGCGCTTACTGTATTGTGGTGCGCCACATATCAAAGCGCAGAAATGAAGACTTTTCGCCCCCGCCGAAGCGCGCTGACTCACGGTGGGAGGAAACTTCAGCTGTCTGGTTAAAATTAACTCTAAGGCGAAATAACTATCTTTTTTCAAGCATATCAATGGATAAGGAGCCGACCCTGATAACGGAGGGAAAATAAGGGCTTTTCGTGGAACAAACTGGAAAAAAGCTGAATTTTTTACGATCGATTACATACTTCAAAAGGAGTGTTTTCCCAAAAGTCTTCACTTTTACCCTTTAGTAATTTACGTAACGCTCAAATGAAGGGTGCACTGGAAAAAAACACATTGGATCTAGAGTCCAGACTCTTGAAAACATTGACAAGAAAAATACTATTGATTCGATCGGATTTAAGCTTAAATCAAAACGAAATCTGCTTAAATTAAGAAGCTTGGTTCTTGATTTAAGCTAGATACTGATTGAATCTATAGTACTTTTTCTTGTCGATGTTTTAAGAGTCTGTACTCCAGATCCAATGTGTTTTTTTTTTTTCCAGTGTGGGGGTATTTGCCAGCGCTACACGACGTTACAGGAGCGTGAGGTCAGTGAAGGTATTGAGGGAAACGCTATGTAACGAGATTCAGTGTATTTTTTCCCCGAACTTCTGTAGAGTTTTTCGTCGCTTGTCTTTAGAAGTTTCAAAGAATCTCGAAAATATTCTCTGCAATACTTCAATTTTTCCTTACTAAATAGAAACGCCAATCCGCTCAGTAAATGTAAGGCGATAATTAGATTCATTTTTATCAATATAGGGGGGGAGGGGGGGATCCGGACTGCTGGGTCAAGCGTTACGTAATATTTTAAGATGGTCTAGCACTGCATTACGTTGCGTTGCAGTGGGTGGAGGGTTGTCAAAAACCGCAAATTTAGCGATACGTAATTTAGGGACGGCCTTTCAGGAGCAATACTACATATCTACAAGTACAGTAATATTAATCAGCATAGGGCATACTCAGCATGACTGCACGTGACCACTGTGCTGCGAGCGAGTGTTACTGCTCTCAAACCGCTCACATTGCCGAATCCGAGTATTGAAGGCGATATGCACCATGCGGCGTCGAACATTAAAAGTAGAACCTATGCCTAAAGCAAATGAAAATTGCCGAACTATTATGAGCAACTATTACTGCTTCCAAGCCGCTGACAATGCCTACTTAAGATATTGAAGGCAAACTGGTCTGAATGAGTGCGAAACAGCATGGTGAAATAATGTTAGCTTGTGTCATATTTAAACGAATAGATACATATATGATTGAATTGCTGGAATTATCTTTTATCGCTCCAAAATATCACTCAGTGCCACTTTTCTACTCAAAATTTTCATGAGAATGGATCATTCTTTCTGTATTAAAAGTTTCGCACTTCATAAAATACAATGCGGCATTTAAAGAGATTATTTGATACAAACGTCTGGTCGACCCCGTTTCACAACTCAAAGGGAAGTTGAAAATGGCCGCCATCGTTTGGGACAGTTCTTCAAATATGAGCGAAAGAACAAGGAAGCCTTTCATCTGAAACCTTCACCTTTGCGCTCTCCAACTTGAATTTAATAAATAGAGGTACGCTTGTTGTTTGTTTTTATTTGAGTAACTTTGTCACATGATGGTGACTATTTCAAGTTCTGCGTTGAGTTGTGAAACCGGAGTAACTTATGTATATTAAAATATGACTTTGCTATATTATAGCTTTTGAAGCGGGAGGTTCAAAAATACGCAATTTCTTTACGCACACATCGAGAGAAAAAACTAGGGCAAATATGAGTAGCTGCTGGCGGCTGATATGCGGGCCTTATATAGCCTCAATATGTGGGCGAAACTTTTCAACTAAATCGAAACTTCAAGAATAGTTTGGTTGTATGAACCAAACCGCAGACGAACTTGGTTGTATGAGCCGTGAAGAGGACGTATTTAGATCAAAATATACTGCACCCATTTTGACATGAGCCCTGCTATGCATGCACATTTATGAATCTTGGGGCTCATGTTAGAATGGATACAGTTCCTTCCGATTTAAATGCGTCCAAGAAGGGTGCCGAAACCAAGATTACAGTTACATCTGTGTTAGTGTATAGTAAACCGTGTTCCCAATTTTTATGAGCCCTGAAAATAACCAAGGTTTTCAGTTTTTTCTTCTTTTGAAGGTCACCTTAACCCCACTGATTAATGATCGTTAAAACTAATTTTCCCTCCCTTGTGCGCCGCTGGCCCTTAGAGTGTCCCAACGCCCCCCCCCCCTTTCCCGCCACGTTTGGCTTATCTCCCGCAATTCTCGAAAACCGCGTTCCCCGCTGCAGTTTCCAGCGGTGCTGCCAGAATGTGCCCTCAAACCAACACCCTCAACTCAACTTTCGAGAAATCTGGCTCGATCTGGCAAACAACTTTCCATCCGAGGCAAAAACTGAAGCCCTGAGCCGGATTTTCCTTCGTGGTTTCCCGTCCGAAATTCATCAAGCCATGCCACGTTTTTCGGCGTTCTCGGCCCGACACTGCCTAATTTGCGAGGGACCCCGCATTTTTTGCTGCTCAAAATGAGCCGACGAACTGCGATGTGGAAAGGAGATTATGAGTGAGACTTGGCAGCGCGGATCTCAACGTGACAAAAGCTTCCCGACAACTGGGGCTGCAATTAATCAACTTAATCTACGCACAGGGTCTGTTGTCTATAAAATAAGAGTATTCCCATATTCACTGAAATAATCCGCCCTTCCTCCCTCGCACTCTGTAGCTGAATTTCTCAAGGCTGTATTCATAGTCGTTGGGAGCCCGATATGGTGCACGCTGTGATTAAGGGAGGTTTTAGGAGATCCTTGACATAGCATAATATAAAAAGGGCAATTTTGAGGAATCTCGAGCAAAATAAAGTAGGAAAGCTTCGTCGAACAATTTCTCTGCAAAAAAACAAAATACCGGCGGAAATTTTGAAACGTCGCATGGTGCTTGTGATACTTTGGGCGGATGGTGACGATATGTACATTGATCAGCGGGCCGATTATTGAAATTGATTGACAAAGCTATAGACAAAGAAGAAAAAAGAGATTTGGAGCGATCCTATTGGTGGAAGCGGGTGGTTGCAATGGACTAAGGAGGTAGGCAATAGACTAATTAACGGCAACCCACGAGGGACCCGATAGTTAGTCCATCATTTTCTCCCTTCATCTAAAGGGACCTTCACAACCACCAATAGGATCGCTTTATACTCTCTATGTCTTTTTCGTCTATAGCTTTGTCTATTAATTTCAACAATCAGCCCGCTGGACCAATAGCGATAATTTTTTTAGGAGGAAGGAGAGGAATTTCCGGAGAATTCCTATTGGAATTTTGCGACACAACTGGATGAAATTGCAACATCGCGTCCAGAGGGAACCTTACTCGCACCCGGTCCTCTGGGGATATAGAAAATTGAAAATTGGGTATATTCACGGGACTCGAGCAACTCCGGTTGCGACGAAGGCGGCGAAACGACGTTGCGCGACGCAGTGGCACTCGTTTATTAAACCACTTGTCAGCGCTTTGTATGCCTAACGAAGACGGATTTGCTTTTTTTTCGCTTTATTAATTTTCCTCTTTGCGCCTTTTTTCCCCACCAAACCGACGTTCCTGCTCATCCCAGTGTTGCGAAATTTCCCCTCTTCCTCCCAGGTGTATTTCGAGTACACTGAAAACTTGGCATACCGACAGGGTTGCACGGGTGAAATGAAAATTATGAGATATTAAAAATATTCGTGAAATATTTCATGAAATTTCAGAAAATGTGAAAACACTGGGAAAAAAACACATTGGATCTAGAGTCCAGACTCTTGAAAACATTGACAAGAAAAAATACTCTTGATTCAATCAGATGTTTGCTTAAGTCAAAAGGAAATCCGCTCAAATTAAGAGGTTTGGTTCTTGATTCAAGCAAAAATCCGATTGAATCAAGAGTATTTTTTCTTGTCGATGTTTTTAAGGGTCTGGACTCTAGATCCAATGTGCTTTTTTCCGGAATTGAACGTTTCAGGGTGGCTATGCAACACGCACTAAAAAACTTCAAAAAGCAAAAACCAGTCGCCTTTATTTGACTTACGATAATATATATCACCCAATAACAATTTATGCTTTTAAATTATCACTCTGTAGATTCAAAATTTAAAAGAAAATGCATAATCTAACCAGCTACCACTGGCAAAGATCATTTTATGCCTAAATGATTTTGTGGAAAACTTAATAATTCATTGAGTATTTGATAATGGTGTAATTATTTAATAATTTTGTTAATGTTCTTGAGGATTCATTCAGTATTTTTTTTCTTTAAAAAATCTTTGAGATCTTCACGGAAGTTGAAAGTGATGGACGCGCAGGCATTTTTGTTCATCTTTGAAGGAGGGCGAGAGAGGCAAAACAGAGGATAGAAGTGTCTACTGCCAGTTTTGTAGCCTAGTTTGAAGATCAAAGGCCCGCAATGTGTTGCAGAAACGGATCTAAATTGCATTTTTTTCCACCGACTGAAACTTGGTCGTGAAAGGGAGAGGGGACGGTTCAAATAAAGGCGCTTACAGTTCTGGAAAGCGGAGAGCTAACAGAAGAGGAGAGCAAAGCAAAACTTGGAGCTTTCAATCTGTGCGAAAGCTTTTGTTAAAAAGTGGGTACGAGCGGGGAGAGGAAAATAAATTGAAGGTTCGCTCTCATGTGTGTAGTTTCAGAAAAAAATTGGGGAGGGTCTCAGAACTTCTTTATCAAAGTATGAAAATGCAACCAGCCTCAAGAACAAAGGACCAATCTCCTCGCGGTAAAAGTGTTTCCCCGTGAGAAAGAGCACACGTGACTCAGCCGTGGAAAGTTAGAGAAATCTTAGGTGCGATCGCTGAGGTAATTAAACTAAGTTTTGAGCCCAGAAAATCACTCTTAGTAGCAACTCGCAAGATGAAACAACTAAGAAAAATTAAACAAATAATAGAATCATGAATATAAAATAATCTGGTTTTCTTAAAATGAAACATCTCGGAGTAAAAAATTAAAAGGAAGTTGCCGCAGATTTCGAAATTCCCATACAATTCAAAGTGCGTACATTTAATTTATGGGTAAGATTCGATTGTAAAATAATCTTGTTTAAATCAAAATTATTATGACGTAATTTTCATGGCAAAATAATACGATGACATCAAAATGAAATCAAGGGTTGGATAAAAAAAATTCTGTTTTTATCGGGAGTTGAGACCTTTGTCGACCTTTGTAACGAGGTACTAATACGAAATGCAGTGATCTTCAAGTGCAGCAGCTTTTTATAAGATCTTTATTATTTTTCTTCGTCTTTATTTGTGTTTTCATCAGCCATCGTACGTTTTTACAGTCCTTCATCTTCCGGTCAAAGTATCACAAGCGCCATGCGACGTTTAAGACTTTCCGACGCCATTTTTTTTTTTTTTTTACGGAGAAATTGTTCAACGAATAGCTGTCTGAAAACTTCCTTGAATTTTCTTTGTGTTGCGGATAAAATTTAGTGGACTTTTCAAACAAATTCAACCAACAATTTCTCAGTAAAAAATTAGAATGGCGGCGGAAATTTTGAAACGCCGCATGGAGCTGTGATACTTCGGCCGGAAGGTGACGAGTTAAGCATTTTCCGTTACGTAGTAGCTGACACCAGCTCACTTACGATGCTTCCCTTTAAAACGGGGTCTGAAAATAAATGGCTCGTATCGCGCCGGGATATCAAAGCCGGAAAAACGTTGAATTTTTATTTGCCGGCCACTGGTGATTCCATTTTCCAACATTTTCAAGCGTTACGATCATTAAAATCCGTGCGGAGGTGAAAACAGGAATTGGAGAGGACGTGAAGGCGCTTAGCGCCGAAATTATAGATGCACTCAGACCGGCGCAGCAATTAATGAATCAACTTGAGCCAACAGGCCCAGATTTTTCAAGTATTTATAAGTTACGCGCGGTGCGCAAATAGACCTCAAAATCCTCAGGGATTCGTTGTGAAAGTTCCAGATTTCCGCAAAATTCGACAACAATTTCACAGGGATCTCCCGTCGCCCTCCCCGCATCCATCGGATCTCCCCTCCCGCCTCCACCGTTACGGACGTATAATCCCTTATTGGCCGGGATTCAAAATACCCCGACCCTGATATCAGGCGGAAAAGCTCATTCAAAAAAAAGGGGGAACGGAAAAAAGTTGGCGCTGAAGTCTCAAACCATATGTGTCCGGTCTGGACTCCGATCTGGTCGGGCTCGGCTTGGAACATTTTAAAGTCTGGACCGACTTCGTTTTATTCAAATTTATTTGAAACATTTAACACGTGTAAACGCTTCGGGTTGGCGGAGATAGGGCGGTTTCGTCCCTGTCCCCTACCGCAAGCCTCTCTGCCGGAAGTATTGAGTTTATGTTGTAATTCACCCGCGGGATATAACTTTTCACCGCAGTTAGAAATTTCATCGTCGCGTTGAAAAAGCGCTACGAAAAAAGAAGTTTGTGATTTTTAAAAAAATGTCTCTGTCGATGAACTTATTTGAGATAACCGAGCATCGGCCAATCAGCCGAGTATTTTGAGAATTTTACGAATTGCGAAAATTGTCGCGATTAATGGAGCTGCGATAGGATTTTTTCCGATACTTGGAAGTTGGACAAATTTTTTTCTTTGAATTCGTAGGAACATGATGACAATGAGAAAAATTCAAATAAATGGACTATTTTTGATCCTTGCCAGAAATCTTCATTAATTGACTTTTTAGAAAGGACTGATTTTGCAAGATTTGAAGTCATGCAATCCACACAATCAGCGAGGGAATAAGAGAGATAAATATTAATCGCGATCTGAGTACATTTTGCAATTAAGAACTATTTGAGGAACTTACATAAAGACCGATAAGGCTCTTCCATACATGCATCATCAAGGCACTACCGGCTTCGGAGAAGTCAAAGTAAGAAAGTCTTAGAAACACTGGGAAAAGAAGTAGAAGAAGAAGAAGGAAAATATAAGAAAGACGACAAAAAAGAGGAGAAATAAAAGAGGAAAGAAGAAGAATTAAAGTGAGAAGAAAAGAAAAAATAAAAATAGCGACGTAGGAAGACATTTAGAAAAAAGAAGAAGAAATAGAAAAAAACAATGGAGAGGGAGAAGAAGAAAATGAACAGGCGGAGGAAAAATCATGGTTTAAAGAAGAATAAAAAGAGGAATACGATGGATAAGAACAAAAAAGTAAGAAGAAGAGGAGGGGAAAGAGGAACATGAACACGAAGAAACAGTGGGGAAAGGAAGATTAGGAAGTAGAAGAAGAAGAGCAAGAAGGAGCGCATTTTTGCACAAGAGCGTTGATAGCACAAAAGTCGTTTCAAAAATGAGCCTGACCCTTTCAGCAAAATGTGGCCCAGTTGGACGTAGACGTGATCAAGCTACAAGGAACTATGCGAAAATTAACAAAAGAAGTCATAAGTATGAAGTTCCATCAAATTTCATCAATTTCCACACAGCTCCTTTCAGCATAAACACGTCAAATTGACAACTGCATCAGTTAACGCAGGAGACTTCCTGTCGATCCGATCCGGACGGGAAGTTTTTCCGCTGGGAGGTATCCGATCGTTGCACGGCTCCTCTCGGGCGCGCAGCGGGGGCGGCCGGGAATGAGTTTCGTCACTCGCATGCAACTCATCTACGGGAAATTCGAAAGAATAAGCAAAAGAGAAAATTGTTTACCATCAACTCGAATGCTTTGAGCAAACACTAGGAAGCCGGGACGCGGAGACACGCGCTGCGAAGGAAGAGGCGACGCGACGGAGACGAAGGAGATCCCACGCCGCCGCCCTAAGGAAAAACGCCGTATCAACATTCAAACGTTGCCAAATTTCCCCTGATGAGACATTTATTCCGGAAGTAAGTTGTGCACATTTTTCTTTAAAATTCTCACGTATAATCGATAAAACTGAGAACATGCAGTCGTGTATGACAATAGTTGTGGGACCACGGGATTTGTATGTTTTTATTAAAATAATTTATCCTCACCGAACCTAACCTAAGCTAACCTGAACGAACGATATTTTGGCCAAAAAAGCCTGACTTCTAACCTAATTTAACGTAATTTAACCTGACCTAACCTAACGATATTTTGGCCAAAATAGCCTGACATCTAACCTAATTTAACGTAATTTAACCTAACCTAACCTAACCAAACCTAACTTAACTGAACGATATTTTGGCCAAAATAGCCTGATTTCTAACCTAATTTGACCTAATCTAACCGAGCCAAACGATATTTTGGCCAAAAAAGACTAACTTTTTAACCTAACTTAACCTGAACTGCCCTAATCTATCCGATTTTTTTTTTGCCACATAAATGCCTTTTTGTGTTCACATTTTGGTTGTAGGGTCACGAAAAATGACCCCCCAACCGCAGGGAGACTCCACATCCACAACCTGGAGAAGAAGCGTAGGAAGAGGCCCCACAATTGTAGATCATACGACCCCAAAATTGTTTGAAAAATTGGAAGAAACATATTCACAAATATCCCGATAAATTCGTATTTTATGAGAGGAAATTTGGCAACGTCTAAAGGTTCATACGGCGTTTTCCCTAAGCACGGGAGTATCGAGGAGCTCGACAAACAATAAAGAGTGACGGGACGGATCGAGAACGGGATCGCGCCGAGATGAGGAAACGGGGAAGCGGAAAGCCAAGACAGCGAGCGAAACAAGAAAAACCAAACCGCTCGGGGGACGAGGCGGGGGGGTGGGGGAACGGGGGGCTGAATTTATAGTCGCGTCACTGAAATTCAGGTTTTTCATTTTTTACTCTTAGTTTAATCATTTAAATTCGATCCCCTGTGATTTATACACTCCCGGCTTTCCATTTCGCTTGGGTTTCCAGTCTTTATATCCCTCACTTGAGGGATGCTTTTGTTTTCCTTGTAACCCACACGTATTCGCTGACTCGCACATTAGTCAAAAACTCACACAGGCTCGCCCCGACGCGCACACACTCGCCCGCTCCCGAGTTTACTCGCGGACCAAAACGCCGGAATCTGCGCATTTAAATTTGCTCGCATGTACGAAAAACCTTTCATTCTGGGCTCGATCTTTGGCTTTTCTTCTGGGTGGCGTGGTCAAAAGGGCCTAGACCCCCCCCCCCTTTCCCCCCAGTCATTTTTTCGTGATTTTTAAAAATTTTCAATAATTCGACCCCCATGATATCTTTTTGTCTATTTGACATTATTGTTCCGACCCGCTTCACATTTTGGTAAAAGTAAATAAATAAAGATATTGCTCGAGATTCTTGATTTATCTGCGTAATCTTATAATTTGACGATGAAATGCAAAACCGGTATTTCCTTTTGCGACCCTGCAAAGTGCCTGTCACGATTGAAAGTTTAGGTAAATAGAGAAGCACGCAATATCATTTTTTGAAAATTTACCTGCGGTTTTGAAACATATTCTGTGAGAATTTGAGGCAATGGCTCCTTCTGTTCTTGATAAAATAAGATACGAACGGATACTTTATGATTCATACTTGTTAAAAGGAACCGAGCAAATTTAAAAACAGTAACAATTATATATTATTGGTTTATACGTGAATATTCAGAGCTAAAAATGATTTTTAATCGCTATCAAGGACCGAAGCTGGGACTTTAGTCTCACAGTATGACTTTAAACCTCACGTGTATCACAAAGCTTCAGAGTAATAATCGAAGTTCAAAACCTCGTTTCTCGGAATTGGGTTACTGTGAGTTCGCTCTTCTCAGTCGGATGCAATTTCCCCGAATTCATCACGATCCCTGAATGCAAAATTCGGGATTTTCCAGCGAAGCCAAGATTTGCAACCAAAGCCTGGCGCCGAGCTTTGCGAGGCATCCCGACATCCTGGACGAGGGAGAGTCTTAAGGTCTTAAAATCGCGAAATAGGTGAGAAACGATGCGACGGAACCGATATATAAGTCGCGGGAAAAGCCATTATCCAGTCGGGGACCGCGTAATGCAGGAAGTCTATCCGGCCGGGAGCCCGAGCGATGTAGAGAAGTCTATCCAGCCGGGAGACCCGATGCGATGCCGGGAAGTCTACCGCGCAGGGCGCCGTTAGCCGACCGGACACAAATATCAATTTACAGATATCAATTTGCCTGGCAATTTTTCACGATTACAATTTCAATTTCGCCGGCTGCGACCCGAGCGCGGCCGTAACCCAACGCGCTTACAAATCTCTCGCCTCCCGCCCGCCGCCGGAGGACACAACGGCCGAGGGAATAAATTCACTACTTAGAGGATGGTCGGCAGTCGAATACGTGACGTCATTCCGCGGGCGCCCCCCCCCCCCCGCCCCCGCCCGGCCCGCGGCATTTTGTTCTCGGACTAAATAATAATCTCCTGATTGATGGGCTCCAAGTAGCCGCCGCCGAAAAGGGTGCGTTATTACCCATTAGGCCACTTCCGTTGCAACGAAAATCGGTCGTTGCGGCCACGGGCGTAAATAGGGGCTCTCAAGGGGGGGGAGGTAGACCCCCTCCTCTTCTTGAGAAGTTGTGATCGAATATTGTTACTGGCCCCAGTAAGGAGTAACCAGGCCCTCCCCCACATAAAAATTGGACCGCGTGTAGCAGAAAGGAACCAAGCCACATCAGCTGTTGGACTGGGCAATGTAATTTTTTACAAGAGAACGGCTGTGCAGAATCCTTTGGCAATTTGTAGGAATTTGCCCCGCTCTATGTAGAAAATTCACCGACATGTGTACAAAAATCTGCCCGACCGTTTTCATGTAAAAAAGTGGACTACCCAAATTTGGCATGGGTGTGTCATTGGGAAAATACGGTAGTAAAAAACTGCGTTGCGGAATGCTACAATCTGTGTTATATTCCGATTTGTCGAAAACATGACATGTCAATTTGAATTCGCTATCGAATTAGGATCCGTTTCCCTTCGTTTTACAACCGATGGATGTGCAAAAAGAAGTAAAGTTCATCTTAGCGCCTGGATGCAACTATTCGTGTCCCATGGATGCGCGTGTTGCATAAAAAAACTTGAAGGCGCCCTGATTTTTCTTGCCTGTAATGGCACCGCGTATAATGCGCATGTTGCGCTGGGGTTAAACAGACAATTTTGTGAATTATTTTATGTTGTGTGCAGACCTGTGCCATGAATGCTGCGTTAAAGAGGAAGGGAAAGTCTACCAATCAGCTTTTCAGAGTTATGTATTTTAAAAGCAATATACGGTCAAGACAAAAAAACTAACACTTCTAAAATATTTTGATGCATTCCACTAAAAAGGTATTTTTGGTCTTTACAGTAGATTGAGCGATATTATCAAAAGCTGACGTCTGACGCCAACAAGTCAACAATTAGGTTAGATCAAAGACGTAAGAGAATCTTATAAATTACTTACGATAAGGTTTGACTACATATTTCGACGAAGAAACATAACGTACGACACTCACCTGCAACAAATTAAAACAAAAAAAAATTAAAGAAATGATTGAATAATACACTATGACTCAAATAATATTAGAGTGACAAAGGAGGGCATAAGTGTTTCTACGAATGAGACAGAAATTGTAGTTCCAAATTGCAAAATGAAGTCCAACTGAATCAGTGAGAACGAAAACACACCAACCCGGTAACCGGAAAATACCCAATTTGCATTGAAGACAGTCAATTTTCTTAAAGGGCATTGGAGTTAGCGCTTCTGTTCCAACTTGGACCTTATAAGCGTCCGTAAGTCCTTGTCTATCAGCACCAAAAATCTTTTACTTAGGCTAACTTCTCCACCTGCTGTGCAGTTTTGTGTGTGTCTTGATTATTTTCATTTTTTCGAGTGGTGTGTTTTCGTTCTCACTAATTCAATTGGGAATGAAATTAAAAATGATACACAAAAATTGGACTAACGTCACCCTACACTTAGGTTGATCAAATTTCGATTAAAATTCGACGGAAACTTTTACATCCCTGATTGTTATCCATGGGATTGTTGTGGATATAACGGCCTGAATGCAGTGACAACACGAACGAGATCACCCACAGTGGGCTGATTATTGGAATTGATAGATAAAGAAGTTATAGGGAGTAAAGAGCGATTCTGTTGGTTGAAATGGGTGGTTCTTATAGACTAAGGGGGTAAATGATGGAATAGCTGTGGGGTCTTTCGTGGGGTTCCGTTAGTTAGTCTCTGATTTATCCATTGTAACCAACCCGCTTCCACCTATGGGATCCCTCCATATCCCTTTTGTCTTCCATGTGTATAGCCCCGTCGAACAATTTCAACAATCAGCCCGCAGGTTGGATTTTCCAGTAATCGAAAATCAACGATTTCCGCCATCAATAACTTCGATTTTGCCATCGCGGAGCTCGAAAAAAGCGGGACCAGGGCAATATATCCATCCGCAGGATAGAGCCCGGTTGCGTAAAAGAGATCCTCGTTGTTTTAAAAAAAAACGCAACTAATCTAATTTAAATAAACTGGGCGGCCTATTTCCCTTTTCTCCTCGGGCCTTTTTTCCGGAATCCGCGGCATGAATTTAATATGCGCGGGCGGTGGCGGGGGATTCATTCAAAGGCTGACCTCATGAATTACGTTTCGGATTATCAGGAGTTGAAAAAACTCGACCTGCGATTAACGTTTTCCCTTTCTCCGCGGCGCCCGCCCGCCCCTCCACCCCGAATTTCAACCGGCAGATTGCCGATTCCCTCTCCATCCGCGCAGTTTGATGTCGAATTCGCAGCACGCCAGCCTGATAATTTGCAACGGTGTCTTTGACGCCATGCAGATCGGTTTGACCCCCAACCACCCGCGGTAATCCACCGGGGTTACGTCGATCTTTCGGCTCTGGTCCTGGCCGCTCATGGTTCCGTTCGAAGCATCCAACAACACTCGCATGCACAATTGCACATGCCCGCGTGACAATTTTAAGGTTATTTTCTCCAGAGAGAAAAATCAGACACTCGCTGCTGTGCTAAGGAAGAACGCCGTATGAACCTTCAGACGCTGTCAAGTTTCCCTCGATAAAAACCGAATTTACTGGGCAAATAGTGAATATTTTCCCCCAAAAATTTTCATACAATTTCGAGCGCAAGTGAAAGTCGTCAAAAATACATGTTTTACTAAGGGAAATTTGGCGACTTATACGGCGTTCTGTCTTGACACGGTAGCTAAGAACTTGATGGTTAACACAAAATTGGACATGTTGACGGTGAAACTTCGAGTTTATTGTTTAGATCTTGTTATAGTCAGTTGTGTGTATCATGTAAACGCAACATAGGGGCAAATAAACAAAAAGCAAAAAAACAAGATGAACCCCCCCCCCCCCCCGCCCCCCCATGCGAAGATGTAAGCCTGATATAAATGTAATTGATAGGCTGATAGCGGTAAAAAATCAACATCCACGATGAACTAGCATGGTTCTCCTTTTCTTCCTGTTTTCATTTTAAAATTCCTGATATTTTTCCGATTTAGGATAATTTAACTACGCAATCGGCATACTCCCGTTTTACGAGTATTAAAAATATCATTTCTGATTCTCCGTCCTCTCAATAATTTCCAGGATTTTTGTGATTGCCAGTTTTTAAGCATTCCCTACTGATCAGAGGGAGTGAAAAGCAAACGAATAAGGAAAATTATTTTCATTGAAAAATATCATTTTTTGTTTTAATTTGAGAGGCTTACTTAAGACTGGACTTAACCTCCTTCCCCTTCATAAGACCCGATAGGGTGAATTTAGACCCGCGGCCTCTCTCCCTTCTAAGAGGCTTAAGTAATATGGACCACGTTAAGCAGAAACGAACCAAGCCATATTAGTGATTGCCAAATTTAACTGGGAAATTAAATATTTTAAATGAAAACAGATGTGCGGATTTTTGTGCAAATTTCAGTAAATGTCTTGCATTTGGCGAAGCAAATTCCTTAAACATTTCAAACAAATCCGCACAAACGTTCTTTTGTAAGATATTAAATTGCGTAGTTTTGGCGATTACTGATGTTCCTTTCTGCTTAACGCGGACCTTATGTCAAAGACCCAGTAGAACAATTTTTATAACGGCATCGCTGCGGCTGAAAGAAACAAAAATTGAAACTGAAAACAAATTCCCCGCTCTTTTTTGCATTTGTTTCGAGTCGGACTTAAGCGGATTTCGTTTTATCAGGCGAGAGCAGAGGCGACGGACGGAGAGAGACACTATGTTTTAGTTAACTGCCCTTTTATTTTCCCGTGTTAGGGTGTCTTCGTCCGCGTGTTAAATGCGGCGATTTCCACGGCAAGTCGCTCTCAAAGCGTGGATCACCTTTCGCGTTTGTCGCGTCCGTGCAGTCGGCTTTGTTCCCAGGACCTGTCACGGGGTCGGTCCTTCCATCTGGCTCTTCCTCTTTCGCGATTCGCACCGTTTTTCATGAATGATCCCACGCAACATTGTAGTTTCATGCAATTGTTCGAAAAAAAAGTTCATTGACCATTTTAGCGATGACGCACAGCGGGGCAAGTCAATGGGAGAGGTTGAGCATAATGTGGGATCTTTAAAAACGTGTATCTTCGCTCTAATGAAACGTGCAGGTTTAGGAGTGGCTCCAATGGTTTTTTCGTAAAATTTCATTTTAAACAACTCCTTAAAATGTATAATAAGATGGAATGAACCCAAAAGGTTGCAAATTTAGACAAAAATGTTAAGACTGGGCCCGAATTTTATTGGTTCTTCGACCGTTATTGGGCGGGTTTTAACTGCACTTCAGTCCGGCTTAGCGATTTTGATTGGCCAATGGTGCGGTTTGGCCTCATCGATGGATAATGTACCTCCATGCTAAACAGCGGAAGAAATTCGGTCATTATGGCCTTTCACAATAAACCAATGAAAGGAATTCTGCGTCGGAGAAAATCGAGATACGTGGTTAGGACGTTTCAATGTCGGATACGTCACGGAGTCGCTCCAATGCTGCGCGAGGGATGTCTCTGGCCTACCTCGAAAATTGAAGGCGAAATGGTACTTGCTAGGTTCAAATATTCTTTTTTGGCGTAGAATTTTTAACCGAAGAACGCCTAGTTGAATTCAAAACTATTCTTGACTCATTTCTCATAAAAAGTAGCATGGTGCATTTTGGAACTGAACCTTATACATTTGCCAAACAGTAAGTTTGTTCCCAGTGATAGATTGGAGCAACGTGATTATTCCAGAAACGGGAAAGTTGAATTCCTGAATTCTAATGTGGACTTATGATTCTTATTTCTTACTCATGAGTTGCTTCTGAACATTTTCAACATATTCTACGTGTTCTTTCTGAGAAGACACACTGCAGAAAAAAACCACATTGGATCTAGAGTCCAGACTCTTAAAAACATCGACAAGAAAAAATACTCTTGATTCAATCGGATTTTTTCTTAAATCAAGAACCAAGCCTCTTAATTTGAGCGGATTTTCTTTTGATTTAAGCAAAAATCTGATTGAATCAAGAGTATTTTTTCTTGTCAATGTTTTCAAGAGTCTGGACTCTAGATCCAATGTATTTTTTTTCCAGTTGTGCACACGTCTTTGTTATACTTTAATTCTTATTACCCTGTCTAGTGGTTCATTCACAGATAATTTTGTTTTAAGCAACCGGTTTTCCTGCTGTTCCGATAGGATTCTTGTCACAGCAATCAATATCCCATGGGAACATCAGGCATTCCGGTAGTCTCAAGTAAAAATCCGATGAGAAAGTTATTAACAAGACTTTCCTGTGGGGGCTGCAGGAAGTTAATTTCCGCGTTGACGATCGCATCTGAATCCCGGTAACTCTGGAAAAGTTAAACTGGGAGTCTTCGACAGTTGACGACTGTCCGTGACGGTTGAAAAAAATGAAGGGAGGAGACCGCTACTGAACTGCCTGCCGATCCCGACTGCGAGGGAGGGCAAGCCGAAAAGAGACTTGACTCGCGACTCAAAGGAGCTTTAATTAACTCTTCGTAAACAGAATCCGGGGCTCGGAACGTTTGTCGCGCCGCGGTGCCGGCGACGCAACGACATTTTTTCTTTGCTCCCGCCCGGCGGAAAATTAGCCGCTGCGGGAAGCGCCGACAAAGGGGCCGAGGAGCTGTTAATGAGAAAACGGACCCGGGCGGGACGCCGCGACGCGACGCGCCAATCGGGAAAGCCGAAAGAAACTCGAAATTTGCAAAATTAAAACCGTAATGGGGTGACGCGAATCCAGCGCTCCGGGTTTTGTTCTAATTAATTGCTTCTGGGGGGAGGAAAAAACGAGGTGAAGACATTTCATTTTTCCCCGGGCGAGGCGGAACAATGTAATTGTATTGAGTTGGCGTCGTTGTAGTGTCCGAGTCGACAAGCCGGAGGGGGGGGGGGGGGGGTTCGGGGCCGGCGGGGAGGAAGCGGAAGTGGAAAACCGTCTTAAGCTCCTTCCGGCTCCGATGTTGTTTTTCGTTCGCCTCTCACTGTCTTTAGTGTCTTTAATTAGCCCGTTCGCTGGAGAGGAGTCTCGATTCCCTCCCTCGGATCCCGGCTTAATCCGGCCTATCGCTTGAACCGGGACGACTCGTTGACTCCTTCTCGGTCCGGATCCCTCCCAATCTACACCTAGTGTAACTCGTCGTTCCCAGAAATGGATCGTATCCCCGTCCCCAGGTCGCAAAATTCACTCAAACAGGATACCACGGGTAGGGTGTACCTTATTTTTCAAAGTTGAGAATTTTCATGGCAGTTTTTTCAAACGTGATGCGGCCAAAAAAATAAGAATCGTTTTGACAAAAAGATAAAACAATTATTAGGGGTCTCTCAAGTGCCCAAAAGGGCGCAGGTGTAAAAATGGATAAATTGTTAAAAGTATAGTCATTTCCCCGTGGAAATCCTAGAATTGCGGCTCTTAAGGGCGAAAATTTTATCCGTTTGGCCGTATCTTTGATGGTTTAGCCGCTACAGGTCGGTATACGTGCGTCACGGGACAAGAAAAGGATGTATTTCTGCTGTACGGAACCAGATATAGCGGGCTGATAGTTGAATTGATAGACAAAGCTATGGACAAAGAAGACAAAAGGGATATGGAGGGATCCTATTGGTGGAAGCTGTCTGGAGTAGAACGGTGCTCCTTTCTGCCAATTTTCTCAATTTTCATAACCTCACAATCAGAAGAAAAATTTACGTAGGAAAAAATTCATACAACGGGAAGTTTTGGAATCAACTCTTGGACGAGATATTAACAAGTATCTATAAAACATAGATCGAATAGAAGTTTGATTACACAAATGACGTCAGTTGAATTTTTGCCATTTAACCAATGTTAATAGAAAACACTTACTTATCTTGTTCAGCGAGGGGCTGATGGGCTGATCGTTGAAATTGATAGACAAAGCTATAGAAAAAGAAGACAAAAGGGATATGGAGGGATCCTTGGTGGAAGCAGGTGGTTGCAATGGACATAAATAGGGAATAGACTAACTAACGGCAACCACCGAGAGACCCTATAGTTAGTCCATCATTTATCCTCTTATTCTATAAGAACTACCCATTTCAACCGATAGGATCGCTCAATAATCCCTATGTTTTCTTTGTCTATCGCTTTGTCTATCAATTTCAACGATCAGCCTGCAGGTGGGAAAGAAGGGCTAATCGGCTACGTCAAATTGTGTCGCATAAAGTGGTTCCACTGCTCGATGGTTTGAGCGTTCCGCGTTTGTATCTCATACCCGCATCATTCAATTCAAACCCCGTTTGAAAAGGTAAGTAAAGTAAGTTTAATATTTAACTCAACCAGTTACACGCTTTACCTTATTTTCCTTTCAGTTTGTTACTGATAGACTGTCAAGGTGCTAAAGCAACTTATATGTTTGTCTTGGAATGAAACATGCGAAGCATGCCAGCCACGTTTGATGATTTCGAGAGGAAGAGTAAACACGTAAACTGTGGTTAAAGACGCATGTAACGTAGCTTATTTGCTCTCAAGCTTGTTTAACTTACTCTCATTATATTTCGGCAGGAGGTTTATCTTGACATTTCTTTGACTCGCCAGGAATATTTCATATTTCATACTTTGGTCTGAGTCTCTTCTTAGGGACGAATTTACCAAAAAAAGGAGGGAAAGTGGAAGTCACTTTCATTGAACACAAATTATGTTTAACAGTCTGATGCAATCCAGAGGAGGGTTGGTGCAGGAATTGAAACTCAAAGCTGAATCACACATGATACGATTGAGGGACTTGGAGGACAAGGCGCATAAGTGCAGTTTTCGAAAAAATTTAGATATAAGTGATTTTAACTAATTGTAGGTTTGAAATAAATTCCGTGAAAAATTCACTGGCAAAATTCCATTTTTAAGCATCAAAATGTGAGTTTGGACTCTCTTACCGCCATAAGGTTTCATATAATTTAGAACATTTAAACACGTGTAATAGAAATAGCAAAAACTGCACTTATGAGTCTTTTCCTCTAAGTCCCTAAATTACATCAACCTTAAACCCTCTGATAATTGTATCACTTTAATTAGATAAAGTTAGGGGAGTACTGCCCCTGTTGTATTGTACTGTTAAAAATACGGGAGCGAATCTAGGGGTCAATGTAAAATTGAAGGCAGATTTTAAAGCGTTTACATTAGTGTACCTTTATTAAATAGACGGTGTAAAGTTTGCAACGTCGCAAATTGAGGTATGAATGATTTTTACCTCACGTCGGTATGAGGAAATGCGTAACTTGCTAGAGTGTAATTTCAGCGGTAATCGTGATCCTCCGCCATCAAATCGAAGCGACAGCGACACTGTCGAAGGCGCTCTAAGCAACTATTCCGCCACAGAAGTATTGCACAGTATCAGACGAAAATGAAGGCGCACTAACGTATGCAAGTTGACAGGTATCGTTTACCACCGTGTGGACTGTAGAGTCCTGCTGATCCTATACGATATGAAGCTCCTTTTGGATGGATTTTTGTCAAACTTTGTACCATGTCGTATGTTTCGACGGGAAACTTGAAATTCTACGCAAATTTTCAAAATTTGAAAAACAAAGATGGTGGATGTGGCTTAAAATGCTATCTCGGGTACTGTTCGATCGATTCATGTGAAACTTGCTAAAAAGGGGTACTTTTTGACGTTAGTCTCGAATTTTTAGTCAAATTTTCAACATTTAAAAATCCAAGCTGGTGGAGGCGGTCTAAAATGGCCTTCTAAAAGATCCAACTTTGAAATAGAGGTGAAGAGGAGCCACCAAGAAAAAAATTGACTTACATTGGCTGTCAAGAGGAAAATTTTCCTGAATCAAGTAGATTTCTATTTGATATAAACAGCTTTTTTATTGATACAATCATCTTATCCGCTTGATTCGAAAAACCTCTCTCCTTGGTGACTAGTCCAAGAATATTTCTGCTGAATTCATGTCACTTCTCCCCAGCAAGAAACTTCTAGCCCAAAATCTCTTCTAGAGCTGAACCAAAACAGGACTGAGAAGACAATGTGTCTGCCGAGAGAAATATGAGGGGAAAAGTGAGGGCTCGTCAAAAAAGTTATCAACGACCATACAAGAATAATTGGAAGGAAAAGAAGGGAATGTGAAGGGACGAGGAAGTAAAAATGAAAAAGTCACGTTGAGCTGGCGAAGGAGGGTACCGGGATGTTGAGACGCGAGGGATTCCAGAGGGAGGACATGCCCCCCTGCCGATAGCGCGCCTAAACCAAAGCTATTTACTAATTACAAGAGTATACACGAGCATTATGATCGTCTTAATTTGAACTAAGTATTTTTTAATTACACCCAGCTTCATCTTTCACCCTGCGACCTATCTATAAGATAAAATCCCTCGTTCCGAGTGGCCTCGGCGGATCCCTTGCCCCTACTGCCGTGCTACGGAAAAACGCCGTATGAACGTTCGAGAGTTGCCAAATTTCCTTCTCTAAAATGTTCATTTTTAAGGAAATTTATGAATATCACTCCCAGAAATTCTCGGAAAATTTGGGTGAAATTGCGAACAAAATTATCTGAAAAATTGAAAGAAAATTATTCATAATTTTACGGGAAAAGTCGTGTTTTATCCAAGGAAATTTGGCAACGCCTGATGGTTCATATGACGTTTTTCCTTAGCACAGCAGCCTACACACGGGAGCGCTGCGATGCCTCCCTCAGTGATTTTCCATTACCCGGCTCCCGGCTCGCCAACCCTTCTCCCCTTCCCGGCCCCCAACCCCTTTCTCCCTTCTTTCGCTCATTTACTTTGATTCCTGGTTACGGCTAACGAGAAAATAATACGACTCCTCTTAAATATTATTACACTCGCCCATTATCTTCCGATCCCTTCCTCCTACTAGTCCAGTCATGCTAGCCCACCCCTTTCCTCGCTATGAATAGCTCCTGGAGGGATGTGTTTTCCTTCCGTCATTTCTACCCTAAACTACGTGCTAACTTCCCGCCAATAGGCAAGAAAAAACAAGAAGAAAAATCCAACATGGATATGTTGGAAAAGCGTGCCGAATAACTGAAATGTTGAACATACCTAATATTTTCACGTCTTTGCTATTTGTATCAATTGGTACTTTTTGCGGGAGAAAATATTGATTTATGAACGTTAATGTAAAGAACAACGAATGTGTAGAACAACGGGATCGACGTGGCGGTAATAACGGAAACGAAGAAAAAAGGCCACGGATCAGAGAGCCTTGGGGACTATGATTTATTCTACAGTGGAGTGCCGAAACATCAGCGTGCACAGCAGGGTGTCGCAATTAATTCTGATCCGCAAAAAATTTCGAAAACATATTAAGAACTGGGAAGCCATCAACGCTCGCATGATTAAGATGAACCTAACTATGCACGGTCACAGAGTCACTGTTTTGGGGGTATACGGGGTCAATGATGATGCTACCATCGCATTTTAGGATCAGTTTTTTGAAGAACTGGACGAGGAGGTAGTGAAGGTAGGACCTGGGAGAGAAGTCCTTGTGTTGGGAGATCTAAATGGAAGAACGGGATCCCGGGTTAATTTGTCACCGACACTATTTAAGGTATACCTAGAGCACGTGTTAGAGGAATGGAAAAAGAAGGTTGCAGGAATGGGCGTTCCACTCCTTGATGGGCAGACCCTTTATACTCTATGCTTTGCCGATGACCAGATCGTTGTAGCTCAAGATGAGGAAGATGCAGATTACATGACGCGGAAGTTGGTCGAAGAATATCGGAAATGGGGCATGGACGTTAGTATGCTGGTATGGACATGTGCAAAGAATGTCGGAGGAGAGGTTGCCCAAACAAGTTTTGGATTGGGTACCACTTGGGAAGAGGCGACGGGGACGTTCCGTAAAGGGTTGGCGGCAGGGCGTTGACGAAGAGATGTTGCGGTGTCAGTTGCCCGATAACCTCTGGGAAGACAGGCATATGTGGCGTTTGGGTGTCGTAGAACGCCAGAGTGCGTTGTAAAGCGACTTTATATATATATAATGTAAATTGATTTTAAAGATTCCGTTCGATTATTTTGATTTTAAACTGATGAGCGGCATTTACGCATGACCGCGATTTGGGCAAACTGCTGTGCATGGAAATCGCGTTAAGTTAATCTCTTCGGATTTTGAACTGTAACTTCTCTCCTGTTAGGCCGATTTTTACAAAGGAGGCATAGCTTTGCACTCCAGCCATCGATTTGTGATCTAAGAGCCATATCTGCGCTCCTTACAAGGTCTCAGCGGGCTGATAACTAAAATTCATGGACAAAGCTATAGACCAAAAGGACAAAAGGGAAATAACGTGATCCTATTGGTGGAAACGGGTGGTTGCAATGGACAAAGGTAGTAAGTAGTACACTAATGCTCTAACGGGACTCAGGAGAGAACCTAAAGTTAGTCCATCATTTTGTATAACAACCACCCGTTTCAACCAATAGGATCGCTCCATTTCCCTTACGTCTGATTTGTCTATCAATTTTAAAAATCAGCCCGCAGGTTCGGATTCTGACACCATGGGGGCATAAAATCGCGTAATTTAATTGGAGGATTCGTAAACAAATAAACTCACGGGAGAGTTTCCAGAAATCATTTTGACTGATGAAAGATAATTCCGTAACGTCGCGGTGGAGTTTGTGCCTTTCCACTCGAATACGTCCAATTACGCAATTCTAGGGATGTCTCTTTACTTCCAGCGAGGCTAATTTCTCACTATCGACCCCAAACAGAGAACATCATCTCGATGAAATTGGTGCGACCGGCTCAAAGCGGGCTCCAGACTCGAGGAGCAACGCAAGGCGCACAGCAACGAGGAAAAACGTCGTATGAACTTCCGAAAGTTGCCAAATCTCCCCCTGAAAAGATTTATATTTGAAGAAACTTATGAATGTATTTCCTTGAAATTTTCAGGTAATTGAGATGGTGCATGTGTAAGGAATTTGCGATTTGACTATCGATTCATGGGTAGAAGTTCGCGAGAAACACGACGGTGCCACTGGTTTTCTCTGAAATCAACTCCCAAGCTCAAAGAAAACTCTCAAGTTGAGGCCAAAATGGAGGGGACATCCCACGCTATCTTGAGAGTCTACCTCTATCAAGAAAAACTCTCCATGCATAGGTAGGGAGCAAATACATTAGCAGTGTTGCTGTATTTTCAATTTTAGAGTCCCCAAATAAAGTGGCAGCCTTGTCAATGTATTTGCTCCCTATCTTTGCATGGAGAGTTTGTCTTGATGTAGAGGTGGACTCTCAGGATAGTGTGAAATATCCTCTCCATTTTGGCCTCAACTTGAGAGCTTTTTTTGAGCTTATGGGAGTTGATTTCAGAGAAAACCAGTGGCACCATCATGTTTCTCGCGAACTTTTACGTAAGAATCAACAGTCAAATCGTAAATTCCTCACACATTCAACATCTCCATTCAGATTAAATTGTGCAAGCGATTCTCTGAAAAATTGGAGGGAGAATATTCACAGGTTTCCCGGAAAATCCGCGTTTAATCGAACGAAATCCGGCAACGTCTAGAGATCCATGCGGCGTTTTTCATTAGCTCGAAGGAACTCCGATCCGAGCTAATGATTCTGGAATCACCGATCGGAAGGCACCTTAATTCCCGAAACCGAGGGGCTTCGGAGGCGCAACATTTCGTGGCCCGGGGCATTTATGATATCAAAAGTCAATATTTACGAATGAGATAGTTGCGGTCGAGGGTAGTTACGGGAGCGCGCTACCGTCGCGCGTTGCGGGCGACACCGCGGCGCGTCAATAGAACCCCCCCCCCCCCCAAACTCTCCCCCTTCTTCGAACTTCATCTCAGTAATTTGCAACCGCAGACTTTGAACTTGGAAAGTTCCGTAGCGATATGTTTCTAAACAATAATAATTTGCGAGTGGAGTTAGTTACTTCAACCGATGCCATTGTTGGATCGGAGGATACTTGGAATTTGATCGGCCTTATGATACGGGAATTCCACTGTAAACACATTTTTGAGGGGACAATTTACGCGGGAATGTTGGAAATCGGTACACTGAAAAGAAAAACTCCGGCCGTGGAAGCCGTACTTACAGGCTGTATAGACATACCGTCCGCGTTCCGGGCTTAGAGGCCGAAAGTTCCGGGCGTAGCATCCGGAGCAATCGAAGCTGCGGCTCCAGCACCCGGAACTTTCGGTCTCTGAGCCCGGAACGGAAGGTACGTCTATATAGCCCGTAACTTCTTGTTTTCAGTGAATGTATATAAATGAGCAATCTTCTACAAAAGTGAATAAATTTATAAGAAATAGTAAGTAATAACTGTAATAGTAAACCATTCTGGATTGTTTGATTTCAAAGGTCAGCTGCTTCTTTCGGTCCTAAAAGCTACATAGCCTAACCTTAAAATTACCAACATGTCCGTGCTCTCCCCATATAAGTATACTACATAGGTCGATCGACGATCGAATCGTTCTCCACTATTAGACGGCAATTGGTGTCGTCACTACAGACCTGGATACACACGGTGATTAATTGCTGCGAGTGAAAGACGAAAGCCAATAGAGAGCTTTGATTTCGATCCATTGACGTCGATAAATCGAAATCAAGGCTCTCCGTTGGCTTCCATCTTTCACTCGCGGCGATTAATCGCCGTGTGTATCTACACTGAAAAATAATTCTCGGCGTTTTTACCAAGGTCCATTGGTACCTTTACCATCTCACTTTTTTTCCAATTATTGGTAATTTTACCAAGACAGACAGGTAAGCTTACCTAAAAACCGATATTTTTACTGTTTTTTCCAGGTAAGAATACCACTTTTATTGGTAATCAATTCCCGGTAACTTTGCCATTTTATCTCGGTAATTCTACCACAGTCGATAAAAAATATTGGCGTTTTTACCAAGGTCCAGTAAAATTATTAAGAAAGTTCAAAACTTTACCGAGATTTCTCGGTAAAATTACCAATTCCATAAATGGTAATTTTACCAAGAAAAAACTGGGATGAAATAGAACCCTGAATTCTTGGTAATGTTATCCTTTTCTTAGTAAATACGCCGAGATTTTTCTTTCAGTGTAGCCTTCATGTGGCGTTAATTTTTCAATCAAGGATAAGTCAAGGGAGCACCTCACTCTACTACAAAGACGCAACGACTTAATGACCAAAATTAACTAGCACCCCCCTCAGCGATGAGGGTGGAGAAAAATGCCTGCGCGAGAGTATAAAAAAATTGAGTGGCACGCGGCGGTATAGTTCTAGTTACGTGGGTGCTATGTTTTATTTGGGGAGCAGAACGACCGTGGTGCATAGAGCCGGGAGGCAGCGCGACAGAAAAGCCGTGCCAATGCAATACGCCGAGGGGTTGTCGGCGTATGTTTTTTCCTCTTTTTTTCCCGTTCGCCCCGCAGGACATAGTGAACAATTAGAGTGCGGTGCAGTGAGCACATGCTTCAAAATCCTCGACACCATCAATTGCAGAGAGGAGAGACTACGCTACGGGATAAATTCGAAGGAGCCGCATGAGGACACGGCGGGGAGCGAGGCGGGGGCGGGAGGGTCGTGAGTTATGGCAATTGATTCCGTCTCTGGAACGCCGGCATTCCCGTGTTGCCATCCTGAGGGAACTGGGAAGGGAATCCGGGAACGGGTTGGAGATGTGACGTTTCATGTTATTAGAAGTAGGTGAAATATTTTACGATTAGTTATTCATTATTTGTTAGAATTGATCATGTTGGTACCATGTTGGCAGTGTTCGAAACTCACCCATTTTGAGTTTTAGGAGCCAAGTGGCGCATCAAGCCCGATTTTTAGGCGGCATTGAGGATTTTTTAGGGGCCAAGTTGACTTTTTGCCTATATATTAGGGCGCATTTATTGAAAAGATAAGATGTTTTCGTAATAAAACTAGTAATCAGCTGTAACTTGGGGAGATAAAAGCACAAAGGATGAAATCGTGAAGAATAGAAAAAGCTTTTACTTGTAGTGCTGAAAATTTCGAATAATCACCTGATATGAAAATTCAGATTTTCAGGGGACAATTTTTGGGGGCCACGTTGGCGCAGAGCCCTCATTTTTCAGGAGCCATGGCCGATTTTTTAGGCGCATTTGGCACTTTGGCGCCTGTGAGTTTCGAACACTGCATGTTTTTGACTGGAATATAGTAAGATATTGGTGAAAGAACCATCTTGATGAGTGAACACCGGTACCGTGTCAGGGTGGCAAAATTTCATGAAAAATAAAATCTTGAAATTTCACGTGTAATATATTTAAAAATACCGGTTCCTTTTCATGTTTCACAAAATATGAAAATTGTGAACTTCATCTATTTTTGTGTGTTTCAGTGCGGGTTGCATGCACTAGTCCCTGAAAAATATGAAATATTTCACAGCCTCGTGAAATTTCATGAAATATTTCACTGAAATTTCCAATATTTCATTTCGTTCTTACGTTTCATTGGCACCCTGTACCATGTTGATGAGAGGAGGGTAATACTATGTTGACGTCAACATGGTCTTAACACTGTTCCATGTTTGCAACTGTTGGCAACTTTCTTTCTTGCAAAGTTAGCACTTCACAAAGTTATCCGAGCCAAAATTTCGTTTTTATGACTGAAAACTGGACTGCATACAGCAGAAAGAAACCAAGTCACATCAGATAATGCCAAATTCAATTGGGTAGCTTAATTTTTTACAAGAGAGCGTATGTGCGGATTACATTGAAAATGTTATTGGTTTGTACTATGCAGAAAATTTACCTCCGCACAACCGTTTTTATGAAAGAATTAAATTGCCCAGTTACATTTGGCAGGAACTGATGTGGCATGGCGCGGTCCAACTCCGGTTACCTGAATCGAAAACGAGATATTCCAGCACATAAACCAAGGTCCCATCGTTAAGACCGAAATTTTCAACCCCAAGTTGAACATGTTGAACTTTCCTTTTGTTGCATGAACGCAAATTTAATTTTAAGTATGACTTTGATATTTTTGTAACATATATTATAGATAAAAAAAAACTGCGTACTAATTTTACGAGACTACTTTTAAATTGTGCAGTACATCATATAAATCTCTTCTGCTTCAAGTCGACGTTTCAGTAAAACCAACGTGAAGTTTCGAAATAACTACAGATATTTCTTCTTGGGAACGTGAGACGTGAGAGGTCGGTCAGTATGAGAGCTGGTGAGGTCGCGTCACGTCGGTGAGAAACATCATTTCATTATTATATGCACTCGGTACAGGAAGAAATTCAGACGATATTCAGTTTTAAAGATAATATTTTTGAAATATCTTCACGGTCCCTGCAACGCCTTGTCGATAATATTTTGAAAATAAGTATTTAACCTTATCGCTGCTACTTTTTTGGCTCCCGAAAATAGCATGCAACGTTGAGCACGATGAAAGCCGGCGTAATGTTTCATCGAAAGGGAACATACGTACCTACGAACTTGAACCTGAATCTACCTCACAGCACACCTGTTGTTGGCGCCAGTCAATGTTGATTTACCATAATACCAGATAGCTGATGTAACAGCTGATATCCACGGGCTCCCCTTGAGTATTTATATCATCCACATCCCAACCTCATCCAACGGCTCACATTGAAGTGAATCAGATGGTTCCATTTAATGAGATTCTGCATCCTGGCATTTCCCATAGAGGTCAAGGTATAGGACCGTGTTTTTGACGTATACAACAGAGACATATGGACTACATTTTACGATTAGGAACTACTATTTGTAGCTCACTTCAGAAGCAACGTTAGTGTCATTGTTCTTTCTCTGTACATAGGTTCTATAAATAAGTCAGATATCGTAGTTCCTAATTGCAAAAAGAAGTCCATACGTCTTTCGGGTGCGTTTGTGAAAAAAGTGACATGCTTCTGAAATTTTGTCTATTGACTATAGACAAATGAAATATTCAGATTTGACAATCAAAACAGATGGATTTTTCTGATCTTGAAAATATTTGCCTTTCACTTAAATTAAGATTTCGAAATTTTTCGTTTCCTACGGCCGTCGACATGACCGGATTTGTCAGTTGGCTCCATAGGCTATAGCCTAGAGGCTCAAGGTTCCGAGGGTGCAAAATTTGCAAACTACCCCTTAAAGATCATTCTGGTCCGGGGGTGTGTCCCAGACACCCTCCACGATAGCACCTACTTGTAGGGCCTTGAACACAGTTCAGCTTAGAAACACTAAAAAAGTAAATCCGGCCCTGGGTGTTCATGACGTCATCAGAGGGTGGTATTCATGACTTCTAAGTTCTACCCTACCGTTTCCCTTGGAGGTCAAGGTGGGACAGGACAGTTTTTTGGGGGTTCTTTTCCTCCTGGAGGACGGAAGCAAACCCGACGGAAGAGCAATATTCGGGGTGGCAGTATGAACGGGGAACTTTTAAGAGAAGAGACGAAACGCATCAATCACTGTCGCGCTAAGATTTCTATTTCAACATCGATTTTCGTTTACCCCCTCCCTGTCTCCGTCATCGTCACTCGACGGAGCTGCACGCCCGTTCTCTCTGCTCGGTATCAATGCTCGGCTAAGCTCGTTCTCGTTTTATTGATGTCTCAATATTTACGCTCGAATAAATTATTTAATAATCGTAATGAAAAACGGTGACATGTGTTGAACAAGTTAAAGTGAATCCAACGACGATAAAACCCGACGGTGAGGCCGCGTCTGCCTGGCTCCCGTCGCACAACACCACCCCTCCACCCCGCCGCACATGGGAGCAAGTCGACGAGAGAAGTCGGACGTGATGGGAGAACTTTGAAAGCTTGTATAACCCCAACAGGCTGATTATTTGAATTGATAGACAAAGCGATAGACAAGGAAAAGACAGAAGGAAGATGGACGATCCCATTGGTTGAAATAGATGCTTGATATAGATTGAGGAGAAAATGATGGATTAACTATAGAGTACCTCGTGGGTTGCCATTCGTTAGTCTATCACTTACGAATAGAACGGGGAACTAACGGATTATCGGCGCAAAAAACGACTTTACGCCACCAAAAAGACTTAAGATCATCGGCTTGAATTTAATGGTGCTAAAGTTTTAGCTTTCGACATGCATTATTTTCCGAGGGTCCAACTTGAGATGGTCCACATCCTCAAGAATGGAGATAAAGTTTGTAATAATTACAGCGCCAATGTAGATAGACTCAGTGGCATTTTATCAATAGTTCTTCTTTTCGGGCCTAGATGGAGCTGGAACACCTGAGTAAACTCTGTTTTGATGTGCTGTGTTTTCAGTGCACTCGTTCTTATATTTTGGTTACATTATCAGCCTAAAAGTATAACCGAAGTGAGGCTTAGTGCGTTCCTTTTTTTTAATGTTTCTTCTTTGCCGGTTGAAAATGCGGTTGTGACACCACGGAAGGTCCCGTAAGTCATCTCATCACTAATCAAAATCACATCGAAATTACTCATAAGTATGCTAGACACACAATGAACGGCAAAATATACAACAAATGAAACTAATACTATGTAAAATTTTTGTCAACATTAACTTGAAAGAGCAAAGTAAACCAGTAAAAATGCAAAGTGAAGTTACGAGTAATATTCCCTTTGAAGTATTCGGATCCGCCTATGCTTCCTTAATACGAGACGTAGGAGTTCGTAAGTCTTTCTAATGGTTTTTCAACAATTTTTTTTTGGAAATGCACGCACCCCCTTGACATTGTGAAATGACAAAAAAAATTTAAATAAATAAATAAAAAAAAAATTGCAATCTTAATTGAAAATGTCAAATCTGACTTCCCCAAAAGCTCGTTCCACTGAGCGCCGTCGCCGTATTTTGTCGTCACTCGTCGCCTCCGCCTCGGCGTCATTCGCGCGAGCATTGGCGAGCGAAAAAAAACCCCGCGCCCGCGTGTTCGGGGCGTTGCGCGTATCAAATGATGCGAACTTTTTCCGTATGAAACGTTTCAGCTTTAAAAGGGGGATTTCTTAGAACACGCTATGAAATTCCTCGCTCGCAAGTGGAAATGTTACAAAGTGGGTTCGATCCATTCTCGAATCTATTTCGATATAGCAAATTCGCGATTTTACATGACAGCCACTTGGAGAAATTCGGCTGCTAATGTTTCATTTTAAGGGAAATGGTTTCCCTCAATTTTGGAGGGAAAAGTGACTAGAAAATTTTTCCTAGATATCGGCAAGTCGAGGTGCGTCGATTGATGTCTCACTTGTGGTGTTTGGAAATATTCTGGCTCCTTACTTTAAAGCATCATAAACTTGAATTTGCATGCAAAATTTTCACTGGAGAATGTTTTGAGAACACTAGCAAAAATACTAGCGAGAGACCAGCAATTTTTCAGTGCGATTTCGAAACAGTTTGGTAAAACTTCAGCCGCTGACTTCGTATAGGGACTTCGTGCTGACTTTCGAGATGTCCAAATTTCTTCCTTCGAATCGTCTAAAATTATACTTTTTTTAAGATGCATATTGTGATTGGTAAACTTGGATTTACCAATTATTGCGGCGCAAAATCCTCCCCTGGAGGCTCAATGCCTAATTCAACATCGAAATTTCACACATAGCGTGCTCGTTGGAAATATTGAACATTTTCAAAATCAAATCGTGAGTGCCATTAAAACTATGCAAAGGCGGAAACTAGGAGTTTTTTGTGAGTTATTTGATGGTGAAGACCCGAAGAACCCCTCATCAATAGGATCTGGGAGGAAGACTCACAGGCCAAAGGCCACTGAATCCAACCAAACTTTCGGTAGACTCAACCGTGCCTCTGACTAGTGCAACAACTCTCATATCAGATGCAAACATCAGCCAAGCCAAGAAAATACAGTTGGGATTGTGATACTTTTTTCCTGTGATAGTAGATATTAGGGGCTTGGAGGACAAGGCGCATAAGTGCAGTTTTTGCTATTTCGAGAAATACGTGTTTGAGGTTGCGAAATGACATGGAGCCTTAAAGCGGGAATAAAGCTAAAACTGACTATTTGATGCTTCAAAATTGGAATTTGGGATCGAATTTTTCACAGATTATGCATTAAGATAAGTTTTACTTGAAATCATTAATACCTAAATTTTTTCAAAAACTGCACTTATGCGCCGTGTCCTCCAGGCTCCTCAGCATAATGCCAATTATGTGGCAAAATCTTTCACATTTTTTGAAGAAGATCAAGTACATGGTACCTCCTGAAAAGTAGAGCATGAGATTATGCATTAAGACAATGTTTTACTTGAAATCATTAATATCTCAATTTTTCCAAAAACTGTACTTATGCGCCGTGTCCTCCAAGCCCCTCAGCATAATGCCAATTATGTGGCAAAATCTTTCAAATTTTGTGAAGAAGCTCGAGTACATGGTACCTCCTGAAAAGCAGAGCACGAGCTGAAATTTGAATGAGGATATGGGTTTTTTCGGTTTCGGATTATTCAGAGCAGATCCTCGTCGAGCACGGATCACCCTCCTCGTTGTTGATAAAGTTTCTGCTCGGAGCGGAAGCTAAAAGAGCGTGAGGATGCTACATGAAATATTGTCGCGAAGTTTATAAACAATTCGCGCGGAGGCGAGGGATGGGGGAAAGTGATAGCTTCCCGCTCGATTTTTCAGGACGACGATTGACGTTTTAAAAGCGTCTCCGCGGGCGGACGCCTTTATTAATTCGACTACGCTTTGGGTTCTTCAACGAGGGTGTTTTATGTACTCACGCCACACAATGGGCCCGAAAGAATCGAATCCGTGGCTCTCATGCAAGTGTGAATTCCGGGAGGGATACGGACCACATTTTACTCTACGGAACCATTATTTCTGCTCACGCTCATCTAGAAAAACACCTATCTGGATAGGGAAACCAATGACTTATATGGATTACATTTTTGCAATAAGGAACCACTATTTCTGACTCTTCCATGAAACCACCGTTCTGCACAGGGAAACCAATGGCATATACGTTGTTTCTAAAATGAGCCAGAAATAGTTGTTCCTTTTTGCAAAATGTGGTCCATATGATGTTTCTAGAAGGAACTAGAAATAGTGGTTCCTTATTGCAAAATGTAGTCCATATGACACTCAGCGTAGTCCCTCTGACGCAAGGGTGTATCTCGATTTCCACATGAGCTTTGGAAAGGAAGGATTTATATGTGAAACGGGTATCACGTGGAAATTGAGCTACGCCCTTAAGTTAAAGGGTCAACGATAATTGGGGGTACTCCGGACAAAACTGCGCTGTACGTAACTGCTGTTCATCAATGACCGAAGGTTAATGAATAGAATTCAAACTTGAGGGGCCACAAAGAGTTCACAAAAATCATACCCTAAAATTCTCCCCGCAAAACCGAAAAATTCCCAAAATATGCCCGTTCTCCCTCTGAAATATCCAATATACGCCCATACTACCGGTTTGCGCGTCATGTGTCAGCGACATTTTTTATTTTAAATAGCATATACTCTCGACGGACTACGATATGATCCTTTCATAAAATGGACTACATTTTGCAAGTAGGAACTACAATTTCTAGCTCAGATTGTAAACAACGTCTGCGCCATTAGTTTCCCAATGCAGCCTACGGACGGGCCTTCTAACGGATGAGTAAGACATTGTATCTTCTAATCGCAAAATGAAGTCAAAAGATATAATTCTGTAGGGGAAAAAACCTGTGTATAACCTGCGCTGCATGGGAGGGGGCTGCGTTACAAAGAAGGGGCTGAAATACAATTAATGCACTAAAATGAGTACGTATTGTGAACGTATTGAGTACACTGATTTTTCGAAAATCTAAGATGAGAAATTCAAGGAAGGTGGCAATTTATCACCTAAGGTTCATCATAAAACTCCAATTTGGGAGGAGTACGAATATGGCGTTACGAAATTTGTTTAAGGGGATGTATATTGTATACCTGCGATACGGATGCGTTGCACAGGGGGGTTGAAGTTAAAAAATATGGATTTTGGCGTTACGGATGTTATAAGAGGCCCTTAATGATAAGCCAGCGAACGATATTTTTGAGAGATGGAGGATGAGCCTTCAATTTTATGAACATATGGGACACATTGTAACATTAGTGAAAACACCACCCACGTATAATCTTGATTGAAGAAAGCTTGAGTTAAGTGGCATATATAACGAATATTAAAACTGTCCTTGTTTCGTTAAGGATTAGCCAATTTAGCCAAAATGATGTCGTTGTTTGAGCTACAGTGCGATGGCGTAGCTTGATGCTGGCGCTGCGCTTATATGTAAACACAGGCGTTGAAGATCAATCGCTTTTTTGAGACTGTTTCCTCTCTTCCGTCTATTCTTCCTCGAGTTGAGAGAGGCTATGATTGATTGCCCGCGAGTTATTTTTACCTAAAGGAGCGGGTCGATTGTTAAAATCGTTGTCGAATCCCTTCATCGAGAAGAAGCATTGCAATGATACAGTTTTATCGATCGAGATCATATCGATAAGGATTCGATAATCGACCCGTGGACAAGTGTTGCGCTCGCTACGTCAAAATAATACGCTTAAAATGCACAAAAGCCGCGGCTTCCGAACTAGGGCTTCCGTAACTCTATGAGGTGTTTGCCTGTTAAATATCTTTCAGAAGTTTGATAAAATGGAAGTGGGTTTCGCGATACTTGAACGAAGTAGGAGGAATTGGAGAGGAACAAATCAAACCGCATTTCAAAAACATCGGGGGAAACAACAAAGAGTAAAAGTGGTTTTCAATTAAACTACAGCCTTTCGTTTACTACTAACGAAAATTCAAAATGAAATAAATGTTTAAAACCTGAAAAAAAAATCGTAGAACTTTGTCCGTAGAATGGAGTTACTACTGACGAAAATTCAAAATGAAAAAATGTTTAAAACCTGAAAAAGAAATCGTAGAACTTTGTCCATAGAATGGAGTTACTACTGAAGAAAATTCAAAATGAAAAAATGTTTAAAACCTGAAGAAAAAAAATCGTAGAACTTTGTCATAGAATGGAGTCTTAAGGAGGTGCAAAAGTTCAAACCTCTTCTTTCTCGCTTCTAACTTGATGGATGCGACTTGGCGGGGACCATTTTTGACGCAAAGTACAACATTTAAAATCAAACCGCTCCGTTGATGGAGATTTTAGAGTTTCGCAAAAATGCTGACTTCAAGCCCCACCGCTCACTCCTACCTATTCATCCGAGAGGGTTGGAATTTTTTTCACACGCAGTGGAGACACTTACAGTGCAATACTCGAGCAAACTTGGATTTTTATAACTAAAGGGGACCCGAAATGAATACTTTCGGAACAACCTCCTGGCAAACTTAGCGAATATTTCAGATTTTAACAAAACCTCTCATTGAAATTTAGTAGACTAAGAGTACCGTTTCCATTTTTTTTTACGTGTGTACGCTAACTGGGTAACATACCTTAACTTGTTAGTGTTTTCTTACACTCTAACCATCCATCGATTTCAGCAGCACCATTATGTTCGGGTAAATATTTAACCGGGTCTTTAAAAAAAACACGGGCTCGTGTATTTTTTGTTCTGTTTTTAAAGGTGCGGTTGGCGGTTTAGCGGGCTCCGAGCTGCACAATATTAGAGTAGGTAAAGTGCTGAGCGGTTTGAATTTCCCACCATTTGAATTAAACATTTATAGATGCAGTGAAACCACAAACCTAAATCATGAACATCGCAAAAAAAAAAAAAAAAAAAAAAAAAAAAAAAAAAAAAAAAAAAAAAAAAGCGCCGGGGTGAAAATTCACCACTCGACAAACGATGAATCGGGAGGCAAGCACATGAATAAAAAATAGGGCAAAAAGGTTAATGAAGGGCAAAGAGGTGGGGAGGGGCGAAATTACGGGATCCAAGCAAGGGACGGATCGGGGAGTGAGGGGTTAGGGGGGCGAGGAAAGCGTGGAAAATCAAGCGAGAGGAAAAGAGGGAAATTAAAGCTTTCGCACCTGCATGTCCTGACAAGTTGTCCAACAGCAATGATAAATTAGGTTTTTATGTTAAGACTACCTACAACCTACAAAAACGTAGGACGTTGGCCAAAAAACGTTGCTGAGGCAGGGAACATGAGAGAAAAATATGCTGAAAGTCAGCTAGGGAGCCATTGAGGAGTTTCAGATTTGAGGGAGCACGTTCATAAATTACGTAACACTCTAAAGAGGAGTGGAGGGTATGAACCTGCGTGACGCTGCGTTACCAGTGGAAGGGTGGGGGGGGGTTTAGTGCTGCCGTTACGTAACTCTACATGTTTAAAAAGCGCAAACAATCCAAAATGGATAAACCTCATTTCTTGGACTTTTTTTCACACTATTATTAAAAATACTTCAAATTTCATCCAGCTATATATTCAAAAGTTTACCACGTTTGGTGCGGGGGGGGGGAGGGAGTCAAAAATGCCTGTGGACGGGGAGGGGGAGGGGGTCCGTCGAGCGTTACGTAATTATTAAAAGGGTCCGGAGTTACATTACGAAGCGTTACAAGAGGATGAGTGGGAGTCAAAAAAGCGTATGGACGCTCCCTAGGCAGCTTGGGGTAAGAATTTTGAACTAAATCTTATTCAGTCGTAGTACCAAGACTTTGCAAGGGAGGTGATTACTTATGCTGCCGTGCTAAGAACAACGCCGTATGAGCATCCGAATGTTGCCTTTCCTTTCAGAAAATATTAATTTTGAACGGAGTTATGAATATTTTTCCTTGAAATTTTCAGACTTTCCAGATCAAATTAAGAACAGAATTCTCTGAAAAATGAGATAAGAAATATTCACAAATTCTCCTAAAAATTCGTGATTTTTCGAAGGAAATTTGGCAACAATGATGGTTCATACGGCGTTCATGCTTAGCACGGCAGTATTCTGAGCCGAAAACTTTCAGCTTTGATCAGTTTTTCTTCTTCTGTTTTTAGTTAATTCAACATTTTTCAACTTCAGAGGTTGGGTCGATTTGAACTAACAAATTCAATCACAGTAGGAGCAGACAGAATATTTCTATAAAAAATTGAAAATAAATAAAACTGATATCATTCAAACGCCTCTAGGCAATAGAGCACAATTAGGGCTGTTCAACCGATACATTTTAATATACATGTACACATAGAGACCCAATAAAGGCAGATCTGCGCCATTCAAAAAACCCAGCTGAACTTAATTGCTTAATCGTATCAAATTAGCGACTAAGAGTCGAATCAGAGCTTCAATTTACACTCAACGATATCATTTAAATTAAGAGCTACAACGGAACGCGCGGAGAAAGCATTTTGATGTAGTTCCCGTAGTTGCGAGAGGTGGAATGCCTTCAATTACCTGCGACAACGGAGGAGACTTAATGAGACTGATATCGATCAAGAGCAAACACGGATTAACATAAAATCCCCGGTGTGAATTGCTCAAATATTCCTCCTGTAACAGGTTTAACGTTCACGTCGATGCGTAAGTGTTTTGTTACTGAGAACGTTTTCATCAGTACAGAGGTTTAGATTTAGTCTTTGAGTATGTGAATAAAGCAAATTCTGAAAATTTACTCATGGTGGCCAACCATAACCCTGACTAATTTATACACTGAGTAAAATCGAACACAGACTCCTCTCAGATTCACACTCGTCTTTGTGGGGAAAAAGAGAGCACAAAGCGGATAAAAAAACTAACATAAATACAGGGATCTACAAATAGTTAGCGATTTTACATTTATTTTATGTTTTCCTTTTTTCATTGGACCGCACACGGATCTACGGGCAAATCTTACTCTATATAATAAAATCATAAAAGTAACATTTAACGCATAACGTCCATTCAGAATCTATGCATAAATCGCGCGAAGTGCCCGGGCCCGGGGATTGGACCATAGAGCGGTCAGGGGGAGTTACCTCTTAATTTACGAACAGATAAAAGTCACTCGTCCTTTTGACGTTCACAGGAAAAAAATGTTGCAGATTAGACACTAATATTATGGTGCTACCACAATTTGTTGGATGATATGGATATTTCCGATTAATTGTGGTAGTACCGCAACTCAAATTGGGGTAGTACCACAACATTTGGGTTATAGTAACATAATTTACTGGGGTGCTGCCTCAATTAATTGGAAAAGACCATATCATCCAACATCCCCTTGCCCTTTTTTCCCGCGAATGCATGATACAACTATTTCAACCCCTGAGCCGGTTAAATTGCATCCATCGAGTTGAAGGCGAACCTGATGCGTTACTCCCGTTTTCAATTTTTGAGATAAAAACGGGAGGGCAAGGCCACAAGGAAAAAATGGATTGCTGAATTAACAATTAGATTGTTTAAAAAGTGACATAGTCCAGGCAATAGAGATCAATATAGGGGTTTTGAGGGAAAGTTTAGTCGAACTAGCAATTATGGGCTAACTTTATGTTTTTTAGGTCGTAGAATCCGAATTTCAACTTGCCTGACAGATCCGACCCCTCCCCCGGCCGCCATTTTGAAAAAAACGCCTAAAATTTACGGTTTTTCCCCATTTTTCGCTCATAACTTTTTTTCTGTTCAAAATATCGGAAATCTCGTCACTTCTGTGGAAAGACGATTAAATTTGCAAGAGATTGGTGTATACATATGTACACTTAACGTGAAAATAGTGAGAATGGGAGCGCGACGAAGGCAGCGGGAGATATCGATTTTGCGCCATTAGATACTTAACACCCTGCATCCCTGTAACGTTTTACGTGGAAGTCATATTAAACAAGCGGTTATTTCAATGTATTATTTTATTAATCCCATTACATAAATGACTGGTTAAGGATTTAGACAAAATAAAAAATATTTTCAAAATGTGGACATCTTTGATAAGTAGGTGAGTTAGTCCAATCGTGGGCGTTTGGCAGCTCGGCGCAACGAAGTTCTAATTTTTGGTGACGGACAGGTGGATGGGCCTGGTTCTCCTCAATAGACATCACGGCTGGCGTTGATCTCCGACTCTATAACAGTATCCAGAATATGAAGCTAGAAGTCAGACGAAAAAAAAGAAAAGGAAAGGAAAGAAAAGGAAAGAGAGGAAAAGAAAAGAAAAGAAAAGAAAAGGTGGAAAAAAGGAACCTAAATTGAAGGAAGATTAAAATTTTCGCATCACTAATCCCAAATAGAAAAAGCATTCTGGTTTACTGCATCAAGCAGTCTGGTGTTCATAAATGGTGTGTATTTCTGATAATCCTGCAAGTGCAAAACGAGTTGTCGAGGTGCGTGCGGTTGCAGGAAATGTGGGCTTAAATGCTCAGCATTGTGCATCAACTGCAGTGATACATGCGAAAACATGCCTGAAATTGCTTTAGCGGACTCTGAGGACGAGGATGATATTAAAGCTTATGACTTTTTCGACGAGCCAAGTACAGAGGAAGATTTTGAAGCTGTCATGACTGAAGTTCAAGACCTTCCAGAAAGCCCACATTCAGAAATAAACAATGAACCTAAAGGTTTGTTATTTCTTTCACACTGCTCGCTTGTTATCAAAAACTTCTAGCATAGAAAAAATACCATGACAAGCTTTATTAAACAATCAGGTGTTCGTTAGTGACATGTACCTATTCCTGATAATCATTACCAAAAATTTCGGTTAGGATTATCAGAAATACACACCATATATGAACACCAGACTGCTAGATACAGTAAACCAGAACGCTTTTTCTATTTGGGATAAGTGATGCAAAAATTTTAATCTTCCATCAATTTAGGTTCCTTTTTTTCCTCTTTTCTTTTCTTTTTTTTTGTCTGACTTCTAGCTTCATATTCTGGATACTATGTTAGAGTCGGAGATCAACGCCGGCCGTGATGTCTATGGAGGAGAACCAGGCCCATCCACCTGTCCGCCACCAAAAGTTGGAACTTCGTTTCACCGAACTGTCAAACGCCCACGATTGGACTAACTCACTTACTTATCAAACATGTCCACATTTTGAAAATATTTTTGATTTTGTCTACATCCGTAACCAGTCATTCATGTAATGGGATTAATAAAATAATACATTGAAATAACCGCTAGTATACTATGACTTACACGTAAAGGGTCGCAGGGATAAAGGGTGTTAAGTACCCATCCAAAAAGTAAGGTTCCCCACCTTGTATCTTCCGAGCAAAACAAGATAAATCAAATCGGTAAAAGAGCACATATCAGGCATACTCTAAGCTTTAAAACAAGCTCAAGTTTTTGAAAATCGGTCAAAGGATTCGCGAGTAAACTTAATTTTACAGAGACAACCTCCTGTCGCCGCGTGCCCACCTCCGGGGTCAGGATGCGCGGAGAGTCGATTATTGAAGACTCGGGTTATCGCCTCTATACATCACATCAACAAGGAATTTTAAAGTTTTTATTGAGTAGGCCTTACCTTACTTTTTGACGTAGTCTCCACATCTTTTTTGACATTTCTGGTATCATTACAGCAGCTTCTTGATGCCCTCCGCGTATAGAAGCTTTCGCCCTGACTCTGAAACCAGTCATTGACAGCTATCTGTACCTCTGAATCGGTTGAAAATCGCTTCCATCGTGGAAGTTTTTCCGCTCGGGAACGATTGAAAGTCACATGAAGCTAAAGTAAGAGAGTTTGAAGGATTGGGGGAAAATTTCCCTACGCAAAGCAACTGATCTGGAAGTGCAGATCGCTGTCAATGACTGGTTTTGGAGTCAAGGCGAAAGCTTCTACGCGGAAGGCATCAAGAAGCTGCTGTAATAATACCAGAAATGTCAAAAAAGATGTGGGGACTACGTCAAAAAGTAAGATAAGGCCTACTCAATGAAAACTTTATAATTCTTTGTTGATGTGATGTATAGAGGCGATAACCCGAGTCTTCAATAATCGATTCTCCGTGCATCCTGACCCCGGAGGTGGGCACGCGGCGACAGGAGGTTGTCTCAGTAAAATTAAGTTTACTCGCAGATTCTTTGACCGATTTTCAAAAACTTGAGCTTGTTTTAAAGCTTAGAGCATGCCTAATATGTGCTTTTTTACCGATTTGATTTATCTCTTTTCGCTCGGAAGATACAAGGTAGGGAACCTTACTTTTTGGATGACCCTCGTATCTAATGGCGCAAAATCGATATCTCCCGCTGCCTTCGCCGCGCTCCCATTCTCACTATTTTCACGTTAAGTGTACATATGTATACACCAATCTCTTGCAAATTTAATCGTCTTTCCACAGAAGTGACGAGATTTCCGATATTTTGAACAGAAAAAAAGTTATGAGCGAAAAATGGGGAAAAACCGTAAATTTTAGGCGTTTTTTCAAAATGGCGGCCGGGGGAGGGGTCGGATCTGTCAGGCAAGTTGAAATTCGGATTCTACGACCCAAAAAACATAAAGTTAGCCCATAATTGCTAGTTCGACTAAACTTTCCCTCAAAAATCCTATATTGCCTGGACTAACAGCAATGTTTCAAACGTACATTTTACGATAGTGGAAAGCATGCCGTGGTTGAATTAGTATTTTTTTTTCTTCTTTTAAGTAAAATCTACATTGAAACATTGCTGTCACTTTCTTGGCTACAAAATTGTTAAATCAGCAATTTCATTTTTTCCATGTACATTCTACCTTTTGAAACTCATCTAAATGAATTGGGACGTGTGAAACCCGCTAATGTCCATTTTTCCAGCCTTATGTTCTTTTGAGTTGATAGTACTTTTCGGAGTTGGTTGCGACCACGGAAGCGGCGTTAAAACTCGTCTTCGGGTTTCCTTAATCCCAAAACGGGTCCTTACATCACTTTTATGGTTGTATCACTCTTTAAAAGTATTATCAACTCAAAAAAACTTCAGACTGGAAAAATGGACATTCGCGGTTTTCGCACGCCCCGATTCAAATGTGGTCGGTAAAACTGCCGCGGCGAGCCATGATGACGTCATCGCCAAAAACTGCGCATCATGATTACGCACTTCCGGGAGCTGTCACCATGCAGACGAAATAATCGGAAGAGGACAGAGAAGTTGAAAACGTGATATTATATTGGTAGCTGACGTTATTTATCGTATTTCGGTCGTCTCGACATTCCCCTTGAGCTCTCGGCGATGGCTCCAATCTAGTTTGACGGGACCAACAACGGCCGGCACAAAGGGATGCCACTCAGCGAATCCCGTTGAGTGGAATTGACGCTCAAATCGGGTGAAAAGTGCGCAATGGCGAGGGAGCCTTCTTTGATCGGCGCGCCTCATCGATGCCGTAGGAAATTGTGTTCGCTCCCGTCTTTCAAAGACGCTCTTTGCTCTTTCAAAGACTCATTCCTCCTTTCTCAAAGACTGTCGCAGTGTCGCCTGCGGTCAATCGCCGGCTCCGAGAAGCCCAACTTTCCCGCCATTTCCTCGTAAGTTGTATCCAGCCTGGAAATGAGGGCTAAGATCTGTAACAGTTGGTGTTCGCCGCGGGGCGTGTTGAACACAAACTTGCGTTCTTCGGAGAAGTCTTCGTTGGATCTAGACTAGTTATTTCTTAAAAGTAATTTGTCCATTATCATATGGACGTATTTCTGTCAAACGGAACTAAGCGCCATAGGGGGAGGGAGGTAGAGACGGGCTTGGATTGGCGGCGGAACCGGGCGTCGGGCTCATTCCGTTCTATACTCGCGATGCTTTTCCGTGGCGCTTAGTTCCGTTTGACAGAACGCGCTATCCGGCATTTAAAATTCCTCACAAAGGAACTCAAATTGGCGCTTAGTTCCGTTTGACAGAAATACGTCCATATGTGGCTTGGGATACATTAGAATGCTAGCCGTGCTAAGTGAGAACGCCCTATGAGCCGTCAGGCGTTGCCAAATTTCATTCGACAAATCACGAATTCCGGAAATTTCTGGATATCCCTCCTTCAATTTTTCAGAAGATTTTATCCGTAATTTGATCGAAAAAGTCTGATACTTTCGAGGAAATATATTCATAATTTTGTTTAAATGTAATATTTTCTGAGAAGAAATTTGGCAACAGTCGAATATTTATCCGACGTTCTTGCTTAGCAAGGCAGACCAGGCAAACGGATAATTAAAAAATATCATAGACGCACGACCAAGAAACATTAAGTACATTCAATAAGGAAAAAGAGAAAAAAAGGCGTTAAAAGTTGAAAAGTAACACAGAAGCTTCCGATTTAAATGAAAAATAAACTTAAGTGTATTTTTGATGATGGTTCAGACCTACACAATTTCTGTCCGATTTGGATATGTGATGCAACCTGTGGTTAAAAAAATGGAAGTGTTAATGAAAGCTCTGTGATTTTTTGCAGTTCTTCTGAAAATATGCGGTCACTCGGCAAAGGAGGAATAGGTGAGAGGATGGGGGGAAGGGGGGGGGGCTTAAATTCAGCAACGAATCAACGGTCTGAATAATGGAATTCACACTTCCCTTCGACCAATTAACTCGTCTGTCCCGGCTCTGATTTAAATATAAAATTGCCCGTGCCGCAGACTATCGTCTTTGTTTGAGTTGTCTCGACCTGTCAAGGCAAATAGGACAATCAAAGCTCTCTATTCAGAGTGTCCACTTGCAAATTGCACGGCTAGCGAGACTTCTCAGCGGCTCCCAGACGGGGAATTAAACTCGCATAAACTAGGAGCCAATAGCTTAGATTCAACGACGATGTCAGTCTGGGTTTAGAACTTTCTTAAAAATATAGTAATAGCAAATATGATAATTATACGTAGGTAGGTGATTTATCTGCATAGTATAAAAGTACTTGGTTCATACTGCGCTTCTGTTTCCGATCGAGAATTTGCAATGTTGAATATCTTCAGAAAATATCAGTCTCCAGGACTGTCATACTAAGAAAGAACGCGGTATGAAACTTTACACTGTTGGAGATGTCCGTATTTACTGTTTCTATATGAGTGAGTCCTCGTTTGGTTATTGGAACATGCCGGTAACAACTTGGAACATTTCGAAAAAAAAAATTGAAGCAGAGATTTAGAAGCGCCGCAATTAAGATACGTGGTTTCGCACTTTACTCATCGAATACAATGCAATTTTTTCACTGAAAAAGAAAGTTACGGGGTACATCGGCATACCGTTCGTTCCGGGCTCAGGAGCAGAAAGTTACGGGTGCTGAAGCCGTAGCTTCGACTACTCCAGGTGCTGCGCCCGAGACTTTCGGCCTCTGAGCCCGGAACGCGGACGGTATGTCTATACAGCCCGTAAGCACGACTTCCACAGACGGAGTTTCTTCTCAGTGCTGCAATGACGATTGCCTCAAATTCTAGACTGCAGAATATTATCAGTGCTTTTTATTTCTTCCGACTGAAGATATATTTCCAGATAACTTTCCGCAGCGGAAAACATCGTTATCTATCCAGGATCATTAGAGAGCGGCGGCCACCGCGATACTGACCGCTGCGCCACGGCATGAAACGACAAAAAAAGAGAAAACAACGACGGGACAGGGGACAATTGAGGGTGGACGGGGGAAAAAAGAAAGCAATAAACGGACTATCGAAGTCGTGAAGTTTAATGCGCACGACAAGTCTTATCTACCCTTAGAGCCGCACCCTCGGGCTTTGACTCCTCGTCGTCGTCGTCGCCGGTGGCGTAATTATTCAGCCCTCTCGGCGATAGAGCACGAGCCCCCGAGGCACAGTGGATCCGGTCGAGGAGAAGTCGGACAAAATTTGGAAATTTTAAAGGCTTATAACTCCGTTTATACAAGACGTTGGGGTTCTAAAACAGGGCGTCTAATTTTTTTTTTCATTTTGCGAAATCCTGATTTTCCTGATTTTGACTGCTAATCCTGATTTCATAATTTTTCCAAATCCAGGAGAAGTCGGACAAATTTGAAAATTTTAAAGGCTTATAACTCCGTTTATACAAAACGTTGAGGTTCTAAAACAGGGCGTCTAATTTTTTTTGTCACTTTGCGAAATCCTGATTTTTCCTGATTTTTGACTGCTAAATCCTGATTTCATAATTTTTCAAAATCCACGAGAAGTCGGACAAAATTTGGAAATTTTTAAAGCTTATGACTCCGTTTGTACAAAACGTCGAGGTTCTTAAACATCAGGACGTCTAATTTTTTTTTTTCATTTTGCGAAATCCTGATTTTTGACTGCTAGATCCTGATTCTATAATTTTTCCAAATCCGGGAGAAGTCGGACAAAATTTGGAAATTTTAAAGGCTTATAACTTCGTTTATACAAAACGTTGATGTTCTAAAACAGGGTGTCTAGTTTCTTGCATTTTGGAAACTCCTGCTGGAACCGTGATTTTTCCTGATTTTTGACTGCCAAATCCTGATTCCATAATTTTTCCAAATCCTGATTTTTTGCGGAGAAAAATTAAAGTTTCTGCATAGGCGTATGTGACCGTTCTCACATCCTGATTATACGACCGATTTTTCCTCAAATCCTGATGAAATCGGGATTAAATCCTGATCGAGGTCAAATCCTGATAGAATCGGGAAAACCCTAATGTTAGACACCCTCGGAAAGTGGTTCCGTTGGTTTCCTCTTGGATATTCTTCTAGCAGCACCCCTTAAAATTTCAAATATGACGAAATGGAAGTATTTCTGCCAAACGGAATTATGTGCATTATGACGTGAGCCTTGTTATGCATGTATTCTTAGGGGTCTCAGGGCTCATGTCTTAATGCACATAGTTCCGTTATGTAGAAATACATCCAAATAAACATCAAAATTTGCAATTTCAGCTCAAAATTTCTTGTCCAACCTCTCTGCTTGCCTCGATCCACTGTGCGAGGAGGAGGTGGGGGTTGCGACGCGGAGCCGCAGCGAGAAGGAACAGAGAAAAGACAGAGAAGCGGAAACGCCCGGGTCCCGGGTCTCGCGCCACCCTCACGCGCTAGAAATTAACAAAACACGGAATAAATCCCGCCCCTCCCCGCCCGAAATGACACTAATACTGCCCGGACATTAGTTTCGCATGATTTGCCTCCATTTTTCAACCCCCGACGACTTTTTACACCCCCGGTCCCTATCGCATCTTCATCGTCGCGGGCGGCGGTCGCCGCTTCCTGCATCTTCATCAGCGGATTTTCCCAGAGCCCCTCCGCGCTGGGCGAGAACCCCCAAAGAGCATTCCAACGTTGCCAAATTTCCCCCAGTAAGAAATTCATTTTTGCGAAAAGTTATCATCATTTTTCTTTGAAATTTTCACATACTTTAGACGAAATTGCGAACGAAATTCTGTGTAAAATTAGAGGGAAAACGTTCATATAATTTTCAGGGAATTCGTGTTTGATAAAATGAGATTTGGCAACGTCGGAAGGCTGTTACGGCGTTCTTCCTCAGCGCAATAGAGTCGTGGTGGGGATGTTCAGAGCACGGCAACCTCGTTTCAGTCCGGACGTGGCGTAGCTGATTGCGATGTATCGATTGTCATGCCACTTAAACCTATGGAAAAGAATCGATATAACAGGTGTTCGCTGCGAACACCTGTAATAATCGATTCTTTTCCATAGGTTTAAATGGACATAACAATCGATATATCGCAATTCACGCCACGCCACTGCCTCGTTCAGCCCGGAACGCATCAGTAGCGAAAGCAATCTCGGCAGAATTGAAAATAAAGATTAACTGCGCGTATTGGGACCGATTAGGACGGAAACCAATAAAAATATATTTACTCTCCCGGCCGCCGCCCCTCGCACTCGGCGATTTCTCCGCCCCCGCGGCCGGGGTTTGAGTGTTTTTATGCGTTCTATAAAACTATTGTGTCGCGGCCCCTTTATGCGCCGCTAAGATGGGGGACGTCGCCGGTCGCGGTTTCCTCGAAAACACGAGTTGGGCGCGGTAATTATAATCGGCCGGAGCCAAAACAGTAAAAAAAAGCTCCCCGGATCGGAATAGGATCCAATAATCGTCTTAAATGGCCCGGAAACCAGGAAACCGTTGGCTCCGGAAGCGAGGACCTCCCGAACTTCGCGACTGGATAGACACATTTGGACTTCTGCCTCATCACTCTTGATAACCGAGCGTCGAAGTGGGCTCCACGGCGAAAATCACCTCGTTTCGTGTGTTGCCTTTGTGGTTTGATCTCAGCTGCATCATTCCAAGAGGCTTCGATGGAGATTAAAATTCCCATTCAAATGAGATGAATGGCGAAGTCATTAGTCCTATACTGCCGTGATAGCGAAGAGAGCAGTAAAGGACAAATTTTCGAAATCGGGTTTCCTTCAAAATTCATCTAAACTCTTTTAGACGAAATCACTAAAATAGCTACAGCAACAAAATTTACCTTAATTTTATAAAAATGAGACAAATCAGAAAGCTTCAAAAAATAGCGTAGTTTCAGGCAAGACAACAGGGAGTGACATTATTCCTTCACTGAGCCAATGAAAACAGTGCTTTCAAGTAAAGTGCTGCCCTCTTCTGCCAATTTCTAACCTGAAAATGTGTTTGTTGTGTGTCCAAAACGCAACCTCGAAATCATGCAGAAGATAGCACTTACGGCTGTTTTGCCTAATACAAGCCTAGCATGAGAATGAGAAATACCCTTTTTATGTAATTGAAATAAAATCAGTCGATTTTTAATCATCCAAACTATTTCTAAGAGTTTTTCGGATGATTTGACAAAGAACGGAGGGGTCTTTCATTAAAATTTGCCGGGCTGACTCTTCTGAGCCCGTTTTTTCAAAACTTCATTTTTGCACTTACTGCTCTCTTCGTTATAACGGCAGTATAATCGTTACTTCGGATCATTTTCAAATGAGCCTTGGCAGAAATGTCCAGTTTGGAAAAAAGTATGCATGGTGGTACTCCATTGTGGTATCGAAAGGAGAATGTTGCATGGTGACCTACAGCCATCAGAAGAACCAAGCCACACCGGCTGCCAGCTGCCACATTTACTTGGAAAATGTCATTTTTTACATGAAAACGGTTGTGACATCGGAATTCTACGTTTTATCCTAGATTTCCTTATCCTAAAGGTCCACGTACTCTCCATATGTATGTTCGGCGATGTAGACTACTGCCTCTTCCTGTCCTGGATAAATAAATTTCCTGAATTGGGAATAGCCGTCGGTTTCTGTTCATTAATAACACCGCCAGGCTAAAAAGTGTCGGATTGCAATTTTCACCGCAGATTCAAATTCAATGCAGACATACTTCACAACTAGAACTGCTGAAAAGCTCCTATTCAGTAATTGCGGTAACAGCTTCCAGCGCGAGTCTACAAAGGGTGTCTGCAGCGAGCGAGAATACTTCGGGGCGGAATTCAAAACTGCGGGGTGGCGAATTTATGACTGCAGTTTTTGAGCGGGCGGAAAACTAGTCAAAATTAAAAACGCGCGCGGAGGACTGACAAACGCACTCACTATCAAATAATTGGGGGGTGTGGATGAAAGTCGCCTCGATTTCCCGGTGCATCAAAGCATTCCCACGCTCGAATAAAAAGCAACAGTCACGGGACGAAATTAAAATTAGAAAAGAGCGGAAACTTTAATAAAGCGTGTAGTGATAAATTTCGGAACAGCAGAAATTTTACTGGTCCCGCAGATAAGTTGGGAAATAATGAAGTTTACATGCCGTTTTAATTGTTCTCAGCTGAACCGCTGCACGGCGTTGTTGGGAAATCGAAAATTTATCCTCTGTGACAGGCGGGTTGCATTTGGCTCACACGCGGCGCTCCCCCCGAGCACTCCGGACCATCCCCCGCTTTGCATACAACATCGTTGCCATATCGGTTGTTATAACATCAGTTTCTCTATCAAATTCTAAGGATAAAATGCACCTCTTTTCCGTAGGGACGACAATGGTTATCTGCATCCATTTTGAACCGAATAATGATCCTCCTTACAAACATTTTCATTGTACTTATTCGTCGTTCGTATCTTTCCAATTTCCGGCATTCCATGCAAGGGGAAACATAACCCTCTACCCCCTCGGAAAAAAACACACCCCGATGAGACCAGAGGATTTTTTGCGATATTTTTTCAGCCTGAGAGACACAACGCTGCAGTCTCAGCGGACGCCAAGGTGAATTAAATGCCGTTTAATATAAAACGCATCAGCTCTTCAGAGCGTAACAAAGTTATGAGACTTCTGGTGGAGTTTATACACTCAAGTTAGATTTTTATCATTCGTGGAAAACATTTCTTCGGTATGAGATCTCCCCTCCACTCTTCCTCCTTATTTGACTTAACTTTTTTTTTCAGAAGAGGACTCGAAGGAAGTGCTCTTGCCAAAAAAAAAATCGAATTTCCTTCATAATCTCCACCAGGTAGGTCTTTGTAGATGATATTGGAAGATATTACGTGACTTGATGAGTTTTGAGGATAAGATCTGTACCTTCTTTTGAGATGGATGCCTCGAAAGGGCAAGGCGAGGCATGCGTTATAATCATCCGCCATAAGGATAGGCAATATTTGGGGATGCTTATACAGACAATTTTGACTCTTTGTTTTGGTCAAAATTGACTAGATTTTATCTCATATGGTTGTAACTGACTCGAAATAACTCTATGACGATGCTAATTAAATCTGAATTACTTAAATTGTGTCTTTGCATAGGAATCTGATTTGATTCCACCTATACGAAGCTTTTAAATTTGACTTAATTTATCTTCAATATAGAATATTATTGTTTTTATCTCCCTAGATTAGTATAAGTTTATATGAGCATAAATTACATTATTCTAAGCTATTTGAGTTTTTGACCAAAGTGATGTCTAAACAAGGCCCATAAAGGGACATATCCCTAGCACCCTCCTTTCTAACCTTCTGTTTAAGTTTTTTTGTAGTTATTTTTTCGTTGTCATTTCTCTACTGCTCATAATAACTGGACATTATGCTTGATTTACTTCCAATATGCATTAAACAAATTAAAATAAAAATATTCGTACCTCAACGTTGCTAAAACCAAAAATTCTAAGTGTCATCGCGTATGTTCTCGTGGACAGAGATTGATCGAGTAAAAATCGTGGAAAAAACACAAAGCCAATATCTCTACACCAAAAGAGGCAATTCATTTTGCTGATGAAGCTGTCGGTTTACCTGAAACAGAATGCAAAACCAATCCATTAATAAAATATCGTTGCAAAATTGACAGAAGAAGCAATCATGCACGCACACAGACTTTTGATCCCTGTGAATAATTGAAGTCTCCTTTGAAACAAGGAGCCCTATCTATTTCAGGCTCTCGTTTTCGCAGGTTTGTAATGGTGTTGGCAAAATAGACAGAAAAAGAGAATGCCGTGAAACTCGAAAAATTATTTTTACATTTATTTTCAGATTTAAGGTGATTCGATGGACGCCATATTTTGTGTCAGAACGGCATGCGATACATCGCATCAATTGGTTCCATTTTTTCAGCTGCTCGTCTTTTTTCTCCAATTTTGAGATCGAAATTCTGTTGTCAGGAGACTAAATCACTCACTTACCAATTTTAACACAGAAATTCAACGTAATGAAGGCGTGGTTTTTTAGAGAGAAAATATCGCATTCGAGTGCAGTTTCGATATCAGTATCGAATGCGATGTTTTCTCTCTAAAAAAACCACGCCTTTATTACGTTGAATTTCTTTGTTAAAATTGGTAAGTGAGTGATTTAGTCTCCTGACAACAGAAATGCGATCTCAAAATTGGAGAAATATTACGAGTAGCTGAAAGAATGGAACCAAATGATGCGATATATCGCATGCCGTTCTGACACAAAATATGGCGTCCATCGAATCACCTTAAACCATGGAAGCATAGCTGACGGTCCAGACGAATCAATGATTGCGTTATCCGTATGAAGAGAAAAATGAATACTGTCTATTTCATCGGAGTAGCAACGTTGCTGCTGGTCGCCAATCACTTTTGATTAAGTATTCATAATCAAATTAATGCCCCCTCATCTTCTGCTCCCTCCGCGCACCTTTGCGATCACTCTCCCTCGCTCAGATCAGGCGGACTTTTAAAATGCCCGAGCAAATTTCATTTTCTATGAACGCAAAACACTGCAAATTATACTTGAAGCACTCCAGACTTCACTGCAGGAGCTCAGGTCCCATTGCGAGCTGCAGCTCAAAACTTTCCCGAACCCGAAGTTCCTCGCGGTTGCCCCTGAGCTGGGGCAGGTTTCGGTTGTCACATCACGTTTGAAACAATCATCCACGGAATATTTTTTAACCAATGGCGCACAGTGGCATGAGTTAATCAGTTGGGGTCTGACATGATATTTATGACTAAAACTACAAATTTTGATGTAGAATTCGTCACATTCTAAATTTTGAGGGCTGCTATTAGAAGAAAATTTCAGGATGAAGCCAACGGAACCACTTTCAGACCCTCAAAGTTTCGTATAAACGGAGTTATAAGCTTGTAAAGTTTCCACATTTTGTCCAAATCAATCATCAACGGAATATTTTTTAACCAACGGCGCACAGTGGCTTGAGTCAATTAGTTGGGGTCTGACATAATATTTTTGACTAAAACTACAAATTTTGATGTAGAATTCGTCACATTCTAAATTATGAGGGCTGCTTTCAGAAGAAAATTTCACAATGAAGCCAACGGAACTACTTTCAGACCCTCAAAGTTTCGTATAAACGGAGTTATAAGCTTTTAAAGTTTCCACATTTTGTCCGACCTCTTCCAATGATTCGATCCACTGTGTGGCGGCTGGGTGGAAGTCTTTATATGAATTGTAATCAGGATTAAATGACGAAGGTCCAAAGAAAAAAGCCTGAAAGTTATAGGCAGATATATACCTATTACAACTCTCATTCAGGCTTTATGAAAAATAAAAAGATATTTGCTTTGATCAATGATATATTTCCATTAACTGTGGGCTTATTTTTAGAAATGGGTCGATCAGGACCCGGGGGGGGGGGTTTAGGGGGAGGATTGGGGATCATTTACCCCATTAGTCAATTAGAACCACCCATTTCGACCAACAGGATCGCTCTATACTCCTCATGTCTTCTTTGTCTATAGCTTTGTCTATAAATTTCGATAATCGGCCCGATTTGTATGAAATATTATGCTATGTGGTCCGTGTTTTTGAAACTGTGGAAAACCCGTTTTCTCGAGCTGCAAGCTGGGTTATGATGCGCTTGAAATATTTTCAGCGCTCAATTTTGAGACGCTCCTGTGTTAAATATGCGGAGCGGGAGGCATTAGTTGGTTGAAACAGGGGCCATAAGTTGCCCATCTTGGGAATTCTTAATAAATTAACGAGGTTACTCTCAACTTTGTTTATTAATTCTTCGCTCCTAGAAAATTTAAGGCTCCGCGCTATTCCTTAGTCGTCATAAATCATGATCTTCTTCGCAACTTCCCCTTCATTTTCACAGGTTTGAAATTTTTCGAATTTTGCGGCATTTTCGCCTTGCTCAGTAAACCGTAGCGTTCTCTGTGCGCGGCGGTTAAAACAACCTATATACATCGAGAGTAAGACCTTGTCGTTTCTAGCAATGAAGGAACTTATCTGGATTGCTTTTGTTTCAGTAGTTCCTATTTATATTTTATTTCCTTATAAACAGGAGCGTCAAATGAGTTTAGTCTTTATGTATACAAGTGGTAAAGAAGACACTGAAATTTCAAGACTTTGTGCGACGGTTATCTCGTGAAAAAATAGAATGCTCAAGACAGCACACACAAAATACGTTATTTCGTGTGAAAGACGACGGTTCTTGACACATAATTTAGTAATATCTTCTTCGAAAGCCATAATTTTAATTAGCAATTGAAAGCTAAAAGTTTAATTGGTGTTCAGGTGACGTTTGGTGGATAATTTTGCTGAAATATTGATTAAGTGAAACATTGATTGATTTTCATATGATGTCTGCCACTCAAAGCTTGATCACTATACTTGGAAACTGTGGTGAATTTGTGGATGGACTTGCTCTGCGCAAACATTTAGTGAAATTTTATTGAAACATTCGATACTTGTATTACACTGTAGTCCCTATTTTCAATATTAAGCAAGAAGTTTAATATTGATGTTATAGGGTTTCAAGATTGAGATAGTTAGCTATTTGGGAAGCTATGCATCTGGAATCTTTTGAAACACATATAAAAGTCTAGCTGCCAGATTATTCAACTTGTCTTGTTGCGGACCATTGCCGGTGTAATGCAACGACAAATACTGGTCGTGGATAAGACATTGTTCTTGTAAGGAGTGTTGGCGGCGAATAGTTCGAATTGAAGTTAATTTTTGAAGGATTGGCTCGGGTTGGACTATTTTCCTTTTTCTTTCTTTCTGCGTGTAAACTGTCAGCTCCGAGCCAATTCTCTGTAGGTTCGAGTACTGAATGTATTTTATGACGGCCTCTGGACAAATGCAAACGTATATTTAATAGCAATTTGCAGTTCATACTCTCGTTCCTGCTCTTCAGAGTTTGACTCGAAAAATGGCGAGCTCGTTTGCAGTAATTATATCAGGTAGCAAAGGTTGGCTCCAATGTTGCCTTTTATCTGAGCTTTAAATATACAGGGTATCCCTAGATTAAACGGCAAAACTGCAGGGGCATGGTTTATGCGTCAAAATAAGACAGTTTTCTGAATTAAGATTCAGCCAAAATCCTTCCTCCCTCCCATTTCTGGAAAATTGTCGTTATTTTAATTTTGATGACGCTTCCGGAAGAAGATTCATGAAAATAGCAGCCCACAATAACTTATTTTATTTAATGAAAAACATTCCACGGTTCTTGAAATAAAGAAAAAAAAAATTATGATTACGTTGCAAAAAAAAAAACAAGAAGAAAAAATCCAACATGAGTATGTTGGAAAAGCGTGCCGAATAACTGAAATGTTGGACAAATACCTCTTATTTTCACGTCTTTGCTTTTTGCATCAATTGGTACTTTTTGCTAAATTTGGGAGAAAATATTGATTCATGAACGTTGAATGTAAATTAATTTTAAAGATTCCGTCCAATTATCTTGATTTTAAGCTGATATGCGGCATTTGCGCACGACCGTGATTTGGGCGAACTGCCGTGCATCGAAATCGCGTTCAGTTAATCTCTTTGGATTTCGAACTGTAACTTCTCTCCTATTCGGCCGATTTGTACAAATGAGGTCTCTTTTTATTTGTACTTTAACGGAAAGTAAAGAAAAACTCGCTAAATAGACGGAAAACAATTTTTGAGAAAATTTGGTGGATCCTGGCATCACGGTGAATGGTTAATCGGTTAATCGCCTCGCCGTCTTTTATTGCCTTGCTCGAAACCGGACACCCAAAGCTATATCGCGAGATAACTGTAGTGGTTTAAGTGGATTTCGGCAGGGGCCATGGTTAGTACATAGTATAATGAGTCACGAGGCTCATCACAGATTGCACTTACAGTGCAAGACGCTCATTGGCTATAGAGTTTTGGCGGGAAAGAAGGTTCTAGAGTTGAGTCCTCCGAGCGTAAGAAAGCTCCTATGAGGTTTCTGTCAAATTGAATAATACGGTTTTGACAGAAAAATGTTCTCAAGGGTTTCCAATTAGCAGTTCATTAGATTTTTTGGTAAAAGACCATCAGGGCTTGACAGTGTAATGGTTCAAAGACAAAGAAACGGGTGCGAGGAAAAAAGTATTTGGACGACCCGTTGAATAGCATTGGTTGATCTGTGTGCTGTACTATGGTACATCCGAGTGATTTCAAAAAGCGAGCCCTACTGGCACGCTTAAAAACATTATAATCTTAAGAAGAAGAAAAAAAAAATTATTAAAAAAATGAAGAAAGAGAGTCGCGTTAGTACCTACAAGGCACTATCCGGGATAAATCAAGGGAAATCAGTTTTCAACAAAACTGCTTTTCACATTCCGGAAATTAAACCAAAATAAATAGTTATATTCCTAAAATTTCACCCTCTTTGTGTACGTGAAAATATATTAAAGTGTACGTATTAAAGTAATGACATCATTGCCAACGCAGTCCTATTTGAGTGTCAAACCCTGAATCCTCGACATACACCTAGAGAATGACATAAAAGAAATAAATATTTTTTAAGGGAAAAAAGGGTACTACTTTTCATACGTAAGTTCAACTTTTCGGAAGGGTAGCACGTTGGTTCTCTCATAGAAACAGGAGATGCAAATTTTTCAAATCCTAGAATTGAGATTGTGGTAAAAATAGCATTATTAAAACATTTCAATCAGTGAATTTAATCTCAGCTTTAAAATAATTACGTTAATTTGCCAGGTTTTATAATCTACTCATTTAATCAGGCCAGCCACAACCACGAGGCGAGGGTCATTTGAAACCATGAAAATGGAAAGAAATGAACGTGCTGCGCGGCAACAAGGGGCTTGTAAAATGAGAAAAGATTCAATTATGGCGAATTACCCAGCCTCGTTAAGAGAAGAATTGTTAAGATTGCCCCTTTACAAATACCATTCACCGAGATTCCTACAATTTTGCTCGTCATTACAGACCTAATCGCACTACATTAAATAATTCCACCCCGCATATCCATCATTTTCCTCAGTTGCGAATCTTGTGGGCGTCACCACTCTATTTTGCTATCTTTGTTTGTTCGCTTTTTTTTCACTTACATTTATAGGAGTGTTACGGTCATGCATTGAAACTGTAGCTAATTGAATAAATGCTGAATTCAATTTATTTCAATTAGTTAGTATACGGCAGTATCCTCGAGTCTCTTTCGAAAAACACGAGGTAAAAAATGAGTGCAAGAAATTAAAAATATCTCCATTTTAAAATTCTTAAATAAAAGGTATGCAGGTGTACACATGTACACACAGTACCAAGAGCCAAATACTGCCGTCCAAAGTACTGTACCTCCATTTAACATTTTTTCAATTCTTCTTCCTACAAAATGCTGATTTACAAGAAAATTTACAGGAAAAAATCCTTAATTTTGCCGAGTTAACTTTGGCATACCATCAGGAATTCACAATTAATCAATGAAGCCGTTGTGACAATTATTATTGGGTTCACTCGTAATACAACAGTATGTTTGGAAGGGAAATAGAAAATTTGGAATGGAGTTACGGCGCTTTTGCTATGGACGGCAGAATAATATACAGTGGAAATCGGATACAACGACCTTCTAAGGACCGGCCAAATTTATCCAATAGTCGCTTTAACCGATGATAAGTACATTGCGAATAAATGGGGTTTCCACCATAGGACTGACCAGATCGCGGGTTGTTGTAACCAATAAGATGTCGTTATAAGAGATGTTGTAATATCTGATTTCCACTGTATAATGGGCCTGTTGCAAACTTTTGCTAGAGCAAAAATAAGAGTTGTTTCTTGTAGATAATGCCTCGAAAATCACGATGAGCGCATCGGCAAAGTCTGAAATGCGCTCATAACTTCACAATCTGCGTAAGAAATTTGCGTTTTTTTAAGCTTCCCGCTTCAAAAACGATACTACGGCGTAGGTGAACATTTTTGTTAGAGGAGTCGCTCCATCGTCGGCGATATTCATCATGGCCGACGCTTGCACGCAGTTCCGCGCGTAATTCAAGGAGAGTTCAAGGTCAATCCATTCGGGCGTGGAAAATATGAACGTTAACACACCGATTGTTATCTGGTCTAATCCAGTTCAGGTGTTATCTCGTCCCATCAAACGTGTTTTGGCGATTGGCGTCGGCTATGATGATTATTGCCGACGATGGAACGACTCCTCTTACAAAATGTTCACCTGTGCCGTAGTATCGTTTTTGAAGCGGGAAGCTCAAAAAACCGCAAATTTCTTACGCAGATTGTGAAGTTATGAGTGCATTTCAGAGTTTGCCGATGCGCTCATCGTGATTTTTGAGGCATTATCTATAAGAAACAAATCTTATTTTGCTCTAGCAAAAGTTTGCAACAGGCCCATTATGCAGCACAGTGCTTTCACGGTTTATAGGACCAAACTTCTTGACTCAGTGCACTGGAAAAAAAAAACACATTGGGTCTAGAGTCCAGACTCTTAAAAACATCGACAAGAAAAAATACTCTTGATTAATCGGATTTTTGCTTAAATCAAGAACCGAGCCTCTTAATTTGAGCAGATTTCCTTTTGATTCAAGCAAAAAATCTGATTGAATCGAGAGAATTTTTTCTTGTCAATGATTTGTGTTGTTTTATCCAGTGTGTGCATGGTGCTCGGCTTCAAGAACCAAGAGTTTAGCCCCACCTCGGAAAGGTTGACGAAATTTAACGAATCTGTATCCGGGAACCGCGCGGTATTATTGGGTTGAACCACGGCAATGCACTCGGATGCATTAACAGCACCGTCACATTAATAACCTCTCCGCCTCGGAGCGACACTCGCCCCGTCCCCGAGGCGCGCTGCGAGGAGGGGGATGGGTGGGGGGTGATGGGGGGGTGGGTGGGGGCGCAGGACTAAAATGATGTTGGCAAATGTGCGGGGGTGGCGCAGTATTTCTTCGTTTCGGTTGGCCGCTTATCAGCATTCAACTCGAGCAGCTCGTAATCAATCGCGCGCATTCGGCGCAATTTATCCCCGCGAGTGGCGTGAATTAAGTCCGACGTAATCACTTCACTCACGTGCCCCCGTGTAGCAGCGCGCAGCAACCCGCGCTGCGTCGCCGAGCGTGTCATGGTGCCGTTCCGTCGCGCGTCGCATAGGCGGATTCAAGGGGGGGGGGGGGGGTGGTGGTGCTCCCCCGTTCACCCGAAAAAAGGAGGAAGAAAAAGAGGAGGAAGAAGGAAAGGAGAAGGAAAGTCGTTTTTAAATTAGTGCGTTTTAAGCCGATTTTAAGAACTTTTAGATAAAAATGGGGATGAACAATGGAGATGTTGGATGTATGAGGGATTTGCGATTTGACCGTTGATTCCTATGTAAAAGTTCGCGAGAAACACGATGGCACGATGGCTCCACTGTTTTTCTCTGAAATCATCTCCCAAGCTCAAAAAAACCGATCAAAGTGAGGCCAAAATGGAGGGGATATCCCACCCTACCCTGAGAGTCCACCTCTACATCAAAACAAACTCTCCGTGCAAAGATAGCGAGCAAATACATTAGCAGGGTTGCCACTTTATTTGGGGACTCCAAAACTGAAAACACGGCAACCCTGCTAACGTATTTGCTCCCTATCTTTGCATGGAGCGTTTTTTTTATATAGAGGTGGACTCTCAGGGTAGGGTGGGATATACACTCCATTTTGGCCTCACTTTGAGAACTTTTTTTGAGCTTGGGAGATGATTTCAGAGAAAACCAGTGGCACCATCGTGTTTCTCGCGAACTTTTACATAAGAATCAATGGTCAAATCGCAAATCTCTCACACACGCAACATCTCCATTGTTTTCCTTCGAAGCACTCAAACATGTGTTCTTACTCTCAAATCATTGAAGCTCTGGCTCAGTTTTATCATTGCAAAAAAAATCGTCAAAATGGGCAAAATGCAGGATTTGGTCCAAGGCCGGGGGGTGGTTTTTGGCGTTGGACCGAAAAAAAAAGTCGCTTGGATCTAGAGTCCAGACTACTAAAAACATTGACAAGAAAAAATAATCTAGATTCAATCGGATTTTTGCTTGAATCAAAAGGAAATCCGCTTAAATCAAGAGGCTTGGCTTTTCGATTCAAGGAAAAATCCGATTGAATCAAGAGTATTTTTTCTCGTCAATGTTATAAAGAGTCTGCGGATTCTAGATCCAAGCTACTTTTTTTCCAGTGTACGCAACCTTTAAAAATTTGTTAGGATTTTTTTTCTCTTAAGTTAAGTCTGATTTTTATCTCGCTTTTGGGATTAAACATTTGAAAAGTGCACAAAGAATCGGCTGAAAGATGAAGAAAATTCAATGTTCGTATCTGGAACTTCAGAGATTAAATATACTTTTACCCAAGAAAATCCCAGGAGGTAAGACTAGGAAACTTCGTTTTTTCAATGAGCTATATTGAAAAACAGGGGAAAATCAGGGCTTGGGTATATTCTAGAATTTTAGACACCATACTTTAGAGAAAAAATGAGCGACTTCATTGAAGAAAAGCACGCAATTTCCAAAAATTAAGTTCGGAGAAAACGTGAAAGAACTTGATTTGTTCGAACATTCTTCATTTTCTGTTCGAAAAATCGACCAATGTCCTATATCGTATCTAGAAGACCACGGTCTTACAAGCATGGTTTAGGACAAGAGATAAAAAATGTTAAAATTTTGGTGGCTGTGGGCGCAAAACATCGTGAGTGGTCAGAAGGTCGTCACTGGGCCAGAACAGGAACCGATGAATCGCTGAAACTACTGCAAGCAACTATTACTGCTCCTAAGTCGCGCTCATTGCCTACCAGCATATTGAAGGCGAACTGGTGCGCACGAGATCAACGCTGTGGAAAATGCTACTAGAAGTGAAACTTATGAATTCTCAAAATGCTGCAAGCAGCTATTACTGCTACTGAGCCACCCACATTGTTTTTAAGTGAACATTTTCTTTTTACTGAAAAATATTGTTTTTAATGTGAAGTCTTATGTACGACTGGTTATGACCTCCCCCATTCTCCTTCGTAAAACCCAGTAAGGCACGCTAGACTGGCCCCAAGTTGTGCATGTTTTCTCATAGGCCGTCACTAGGCACCAATCATGGTCCTCATATCTTTGTCTGATACACTAACTACAGACCCAACAATCTCTGCAAAATACTATACACTATCCACCGAGAATCTAATTTCTGTATCATCCCCACTAGCTATGTACACCCTAACTTCAGCTACTTAATTTTCTATTTTAAAACGTGAAAAATATAAGTAAGATTAAATTCATCGAGAGTAAGGTGGCGCCTCATCCCGAACTAAATTGAATCGGTTTCTGCAAGACGAGCGTAAGTCTCAAAACTCATGAGCCGTAGCGTCCTGCGTGATCAACGAAATCCAGGGCTCATGATTTTTCGGACTTACGTCTGTTTAACAGAGACCTATTTAATTGCGGTTACGTTAGCGCGGCAGTAGGGAGGAGCACGACAAGCACCGCGCAACATCCACCGGTGAGAGGTTTAAAAATAACCATTATCACGCGGGGATCTCCCGGCAAAATCTTTATTATTTCCAATAACACAAGTAACAGATGCTATTTAGTGGAGCCGCACCGGTATAACTTAGCATGATAAAATTATTTCGAGGCGAGGACGAGGGCTATACCGTTGCTGAATTCAGCGCACCTCGCCGCATTACCGCCCCCTGTTGGACGCTTAACTTACTACTGATGAACTTATTTTTAACGTTTCGCGGGGGTTATTTTATTTAATGCCGCCAACTCATCGTAACTTCACCATGCTCGCCGAACCGTTCAGGTGGTGGCGCTGCCGACTCCGTCCGTAATATCGCGTTAGCAACGTTAATGATCATCCCGCTCGCTACTGTTTCAAGTTTAAAATCAACGTGGTTCCTGAGTAGACCATAATGCGAGAGTGGCTCTCCGAATTAAATCCCGCCCTCCCTCCCTCTCCCTGTTGATATGTGCCGTGATTTCAATCTACCAGGTAATTAACTGGTTTAATATAAACGTATCTCTGTTTTAAACATTTTGTAGTGAAATCTAGTGCCAGAGTCTGAACATCGTCCAAATACTCCAAGTGATATGATTACGGAGAGGAATCTATTCTCCTTACGGAGTGACTTACACTATTACGGAGCGGAATCTATACTATTTTTGTGGAGTTTTATACAATTTTGTGGTCCTAATTTCACTTTGCGTTCATATATTTCGCGGTTTTTGGGCGCCATATAGACTTCGGCAGCGAATTTCACTGCTCGAATTTAAACAGGGGAAACGCTCCATCTTTGTTAGGAGACCGTATGTGATTCACCAAAAACATTGGTATGTTAACTGTACAATCTGGCTGTTAGAAACATGTGCGACAATCTCAAAACGTTTGCATGAACTGCCCTTGCTGATAATATCATGTCCTGAGGATGTTATGTTAACTGCAGTGGCTAGCAAGATAAACGTTTTATGGATGTCGTGTTTATTGGTTTTTTTTTTTTTTTTTCTTAACAAGGTGGATACTAATATTTAACATCCTAATTTTCTCCGGTTTTGTGCATGGCACCAGTTCTTATCTTTGTCGTTGGCTAGGTGCTTGGAAACAATAATCGCAACGTTATTATTCGGTTCAATCAAAGCTCATAGAGCAATACAAATGTGATTTCTCGAATACGTAACTATTCGCGCTCCAGAGTATGTTTGTTGCCTATGCGGTAAAATTGAAGGCGGGCATTAAAATGATGATATCTCACAATATGCTCACAACAGCATTCATTCCTGCAACACAAGCTCGTGGGGCGATTAAAAGGACCACAAGACACGGTAAGAATTGAAACATAGGTGTCCTCATCAAAATCCTCACTCTCAAAAATATTTTAACTAAGATAATTTTTACATTTCCGTCACATGAGCCTCCCCGCATGTCCAGATCGGAAGGTATTTTCCCTTCTGGTGACTATTCTTTCTTCCCAGGAGAGGAAATCAAACATTCCTCGATTTTAATAATGGAAGTAACCGACATTTGAGGGGCTTGGAGTAAAAGGCGCATAAATGGGTTATTTTCTATTTCAAGAAACACGTATTTAAAAATTCAAAAATAAATGGAGCCTTAAGGCGGAAAGAAAATTCAAACTTACTTTTTGATGTATAAAAATTGTATTTCAATCATGCATTTTTCTCAGAATATATTTTAAGACTAGTTTCAGATGAAATCATGAATATCTTAATTTTTTCAAAAACTGCACTTATGCGCCTTGTCCTCCAAGCCTCTCATTTTAGGTATTATTAAACTATTTGTTTTTGTTCGAACCACTACCCGATCGATTTTTTGATATCAACTCGAATACTGTAGCCAATAAATCAGTATATTGCAAAATGAAGTGCATTTAAGCATCATTAGGATGGGATTCTATCGATGAGACTTCGATAACGATTGAATAATCGAGCCGGGGGCGATGGTCTGCGGGCAGGGGCTCCATTGTTTCGCACCGCTAATTAATTAGTAGCTTTCGAGCGGGAAAACGCCGCTGCGTTTTTGCCGCTCTCTGATGATAGCGCCTCCAGCGCTGCCGTGTTACAGAAAAAGGCCGTAAGTACAATCTGGGATGAGCCTCAAGGCGCATAAGAGTATGTGTTAATCGTGGCTCAAACAGAAATGCACTTGCGGGGCTTTTTCAAAATACGGGGCCGCTTTTCATCCCTCGCTCTTGGCCATGGCATCGCATCGGCTCCGGCCTTTTTTATCTGCTCGTTGCAAGTCTCCCGCCCGCCGCGCCTTCATTGTAAGTCACCTGCGCCTTCCTGTATCTTCTCTAGGCAAACATCTTTACGCCTTTGAGCTCTTTTACCCCGCCTTGTTACTCGCCCGCCTTTATCCCCGTTGTTTTTGTTTTTGTTCTCTCATCAGGCTAGCTCCAGTCTTGGCCGCCTCGCTCCCGGTTCTGGGATCGGTGTTGTTTCCTTTTTTTCTTTTGTGGATGAATATTTCATTTTATTGTAACGAAATAAAAAGGAGAGGAAAGCAGCCTACCTATGAAAGAACTCATGAAAACAATGATTGCCTGCCTTAATGCGCACGCAGACATTGCTCTACGTTATAAACGATGCAACTTTTTGGCCTCCGCGGGCACGCGGTAGTATCTTTTTACAATAAAGGCGTTGCGTATGCGTTGGCTCTCTTCGTTAAAGAATCATCTGAATCAATCGCTTTTTCTCATTGACTAACGCTCCTACTTTTTTGATTCGGTTTTAAATCATGCAACAATTCGGCCTCTCAGGCCACGCCAGGAAGTATCTTTTCAAAAACAAGGCGTTACTATGTGTCGTTATTGGGGTGTCCCACTTTGAGGATCATTTCCGACTTTTGATGATGGTACCCCCTAAATCGTTGATCCCGCTTATAAAAATAAGAACGTTTAAACGTTTAAACTTATAAAGAGATTTCCAGTTTATGGGACAGATTTCCAGTTTATGGAACAGGTTTCCGGTCTATGGAACAGATTTTCGGTTTATTGAACAGATTTCCGATTTCTGAAACAGATCTCCTGATTTTCACTGAAATTTTTCATTCGGTCGATCCCGGTCCTCGACACCATACTCCAAAGCTATCAATCTATTGGCTCGGTCGAGTCAATAGATCGAGTGAAAAAACGCGGGTTCTCTTTTGATTGGCACAAGAGCGAAGCGGGGCGGGAGGCAAGGAGCCGCGATGCATTGTTCATGGTTCGGTCCCGATTGCGGGCGCTGCAGCGCGGAGCGCGGGTCCTACAATCCCCGGATCCCTGCGGAAGGCTCCGCGGCGGAGCGTCGTCGTTTCAGCTGCAACATAAATCCATTTCTGAAGCGAACGAGATCAACACATTTCAGCGCATACTTTATGAGCCTCGGTTTCATTCATAATTCATCTCCGCGTAGTTGTAACTCGTCTGCATTCACCTGCGTTGCATGTTTTACGAGGGGGTGGTATTAGCGAAAAGGGATTAATTCCGCCGGGTTCTTTCAGGGACGTGTTCAAGCTTGCTAACACGAGGCCAATCTAATGAGCAGACTTCCTCGTGCGCCGTCCGCCCTCCTTCAACCATCTTGTTTTCTCCGTGTTTTCCCACTTGTCCTCTGGAGGGTTCCGCTTCAACCCCCTCCCCCTCATCCCCCAACCCACCCTCCTCCACCCCTTGCATAGACAATGTTCCGGCCCGGCTAGACCTCTTGTCGGCTTTCACTCCAAGCTCAGGAGGCACAAGGTCTAAGGTGAAAATTCGAAAAACACACCGCTCGGTGGGCAAAAAAGTCAAGTCAGTGGCCATGCCTCCTTATTTCATGGCATATCGACAGTGAAAATGCCAGATCACGTATCTCGTGTGGCCATGTCAGTAGCCAAGTTAGTGGGCATGCCTCCTTATTTCATTCAAGGTTGCCACAGAAGTTAGAAAATGAAATTCCCTGATTTCGCTAACTAATTTTGGTAAAATTCTCTGACACTTATTGATATGGCAGAATGTTTAAAAGACGTGAATTGAGATAGTTTCCACGCAAAATCTGTTATTTGAATTGTCAAAACTATCCTAAAAAGTGCATTTCCCTCATTTTCTCTGACTTTTTCGTCATTTTTCCTGACATTTCCAAGTTTCCCTAACTTATTAAAATTTCCTGACATTTCCCGAGTTTTCCAGTATTCCCTAACCGTGGTAACCCTGCTCATTGCATATCGACAGTGAAACTGCTAGATCACTTATCTCGTGTACGGTGTTAAAAATATCCGCTCTCATTTTATTATTTTGAAGGAGAACGAATCAATATCCTTCCTTGAAGTTTTCAGAGAATCTTTCTCGCACAGAGAAGAAAAACCTGGAAAGTTTTCAAAAATTGCCATCGAGTAGTACTCAAAAAACACATATCTTATAATTCGCATGTTATTCCCCTCATTTAAATCAACGAAATAATTTCTGCAAATACGATATTTCGGTGCGGAGCTAAGACCGATTTCTACTTCGACCTACAAGTCGATTTTCGAGCAAGCCTGAAAACAGCCACACGCAACCCGCATGTCTTAGAACTGAAATATCAACTTCCTAGGATTCACGGATCACTATCCTGATTATTTGTGAATTTAATTATTGTTATTCTGTCCATTAACAGATTGAAACACTGATTTAACATTTTACCTTGTTTAATGTCAACAAAAAGGAACCCTTAAAAACAGGAGCAACATAAACGCCGTCAAGAGGGGAAAAAATCATCGTTCCTTCGAGATATCTCTCACTGTGGCAAGATACACCTCTGACTTATCTGATAACGCCCGGCCAATTACTTCACCCGAGGGACGAGGAAAAAAGGGAAGAAACGGATATTATAATTATATTTTCGACAAGAGTCATTAGGCGTATTTAAGATAGCGATATGGGTCTTAATGCCATGAAAAGGGGTTGCCCGGGAACAATGAGACAAAGCTTAATTGAATTACTAAAGTGAGTCCAACAGAAGTTGAAGCTTAGACGGATTGATAGTTATCTTTCCTTGATCCCCTAGTCTCGGAGCAGGACTCACCGTAGGCGCCCCACCAAGCCACCCGCGCGGGTGGCAACCCCTCCCTTCTCCCCCCCGTCCCCCTCATCGGTACCCCCTCATCCCCCCGCTCGTCGCGTCCTCACAGCATCCTCTCTTCTCCCTTTAACTTTTGTCTTTTCGTTTCATTCATCGGAATATCTAAGGATCCTGCTGGTACTTCTCTATTTCACCTGTTCCGCGGACAGGCTCCTCGTCGCTCTTTCCAACAGCCCGCTCCGGTTCTTTTGAACATTCGGTTTTCTTTTGAGACATGACGGATGTGAAGTTCTCTCAGATACACGGCAAAAGTGTAGGGTGCATGTTCAAAGTTAAATTAATTTGGGAGAGTACTCACGCAGGCGAGTTTCCATGTCGTTGTTTCCTGGACCAAAGGACTTACCAACACGTAAAGTATGTAACGTTTCGACTCGTAAATTGAATTTTTATTGGAATTTACTGTGCACTGGAAAAAAAAACACATTGGATTTAGAGTCCAGACTCTAGAAAACATTGACAAGAAAAAATGCTGTTTTCAATCGGTTCAATCGGATTTTTGCTTGAATCAAAACAAAGTCCGCTTAAATTAAGAGGCTTGGTTCTTGATTTAAGCTAGATTCTGATTGAGTCAAGAGTACTTTTTCTTGTCGATGTTTTTAAGAGTCTGGACTCTAGATCCAATGTGTTTTTTTTTTTTTGTAAACTAAAAAAGTCTTAAAATTGTGGTATTACCCCAATTTGTTGGATGATATCGAAATTTCCGATTATTTTGGTAGTACCACAACTCAAGTTGGACCGCAACATTTGGGTTCGTAACCTAATTTATTGGGGTAGTACCACAACTAATTGGAAATGTCCAACTTCACCCCTACCTCTTTTTTGAGGACTTTTTTGACTCTGAATTTCCCTCATTTTTCTGATCTTACGCAAAAATAGGGCAAATTTCGGATAACCGACACCGAAGTAGGTACAACAGGGCTTACGTGCAAATTGAGGTACGCCCTTATGTCAGAGGGGCGACAAAAATCGGAGCGATGATTTTGAGATCTAACTGCTATCTTCTAATTGGGCGCTATTTTACTTAAAACTTTCTTCGGAGACAAGAAGTGTAGTTATTGAAGAAAAATAAAGCACTGTAGGAGGTAACTGTCCGTCAATTTTTAACGTTCAAATAGTTCACAAATCTCGAACTAAACCTGCTTAAAATTTAAAATCGGAGGCATTCTGTCTAGACAATATCCGGAAAAGACCTCCTTGGATAACACCTCTGTGAGTATCTCTAGACCCTCCCCCTCGAACTGTCCCTGTATCAGCCACTGACGCCCCGCTAACATATCTAACGGCAAAGTATATAAACAGAGAGAAATAAAACGTAATAAGATAAAGCAATGAGTTTCAGGAGGAGTGAGGTAAAATACTCACTGCATTCGGAATGGAAGAATAGGATGGGTACAAAGCTAAAGTACTAAAGAACGGCAAACCCTTGTTCTAAATTAACATTCTCGAAATTCCGGAACTTGAGAATTCTTGAGCGCCAGTCATGGGACTCAATTCCGTCTAATCCAAAACGAGAGGGGTGCATTGGAGGTAGGATGGAAGTTAATACAAAATCGGCCCCTCTCTTCACATTCCTCGAAAAAATATATTGGCTATTTTGCTTACGGTTGGACGGATTCCAAATCCCTCGTCCCTGACCCGATTTCAAACGTTTCTTCAAGAGTAATTTTGCAATCCGCATTTACTGGAAGTCGAATACTGCCTTGTGAGGTGCACGCGAAACAAAGAAAAAACGGTAGCTTTCCGATTCCATGAGGAAATTTGTTTGTGTGGATAATCGAACAAGTTTTTACATTGATAAAAAAAAGTCTTAGACGATTGTGTAGTGTAGAACCAGAATTAATATTGAACGTAGAAAGTTGCTGCTTGGACGGATCTTATTATTTTTAGCTAATCTACAGGAATCAAGCATCAAAACACAAATCTGTGACCAGCGCAGCTGAGTCGTTGTGGTCCATAAAGTCGTGGCCAAAGTAACTTTGATTTTCCCAGAAATGGGGGGGGGGGGTGGAGGGAGGCGACCGTGATTCATGCTTGAGACACTTTTGGAGAGAAACCCTTATAAAGAGCAGAGACCGCAATAGCTCATATCCGAGTTGCCTCGGCCTCAGGTATCAAGAGGCAACTGTACCGGGAATTCCCTCGGTATTGAAATCTGGACGGGGATCGGAACGCGTACCGCGCTGTCAACCCCTTCGGAGGCGCGAGGGGATGTGGAACGCATGCGGTTAAAATCAGGACCTCGGATCGGTCTCTTCTCCGATGAAAGTGAAATCTTGAGTTAACTATCAACGGCCGGATAGTTCGCTCAGAATCAGCGATTTCGAGTTGATTCAACGGACGGCGACAATTCGCTCAACCTCCTCGATTTCAAAGTCTTGTCCAGGCTTTGAATGGTGGCTCTAATTCGGCCGCGTCTTCTTGTGTTTCATTTTCGTCCGTCCGACTGACAAAATGATGCATGAGTGCAATGACATCTACTTTTTCTACGGCATTTCATCATTCCTTCTCAAATTTCCTTAACTGTTTATGCTCGCTCATTTCTTTATATATTTAACACAATAGGCTCCTTACAATTATTATGTGTCATAAAAATTCACGATCGTGAAACGGGTTTACCGCAGGGAACGGATATTGAATATCTTGAGGCTTATTCAATTTAAAAAAAAAAAAAAAAAAAAAAAAAAAAAAAAAAAAAATTGCTTAAATATTATTAGACAACATTACATTGTTTTATTTTAAACAAATGTTTTGATTCCTAATTAGTCAATCTACAAAAAATTGCTTTCAATTGATTTGACCATAATATCAATGATCAATGATCATGGCGTATTTTTTTATGTTATTTACCCGTCGCTTTTACAGTGCTCCCGGCGGGCGCTTTGCTACACCTAATCGCCATCCTTGTCTATCGGAATATAGGTCATCTGGTAAATAGATCCTCGAAATTTCATTTTGAATGCCACCAATCCAAGATTTTGCTGGGCGTCTCCAATACGTTTCCTTCCAAGAGGAAACCATTTCAGTACCTCCTCAGGCAGTCTTTCATCCGCCATTTGTTAAATATGACCATACCAGATAACCTGATTTTTTTACACGTAAAAGAACTAAAAATTTAAATTTTCCCTAATTTAGTTAAAAGAGGAGGGTGTAAAGAATAAATGCAACTTCCCCCATTCGCAATTTTATCGCGAAAGCCTGGGCAGATCTTAGATTTCGCCCGCAAAATCAAGCGTATGCAACCCGGCACTCCGCAGAGTTAAAGTAGTTGCATATTTGGTTTGAACCCAACTTTGTACATAAGTATATTCATCGATTATGATATGCTCCCCGCAATATTCAAATAACGAGGGTATATTTCGGAAAGGGATCTCAGTTAGTTTATGTACCGTCATTTTATTTGTGATGAGTTTTCTTTATTAACTGAAAAGCCGTCAGGAAGTTAGAACACGGGATGTTCTCGGATATTTCCAATCCAAAGAGAGTAAAGGAAATGAATTTGAAAAAAAAAAAAAAAAAAAAAAAAAAAAAAAACCTGAAAATCGAGTTACTTTAATTAATTTTTTGATGTGGAGAGGGATTGGAATTATACTTAGACCACTTCACTTGGATATGACGAGAGCCTAAAATGTTAGTTCCAAAAGAGAAAAAAGAAATAAAAAAAAATCGGAAAATATAGTCCAATTGTTCAATCTTCTTCGCTTAACCGCATACCATTGTGCTTTCGATTTGTTTGTTGCATTACGTTTCTTCATGATTTCTCGATACTTCACATTAGACACTAATCCCCGTACGTTTGACCGCAGAGCAGGCGAAAGGCGGACCCTCTGGTATTCTACTGTACTTAATAGCGAAGAGATAGTGACTGCAAACATGAAATTTTGATAGAACGGGCTCAGAAGCGTCTGACCAGAAAACTGTACTGAAAGAGGCCTCCGTTCTTTCTCAAATATCACTAATCGTCCGAAAGACTCCCAGAAATTGTTTGGATGATTAAAAATTGACCGATTTTATTTCAAATTCATAATAATAGGGTTTTATTTATTTTCATGTTCGGCTAGTTTTAGGCAAGAAAGCCGTAAGTGCTATGCGGAATTAATAACCGTGTTTTCCCCACGCACGGGAGCGTTGAACATCTACTGGGTTCCTCCCTACATTATGGATGTTGATAACCGCGGAACACCGAGGTAAAAACATTAAATAGCTCAACAATTTCCTGGTACACGTGCACCCCTAAAACCGTAGTATAATCACGAAATACACTCGACCAGCTGTCAAAGTTGCATTTAAAACTGAGAAAAATTGAAAAACTGCGACATGACAAACCCTTTAGTAAACCATTTCTATTCACCGTGGTTCATTTTTTCTATACATAGACATAATAGACTTTCTGATCATCATTGCGAATTTTACGAAAATGGTGGGCTCATTAATGAAATGTTCCGTTTAAACAGCACTAGGCCCATTTCCTTGATAACATTCAACATTTGGACTAACTGCTCTCTCCGGTGATCCAAAATAGCTCCTTGCTGGTACCTTTCCCAACCCAACAATACACTCACTTCCTCAAGCCATATCATCTCCCAGACTTGGATCCATTTTAGGCGTTGTGGTGGCAGGACAAAAAAAAATGGCAGCTTTAGTTCTGATAATTAATTGATTTGCTCTCCTCATAAATATTCAGAATACCAAACATTTTTCTCCTGGGTGAATAATTGACTTTTTGGATTTTTTTTTATATCACTTTGATTGAAATTTTATGCAGAATCCGAATACATTGAGAAAAGTTAATCCCAGAAAATGAGAAACAAAAAATTTTCCTTGAGCTTATACTTTAGTTACCCCGGTGCAAGGAGCAGTTCTGGGAACGGGAAGCGACGCAGGCTGAATGGAGCCTTGCCGCGGTGCGAATGCGAAGGGTATCGGCGAGGAGCCTGCCGTGTTGCCATTCACATTGTTCGCACATTACTTTCATCCCCTAATGACTGATGAGAGGATGTCGATTGGAAACTCCATCTTCATCCAATTCCAAATCTCTGGCTAGACCGTTGCCGTTGCTGTTTTTTGATATTGGGCTAGTGACAATTGATAAGTCCTTTAGGGCCGATTTTATCTCTCTGTGTCAGGACGGCGCTAATTCCGGTGTCAGGTAACACCCGTTTTAGCTTGACACGGCCGCTGACACCAAGACCGATTTTAACTCCCCGAATTCAGCCTGTGTCACAGGACACGCTCTCGCTAAAGACCTTCCTGCGTAAATTCGAGGTTTCGTTGGAAAATCGTGTTTGTTCACATCGTTTCTGCTGGGTTTGTTGAGGTTTGAGGTTAGTTCGTGTCATTATTATCAACCGTGTTTACTATGGTTTACGTGGGTTTGAGGTTAATCACGTATACTTCCTTATGCCTTGCTTGGGCGTGATGTTAGTTTTGCGTAGTTTCTCATTTTCCTTGAAACCTTTCAATATTAGAGGAAAATGGGACCTTTTGCAAAGGCCGTAAAATTTTCTATCGGTTCATTTCAAAAAAATTACAAAACAAAAAATTCTTGTGACAAAAAAGATGGGTTTAAAAAAAGCCGCGGCTAAAATTCTCACGATCAGCGACCATTTTCCTCATTTTCCTTTAAACATTTCAATCTTAGAGGAAAATGTTATAGGACCTTTTATGAAGGCCGTAAAATTTCCTATCGGTTGATTACACAAAATTTTCGAAAAAATAATTTTTGAGACCAAAAATAAGGGTTTTAGGTAAAAAGGGTGGAGACAAAAATTCGTATGATCAGTGACCTTTTTACTCATTTTTCTTTTAAACCCTTGACTTTAGGGGAAAATTTTATACGACCTTTTTATAAGAGCGTACAAATTCCTATCAGCTCATTACAAAACAATTCCAAAAATCTTTAAATCTTCACTCTGAAACTTGGCTGGAACACGTTCAGATCAGACTTGTCTAGCACCGAGCAGAGCCGCGATGCAATTCTTTGTCGTGAACCCACCCGGGATCAGCTAAACACCGGTGTCAAGGCCTGGAACACAGCTCCGGAGGCGTGTCAGCCAAACACCGACGCGCACCCCCAAACACGGGTTTGACACGCAGCGAAAATCGACATAAAATCGAGGTTTGAGCCAACACCGGTGTCAGACGCTGATACGGCTCTGACACCGTCTTGACACGGGGAGATAAAATCGGCCCTTAGAGGCATGAGTTCCATTTACAATGTCGCACCACTGTTGTATTGACCAACTTTTGGGTTGTTTATAGCGTCGCTTCTTTGACGTTAGGGTGTACCTCGGTTTCTATATGAGCCCCAGAAAGCATGAACTTATATGTGAACCGCAGCTCACGAGGAAATTGAGTTACGCCCTTCCGCCCGAGGAGCGGCAATATCTTCCACTTACTCAAATTTTCTAATTTTCCCATTGAATTGATGTCTTTTCCGGAGGACCTCACAGAAAAAGAATGGTTTTAAACATCATTTTTGAGAGTCTCAGGGTTTTTTTTTTTTTTGGGGGGGGGGGGGATGTTGGCTCATTGCGATTCCGCAAATTATGATTTCTTTACGATTTGCTATCGTCTGTTATGTGCTACGACGCTGATTAGACAGACACAATTGCGTGTTCGGGCAAAACTTTTTTTGATTAATCTTACTGGAAGGCGACCAAAAAATTCTCAAATTGTTGACAAAACCTCGACCAATGAATTAAGTAGGCTGAAAATTCTATGCGTTCAACGTGATTCGCAAATTAAGCAATTTTTCGCTTTTGGTGCTCACTCTGAGTGATGATTCAAAATTCCCACGAAAACAGAGAATTGTGTTCCGGTGCACTTCTTTACGAACTTTTACGTGACGGCAACGAAAAATTTCTCAGATTTTTAACGAGCCTAGTGTATAATCTCTCAATTGGGCTCACAACAAAATAGGTAAGCCCAACAAGCTAGGTAGCATTCATGATTTTCCGTCATTCGGTGCCTACTTTCAGTAATGATAAACATCACCTCAAGAGAGGAATTTTTTCAGCATTTTCTCACGTACATTGACGCACACGGAAGCTACAAAATATCTTCATGATTTTTGAAAATCCCTTTTTTTTCGAGAACCAAGAGCAACTTTGACTTTTGTAGTGGGGGAACTTCTCTCCATAATCTTTAACAGGTGTGCATTGAAAATACCCACCATCCTCACTTGAAATTCACTTTTAGTCTTCAATGACCTTAACACCTCGTTTTGCAACGTCATTGGGTTTTTTCAAATGGGAAAGAAAGCACTTAAAAAAGTGCCCTGATCTGTTAGTATCGGGAATCTAGAATAGTGCATTGTAGATTAGCACTGGGCCCATACTATTCTGCATGGATATATATCAAAGTCAAATGGACTACATTTTGCAATTTGGAACTATAAATTCTAGCCCGGTTTAAAAATAACGTATGTGCCAGTAGTTTCCCTAAGCACATACGTGTTTTTCCAGAAGAGGCAGAATTTATAGTTCCAAATTGCAAAATGCAGTCCAAATATTCGACAACATTTTCATTAAAGAGAACCTTTAATATGAGTATCAGTGTACGACTGAGACGGTGAATATTCAGCTCTGGCTGATACATTGGAATACAAAGCAAAGGTCACGCCGAGGGATCCATATTCGGGCCAGATTCCATATCGATTTGAGTTTTGTTATACTTCATCAGTTGGCCAGCTTAAGAGCCATAAATTGGGCTTCTCAATAATCTGTGAATTTGCCTTCTGTTATCGCGCTAGGGTCCACAAAACCTGTACCGAAACTTACGTATCCCTGTCCTTAGGCATTAATGATCATCACTTACAGCAAGCATCAAAGTGAAAAACTGCTTTCTTCGCGAATCAAGTTGGGCGCATAGGGGTTTTGGCTTTGGCCCATTTTGCCCGCCGCCGGATGCCGGGCTTTTCAAAATTTTTAGAATTTGTTGCAGTCTTGCCTGTCAATTTAGCATACTTGTCATATACATACAAAATACTGCGGTATATTTTTGAGGAATCAGCCAGTGATTTTTTAAGCAAAAATTAACAGCCAAACAATAGCCAAAACATATCTGCATATTAATCGACAGCCAAAACAAATCTTCGATTCATATAACAGACTATGGCAAATTCTCAAGAAACATACTTTGCGGAAACGAAAAATACAAAAATTGCTTGTAAGATACTCCTCAGACACCGCTAATAATCATTTTTCTCCATGAAACCATCTTCCCGAAAATTACTTATCATCAGTCATCGATTCAGCGGGTAATACCATGAGATTTTACACAACATGTGAATGAGAGTCACTAATACTTCCACGTGATGTAATTTAATAAAATGAGTCACGCACCGCGCCCCCTCCATTCCCTGAGAAGTTGTCAAAATTATTAAAATGAAATAAACTATCTTTATAATAACCAAGATCTGTCGCAAATGATTATCAGTAAAATATTTCTTTAAACTTAGATAACTGAATTCCTGATCTCTCGATCATGCGATGCAAAATCCGTCGCTCTGTCGCAGGCCCCTTGACTTGACCAACCAAGTCGCCAAATTGAGCCCAAAGATTGAACATACTATAAAATCGAGGATGGTCCACGAGCGCGTCGTCAATTAGAGGAGAGGCAGGACTTCATACTGCTTCGCGGCCGTCATTTCATCAAGATCGACGGAAACACGGAAAGGAAAAGTTAAAAGTGAAAGAGGAATGTATGCGGGATCGGTGCCACGGGCCACGGAGAAAGGGTCGCGACAAAGATCATTTGACTCAATTGCCCACCGCGCGTACGGGTTTTCCAGGGTGGCGTCTGACCAGATTTCGGCCAAGTCTAGCTCTCGTTCAGCAATCGAGGGCTGGTGGCTGTTCGCCTGGAATTAAAAGGCCAAACTGGCCGGTTGAATGCGGAATTAAATGCACAAACTGACACATGAGCAGCCGGCCACTGTCATTTGTTGAAGGGATGCATATCGTCACCTACCTGACATATGGGCGTAATTGCACTCTACAATGAACCCTGTCTTCCATACATTTCAAAGCTTTTTCGGGCTCATTTCAATGTGCAGTTACGCACCTATGTTAGCCAAGCGATGCATCGTCCTTGCATAGCCAAATCGTGCATTTTAATCCAAATTTGAACTGCCATTTTAGCTGTCGGGGAATATACCTAAAAATCTTTCTGTCGCAGAAAATATGCTGCCTCCTCAAGCTCTTGAGCTATAATATAGAGTAAAATAACAAGAAAAAAATATTTGAATAATTGTGTGATCCAGTACCGGCAAAAACTTCAAATTAAGCGCAAGAAGAAAATATGAACAGAAAAAGCTCTCGAAAAAAAGAGTTGCCTCAAATTATTGTTTAAAAAAACTGTCGAAAAAGAGGAAAATCCACGAATTTGTGTCATGTGCTGACGTGTATTCTAATTTCTAATAGGCAGCTCACGTTGAACTCGATGGTTTAAGAAAAATCAACCAAGGACTGGCTGTGCGATCAACCACAAATTTTGTATATTTTAGTCGTTTGCCAGACATAAATTAAGTTAAGATTTGTTATTGTTCTGTGTTCACCTGCTCAGAGACTACATATCGATGCCTAAAGTGCGAGACCGCATATATCTGTTTGCGAGATTCTAGACTCTCAGTCATACATTATTTTTTTCTTGTAAACTTATAGTCAACGTAATTTTAACAAAACTTCTTTAATTTTTTTCTCTGTTGTTTGGATATTCTGTATGGATATCAAGCTATGAAGCTGACTTGTTCCTCCTTAAAAAAATAAATTATAAGCGAAGACACCGCGATGGAGATACGTGCTGTCACACTTTAGCCGTCGATATGATATGCCTCGATATTTCAGAGATAAGTGCATCACGTCCGGTAATGGGGGCGGAGGGCTGATCTGATGGAGGACCCGTCTGATAGATTTTTTGTGAAGCGAAAAATTCGATCAAAATACTACACCATGAGAAAATAAAGAGAAAATGTCATAATCTACGATTTAATACGCTTTTGCTGATTTATTTAATATGGTATCGCCGTCGAGAGGGAAGTGCGTCTACAGTTTCTCTTGCACATTTCTTGGGCCATGAAATAGTCTCAGTGGTACTATTAACGCCAAAATTGTGTGTATTTGATCACTGTGCGATTAGGGATTGTTCAGAAAATACGTAACGCTGAACTCGGAGTTTCCGAACCTCCCCCTCCCCGCTTACCTAGCTTTAGTGACGTGGGCCCCAATCCTTTAAGATGTAAAAACAAAATTGTCTAACGCTCTCCTCACTGCTGTCATAGCGTAGAGAGCAGTAAGGGTCAAATTTTCGAAATCAAGGCTCCTTAAAAATTCGTCTAATCCATTTTAGATGAAATCACAGAAATAGCTAAAATAGCAAAATTCATCTTACTTTCATGGAAACGAGACATATGAGAAAGCCGCAAGTGCGCAAAAAATGACGTAGTTTCAGGCAAGGTAGCAGTTCTGCCGTGATAGCGAAGAGAGCCGTAAGTGCAACATTTTCGAAATCGAGTTTTCTTCAAAATTCGTCTAAATTCTTTTAGATGAAATTACTGAGACAGCTAAAACAGCAAAATTCATCCTAATTTAATGAAAACGAGACGTATGTAAAAGCCGTAAGTGCACAAAAAATGACACAGTTTTTTTTCAAGACAGCCGTAGATGCATGAGAGCCAATGAGAACAGTGCTTTCCAGTAAAGTGCCGCCCTCTTCTGCCAATTTCTAACCTGAAAATGTGTTTGTTGTGCGTCCAAAACGCAACCACGAAAGCATGCAGAAGATAGCACTTACGGCTGTCTTGCCTAACAATAACCTAGCATGAAAATGAAAAATACCCTTTTTATGTAATGGAAATTAAATCAGTCGATTTTTAATCATCCAAACGATCTCTAGGAATCTTTCGGACGATTCGTGATAATTTGAGAAAAAACGGAGGCTTCTGTAATAAAATTTTCCGGTAACATGCCTCCGAGCCCGTTTTACCAAAACTTCATTTTGGCACTTACTGCCCTCTTTGCTGTCAACGGCCCATCACGTTGACACACATTAATCACCGCACCTGTGGGTACTGAAAAGCAATATCGTGATCTATTAACTCAAAGGCTCCAATGAATCATCATTTTCGGAAGTGGCTGAAATCTCGGGGATGGTACTTAATATATTAAAGGGAGTAGTACTATTATTGTGGGTATAATTAGGCCGGGGAAATAACCCGAAAATGACGCGAGGTAACAGTGACAAGGAGCGTATTGAGAAAGGTGATTAAGTGATGGAGGTGTAAGGTTTTATTCCTCCGCGCACTTCATTGTAAAAGAAAACTTTTAATTTCTGTGTTCGCAACGAAAGTTTTGTTTCACATGTATGTGAATCTACAAGTCGGGAGAAAGAAGAAACGCAAACCTACCGGTATCTTTTCTAAAACAAGAATTTTTTTTCCCCTAGGCTCTGTCAAATTTTTCGCAGGAAATATCGATGAGACTTTTCTTCCCAATAAATTAAAACCAATAATTCCGAAATGCGGTCAGGGTAGAGAGGAGGGTTCTACACTTCTACAATCAAAAGTATAAACAACACTATGAAGATGATTTGACCTAGTAAAAGCGAATACGTGAAGCTTTTTTCACAAACTCTTAAAAAATTTGTCAAGAAGTATTAATTAGAATAACACTTTTGGTATATTTTTAAAGGAAAAATGCTTCAGGACTTTTACATAATAGATCTCTGAAAAAGAAGCCTCCCGTGTTTGAAGCATTATTATGATTTTTTTCTTTCAATTCTTTCAATTCTGGTTAAAACCAGATTAAGTAAAAAGTTACAGTAAAGTCACATGTTTCAATTTCTTTACTGATGTAATTTCAATTATTGATATAATGGTTCAAAATTGCACACTAAAAAGGGCTTTATTAGAACTACTTTTAAACAATTTTTCTTGTAATTGTCTGTTTAAAATTTACGAGTTTCTCGATGCGAAGATCATTTGAGAAGAAGAGAAGGAGGAGGAAGAAGAAGAAGAAGGAGAAGAAGGAGAAAAATAGTAGGATTGTAATAATAGTTAGAATAGATAACGCAGTAGGAATGGAAGCGCCGCGCAGCGAGGTAGCGGTAGTCTGATTTACGCGGGAAATTCAAATATCGGATAGGTTGAGCGAACTTGCCGGGGCCGGCTAGTTAACTCCAAAGACTGGATTTCGTATATCATTGCCGGGCAATGGTATTTAACTCAGGATCTAATGATCACCCCCGGATCGATCCCTCAAATGTCAAGATTTCAACCGCATTGCCGGCCCGTCCCATCCGACTACCTGAATTCTGATCGCAGAACAAAAGAAAGGGAATCCCATTCAGATTTGAAGCCAGTGCCCGCGATGAATCGATCCGGCCTCTCGACACTTGACGTGATACGTGCCTTTATGAGCTATCGAAGCATATCATATGCAGTCTCTGATAAAGAGAATATTATGATCCTTAAAACACTATAGACTATAGAAAAAAACTATAGACAAAGAAGACAAAGAGAGTATGAAGTGATCTTATTGGTTGAAATGGGTGGTTCCTACAGACTAAGGGAGAAAGTGATGGACTAACTATCGGGTCAGCAGGCCGATTATTGAAACTGATAGACAAACCTATAGACAAAGACAACAAAAGGAATTTGGAGGGATCCTATTGGTGGAAGCGGGTGGTGGCAATGGACATAGGAGGTAGGTAATGGACTAACTAACGGCAATCCACCAAAGGCCCAACAGTTAGTCCATCATTTTCTTCCTTAGTCTATAAGAACCAACCATGTCAACCAATAGGACCGCTCTATACTCCCTATGTTTTCTTTGTCTATCGCTTTGTCTATCAGTTTCAATAATCGGCCCGCTGACGTGGGTTACCGTTAGTTCGACTGTTACCTACAGATTGTGACCATTGCAACCACCCGCTACCATCAATAGGATCCCTCCATTTCCCTGTTATCTTCGTTGTCTATAGCTTTGTCTACTAATTTCAACGATCAGCCCGCTGCAGTCTGACGGTTGAACCTTGGCACGATAAGCTGACGAAAGCTGATATCCGTCTTCACCGCAGGTAACTATTTCTTCAGCTCCTCCATCTCTTAAGATGCAACGATAAAGCTCGATTTGACTGTCGGACAAATAACACCGCATAATCATAGTTTCATCTCGTAAACTCAGATTCTGATGAAATTATGAGAGTGAACGTTTTATTACTGGTTTTGGTCCTGCCGTAATATGAAAAAGTAAACTCTGCCGATATTGATCTCGCCCTCGAAAAAAACCAGCCTCGGTTGCCAAATTGCAAGTTTTCTTCATGTTTATGTGGAACTCATGCTTGGTATTCAATGGCTTATGCGGCTGCAACAGACGGGAACGAGGCATTCCATATTCTAAGTGAGAATGGCTAAGTTTGCAGGCTAAGTTCTAAGTTCTAAGTTCTAAAAGCTAAGTTCTGAATGTGTAAGAAGTGCAGAGCGTTTTTCAATGACCTTGCGCCTTTCTCACTATCTGTGCTTGAAACTTTTCATTTGTTGTATCGATTCGCTTCTTCGAAAAATCCCCAGTAACTTTCGACTCATTTGTTTTATAATTAAAACGCACGGTGGCTCAAACGTTTGATGGAACACCTGAGTCACCTATAAAGCCACCCGTGTACTTTCGATTGGTCATTTTGTCCCTCTTTTTGCTATTTTTGATGAAAAAATCGTATGAACTATGGCGTGATCAGGAAAAAACAAAGGTTTGCCCCCTCCCCCAAGATTAGCACATTTTCCCGGAAAAAATGATATTTTTCGTGCTTTTTCAGAAATATTTAATGTTAGAACCTCCTTCCCCATGAGAAATATTTAATCATGGACTCCCCTTTTTCCCTTCACGAAACTTGCTGGATACGGCACTGCGTGGGTGGAAGCAACGATAATTACGTTAGTAAAGTGAACAATTTAGCTCAAAGCTCACAAGATGCTTGAGAAGTTAAGTTTCACTAGGTGCGGCAGAACTTCGTTTAATGATCACTCTCTTCAGAGAGAAGTTAGTTGCAGATTGAATGATTATCAGGATTTTGGGATACTCCACTTATAGTCCGGAACAATATTATGCGTGGCTCTGAGTATGCGCGTAGGGAATAACTTACACCGGAATAATTTAGTATATGCAACACTGACAACCATCGAGCAAGCATAATTGCATTCGAGCACTGTTCCCACAGGGTTCGAACGCGCATGAGCAACCAACGGCCTGACCCGTATTCAATGGTACGGCCTACTCATCTCTTGAAGAGTTCCGTGGAGGCTGCTGGGGTTAAACCGAAGACGTACGTAAGTAATTAAGCAAGTACGTAAGTAAGTAAGTAAGTAAGTAAGTAAGTAAGTAAGTAAGTAAGTAAGGTTGGTTCGTAGATACGTTTCATTTGGTGCTTTTAACATCTGTGCCATAAGTAAGTAAGTAAGTGTAGGTAAGGATAACGTAAATTGTGAACTTGAGCGCTGAGTTTCATTAAGCTGAAGTGTTGACTGACGATTCACTCAATGTTCACAAGGATTCGGTTTCGGATTCAGGTTTTATGGATCGAACTAATAACCGAATCGATTTCTGAGAGACGGGCGTCCATAGACTCGAATTTACCAAGAAAGGAAAAAATATTATATTCTTATCAATGCAGCAGGATAACAATGATAATAAAAAAAAAATCTGGGTCACAGTGGGGGTTAACATCTGTTAGAAAGTTATGAAATACTTTTTGGATGGGAAAATTAGTCCGTCAGGTCCATTTGATATTTTGGACGTACGCGTACGCCCTTCTTCGAGAGAATGAATGAAGATTGAGACTATATTTTAGGAAAAAGAGTCAGTCTAAAATGAGCTCCGGAAACTGTACCACTCATTTTCATTTTAATTAGAATTTGGAGTTACAATCGTAAGGTAGAACACAAATTTTGAGGAATCGCCTAGTTACTAAAATAATTATAAATAATAAAAAAAAAAATCCTTAGATAGTAAGTGTACACAAGTGTACACTGTAAGTGTAAGTGAGGTCCAAAATGCCCACGAAAATTGAAATTTGTGAGCTCAAGCCCCGGAACCAGAAACCTGGAACCGATCCATTTTTAAAGCATATTCGACAACACAGTCCGATTGTGTTGTACCGAATAACGGCGGATTTATTAATGAAGAGCAATAACTGCAGCTATGCGCGTTCTTCGACGAGTGGGAAAATTTGAGTGACGACGGGGATGGTGGCTGCGGAAAAGATAAGAAACGGGGTTCTATGGATAAACCAACACTAGCGCCGACAGCGACTGGCGCAGCGCACAGTGGTGACAAACCATTAGAAGAAATAGAATACGGAAATTTATACTGAACTTTTGTCTATGGCTCTTTCATCACATTGTACATTTTAAGAGGTGTCTCTTAAACAGAGTTGCCACAGAATTTAGAGGATGGAATTCCCTCACTGGAAAAAAAAACACATTGGATCCAGAGTCCAGACTTTTAAAAACATCGATACGAAAAAATACTCTTGATTCAATCAGATTTAAGCTTAAATCAAGAACCAAGCCTCCTAATTTGAGCGGATTTCCTTTTGATTTAAGCTCAAATCTGATTGAATCAAGAGTCCTTTTTCTTGTGAATGTTTTCAAGCGTCTGGACCATAGATCCAATGTGAGCTTTTTCCAGTGCTGACATTTCCTGACACATTTCGTAGCAATTCCCTGCCAATTGAAGATATCGACGGTGTAAGTCGACAATCACATAACTCGGTTTGCGACGTCGCGTCGCAGACTTTCTGTCATACTTTGTTTTTTAAACGGAAAACTACTCAACGGCAATTCTTTAAAACTGCTGTGATTATTCTTCTCTGTGCGAAGAAAATTCTGCAAAAACTTCAAGGAATGATGTCAATTTGTTCTTCTTTAAAAAAATAACATAGAGGCGGAGATTTTCAGACACCGCAAACGAGATATGTGATTGCGGACTTACGCCGTCGATATGCCAGATGGTGAAAACGACGAAATTAGAAGTGGTTTTCAGGCAAATTTGTTGTTCGAAACGTCAAACATTTCTTTCAAAGCAGATAGAGGTGACTCAAGGATTTTTCCCTGACATGTTGTCATTTTCTCTGACATTCCCAGGTTTTCCCTGGCTGTGGCAACCCTGTTAAAGTAACAAAAATCAACAGAACTTCTAGACTTTAAAGTTTTGAATCGGCAAAGAGGTGAGCTTTTAAAGTTTTCACATTGTGTCCGATCTCTCTAATTAAAGCGCACTACTGTGCGGCGCGGGCAGCGTGGCGCCGTTTCACCAAGACGAGTTCCAAGGAAGGGGGATGATCCGTAGGCCGACGAAAGATGACGAATTAATAAAAGCGACAGACCCGTCCCGCTTCAACACTTTGGGGTTTTTTAAGGAATCTATTACTGACTCTCCAGCAGGAGCCGACAGTCAACAGTGAACAAAGCCCGCGGGACAGCAGATTATTCAACTAAAGGGGTGTATTTATATTCCCGGCGTTTCCATTACTCAAGTTTTCCCGGCCCAAATGAGACCGTCGAGTTTTATATCGGAAGCGATAGAGAAGCAAACACCATTTTTTCCTGCCCAAAGTTTCCAGGAAGCTACGGAGGCCCCGTGATTTTTGCTGTGCCGAGAAGAAAAGTTCGGTCGAGGGAATTGCATTTCGGTTCATGTTGAACACAAAATTAAAGCAACGTAAGTTTTTCCGTCACGGGAACCAAATTTCGGTAAGCTGAGCCTAACTTCAGTTCCTGTGACCGAAAACTTTATTTATTGGGGCTGTAAAAGTATGCACGGAGAAAAAAACTTCGTGCATGGGACCCGAAGTTGAGGTCATATGGATCTCTGAAGTTTTCTGATCACGCATCCGAAAACTTGAGGTCGAGCTGCCGAAGTTCGGATCAGACATCGAGGCACTTAGGTACGTACCGGAGTACTTCAGATGTGTGACCCAAACCCTTCGGTATGTATCGAAGTACTTCAGATGTCTGACCCGACCTTCGACAGCTGGACCTCAAGTTTTTAGATACGTGATCCGAAAACTTCAGAGATCCATATGACATCAACTTCGGGTCCCACGCATGAAGTTTTCTTTTCCGTATGGTGTTCATTAAGTACCGACCTGGTTTTCTTAGTGATCAGATTCTTGCGAATAAGATAGTTGTAGAAATTGTTACAGGCTACGTTTCATTGCAATCATACATTGAGACTTGTTTATTGTTTCACACGCACGGGTTCGTGACCCCATGTATGTGAAACCCCCGTGAAACCCACGTGAAACGCCCGTGAAACCCCGGCGAAACCCCCGTGACACCCCGTGAAACCAACGTGAAACCCACGTGAAACGCCCGTGACAACCCCGTGAAACTCCCGTGAAATCCCCGTGAAACCCACGTGAACGAACCTGTCAACAGATATGATCCTATCGAAGTTCGCCTTCAATTTCAACGCATAGGCAAGAAATATACCGGGGAGCGCGAATAGTTATCTATTCGCTAACACACAAAAAATAACGCTCTAAGAGCTTTGATTGAACTGATTAAAGCTGTTGTGAAATTACTTATTTTCAACGGCCAATATTGCGGTCTGTCTTAGGTTCACTGTCCTTGAATTTCGAGAAAGCGCGTAAAAAATAGGATGGGAAAAATTTAAACGAGCTCAATTTGGTTTGCGTGACTTTGGCGAGAATTGTCAATTAGACGGAAAATTACGTTAAAAATTGGGAATGACAAGCTGGGGGTGCGTTTAAGAGCCTTTTCCTCATGGCCTAGTTTCGCCTTTGGCGAGGCGGCTGGGGATCACGCTTGACTCGATGGCGAGTGTCTGGCTTATTCATAAATATCTGTCACTCCTGCCCTTAACTTCATTTATTCTGTTCGGGTTCGAAGCCTCCTGCGCTCCGCCCGTACCAAACGGCCTCATACTCCCTGGGCCTTTATGTGTTTACAAACAACCCCACGCTTAAAGTCACTTCTGTTTCGTCTGAGGAATACAAATTAAAAATTTCACCCGATACGAAGCCCGCACACCGTCGCTAAGAGGTAGGGAAGAGTCGAGTTGGTGGCTATCTGTCTTACGTTCGAGCTGTTTTGCTAAAGGAAAACGCCGTATGAACCTTCAGGCGTTGCCACATTTCATTTCATAAAATACGAATTTATTGGGAGGGTTGTGAATATTTCTCTTCCAATTTTTCACACAATTTTGTTCTCAATTTTATCTATGATACGTGAAAATTTCAAGGAAAAATATGCATAACTTACTTTCAGAATAAGTGTTTTATCAGAGAAAATTTGGCAACATTCGAATGTTCATATGACGTTTTTCCTTAGCACGGTAGAGGAGGTATACGTATTCAAATCAGGCACTTTATCTAATGTAGGGGAAGATAGTCAAAAATCATCTTCTCTTGATTTTAATGATATATTTAAATCCGAAAATGAAATCTATGTGCCTCGACTAATTTTTAACGGTTGCTCTAATTTTCAAATAATTTTTTGCTGGTTGACCCTCCTTTCCAACCCTAAAGCCCGTATCACACGATCCGAGTAAAACCCTCAGAAAGACTCATCGATGGCATTGCTGACTGTCAGCCTCTCAAAGGTCGTTGGCCCGACAGTCTTTGAAGCTGACCGTTGTGTTTGGGACACATAATTGATTACGTCTTGAAAGTTTTAAGAAATTTCATGCAGAGGTGGCTGAGAAATCAAAGAATTTGTGTCACTTTGAGTACTCTACTTTGATCGTGTGCTACGGGCTGAAGTATATGGCTCTGTCTCTGGTAATACGAGCAACTTAGGAGCACACGTAATTTCATGCAATAGTTTCGCCACTTTTGCCCAGTCCCGGCAAGGAACACACCGTTGAAACTCATTGCGTGCCTCTCATTGAGTCGAGACCGCCTTCAATAACTGTGGTGGCAATATGAGCGACTTCGGAGCTCGAATACTTGCTTGCAGTAGCTTAGTCGCTCTCACTCTCTCCAGGTAAGGAACACAAACACTCGTTAATTCCGTTTCATCATTGGAACTGCATGCATTGCATTCTCACACAGATGAAGTACCAATACTTTCACGAGTAATACTTCTTCTGTCCGCTCGCAGAAGGAACGATTATCGTTGAGCGTGTTGTATCATCATACGAGGGACATTAGTTTTAAGGTGACTGACATGAAGTAAAACAAGAATAATTGAAGGAGAAGAATTTTGTCTATAACTTGTGTGGGCATTAACATAATTTACGAAATGGATAGTGCATCCAAGAGTCTTAATCCCTTCATTAAAGTGCATGATCTTCGTTCGTGATGTGGAGCAACTCCAACACTTGTATCTGTGTTCAGTCGTTGGTAAACTTTTGTGCATGAAAACATCCAAAAGTTCCCACTGTGCGAACTGACGGTGTTCCGAAACGTATGTTCTTTTCTTTTTCTTCATTTCGAATTAGATAACTATCCACGTAGCGGACATATTTTCTTTTACACGAGGTAATTTTTTCATGTTTAAAATTTTCGGAGAAAAATTTCAACACAGCAATACCAGCCATACATCTGCGTTGTTCAGTAAACGGCGAGTTACGTGATACGTCTCTGTCTGTTGTTACTTTAGCGCTCAAAGTATCTTCATTTCGAACAACTTTTTAGGGCCGGTCATAAATTGCGCCGGGCCCTTTTTCCCACCTTAAGTCCTTTCTCTCTTTTTTTGGCACTCGTAAACCTCCCGTCAAAATTGAGGCATGTTCAGTGTTCTATTGAGCAAAAAATAATTTGCTACGATTCCAGACATTTTACAATTTTTCCTCCTCTTCTCTTCTAACACCATCTACTTTAAATATACAAGCATGCATGTTTTGATAAGTGAAAAAATTAATCCATCTGAAATTTTTTCGCAGTCTGAAAGCATCCGGTTTTTTTTTACCTTACCTATCATAGCTCATAAGAGAGATACTGCTGACATATTGCAAATATCCTGTCGCAGTACCAAGACCTTGAAGTAAGTGTTGTAACCAACCTGTAACAGAAAAAAGAAAAAATCATTAATTATGAGACACTTTTTAAACAAAAGTTCCGGCATTTTTTTTTTTTTGGGGGGGGGGGGGGGATACTTTATTCACCGCAGTGGCGCATGCATACCATGATTTATTGACGTATTTTTGCCAACGAACTAAGCGCCATTCTTCCTCTCGATGCGCTATAGTTCCATTGACAGAATACGTCCATTTCACGTGGATCGATCTGTTTTGATACTGGGCATCCCTGCAAATGTCGTGCCCCTCTAACATAAAGGCCTAACTCAATATCCAGGTGAGCTCCTGTTTTACATGTAAATCCATAATTTCTGGGGCTCATGCGGGAATAGAGATATGCCCCTACGTCAGAGAAGTGACAAAGCGAGTACCACCGATTGATGAATATAAGAAGAAAGAAACCATGATATGTGCCACCGTGGTGGATGACGTCATAAACCGTTGTTCCGAATAACGATATCTCCATATCTCCACTAATATTTGACGGTCTAGAAACTCGGTGTTTAAGTAGGTTTTAAAACTGTTTGCTATTCTATAAGCTTGAACCGCAAAAACTCGATTATGTGACCAAGGCAATGTACTCGTTGGCGGAAATCAAGTACAAGCTGTTAGATTTCCTAGCTATTGTAAGTAGTAAAAAACTTTATAAATACCACCTAACATACTTTTCTCGCGTGCAATAGAGAACATAATTTCAGAAAAAAAACGCAGGTCAACGCATTGCAACGTCGGATACGTAGGAAACGCAGGTGTTAGAGGAACGACGGCGCAACCTCGGGAAGAGGAAACACGGTGGGCAAATTAATCAGTTCACCCACTCGTGGAAAATGAATAATTGAGAGCTGCGCGGGCGAAAAATGGTAAATATATCACAAGTGCGTAATTGTCAGAGGGGTATTTACAGGCACGCGCTCCTGATATGTTTGCGCGGCGCCGCGCTTCGGCGCGATGTATCATTTTGCACGGAAACTGGGCCAGCTCACCAGTTTTTTGCATCACTCAGTTTTTGCAATTTATCAGTTTTTTACAGTTTTTCGCCCAGTTTTTTCTTTTTGGTTTTATTTCTTTTTATCAAGACTTTAAGACAGAAATCCGGAAACGTTGCAAAATAGTGCCAATTAGATTACCTCTGTTAACGGCAGAGAATAAAGAAATTGAGAAAAAAGACGGAGAAAAGTACGATACTAAAAAAAAAAGAAGGACAAGTGAAAAAAGAGCGGAATGAGGAGGAAGGAAAGGAAAATAAGGAAGAAATAGAAAAAAATGAGAGAGAAAAGCTGATGCAAAAAAAAGAAGACAACAGAGAGGAAGATACAGAAGAAAACGAGAAAGGTTAGAAGCAAGGAGAGGCAGAGGAGGGGATAAATGGATTGCATTTTGCATAAAGGAACCACTAGCATTGCAATGTTGCTAAGATTGTGCAACTTCTTTTGTCTTGGAGGAAAAACCCGATTATCCATTCATAGTTTCTAATTTACTCGCTAAGAACTGTAAATTTAAAACAAAAATTACCATCTAAATTTCATAGTTTTTCACAATTTCCGCAATTTTATTGCAAATTATAGAGTTGCACAATCTTAGCATCATCGCAATGCTAGTGGTTCCTTTCTGCAAAATGCAATCCAAATGAAAGACATGTGGAGAAGAGGAAGAAGCTTATCTGCATACGAAAATTGATCCCACATGCGGCACTTCTAAAATAAGCTTAAAATATCAATTTCTTATTGAAAAATGTAATCAAGTTGATGTAAAGCGTTGGTTCTGGTGTATCTAAGAAGAAGGATCCGTTACTATTAATGAATTATTCTCATGATAAAGCTGGTCTTGGCGCGGCCAAAATAAGAGCTCTGAGGCTCGGCAAACGGAGCGAACAAAAGCAAATTTGGAGAGCATCAGTATTCAAAATAGGTGCTCCGCCAGTCAAATCCCCGGGAACAAGGGCTGCAACTGGGTTAAACTGCGTTCAGAAAGAACCTCGGCTAACCTCCAAGATAAACGGTCCGTAATCAATTTTCGCCGGCAATTCCAAGATGATTAGGTTAATAAGGACGAGAAAGCCCTGATAAAGTAATAAGTGCGAACTCGGCACTCAATATGAATTCTAAATTAGGTTAAAAGCTTTTTGAGGGAAAGTCGTGTTCCCGCCCCCCTCCCCCCCGCCACGCTGCCGCGGTGTTGAGGTAGTACCGCAGTCGGCGCGGCACCCCAACGAGGGTGGGCGACGGCGGGGGATGGTGGGAGGGGTGCGGAGGGGTAGTACGTTGCGTTATGATTAACGCAGCCGCGGGGGAAGTGAAACGCGGTGCGATGCACCGACAAGAATTCTTGAACAACACTACTCTGGGTTCAGGATTGCCAAATGCAAAACCCACACCGATAAATAAGAAAAAAATAAGTTTCATCCTCCTGCAATTCGTCGTTTCTCTAACGAAAGAACCTAACTCCATTTCCATGTTGCCACATTTCCTCGCACACTGGAAAAAAACACATTGGATCTAGAGTCCAGACTCTAGAAAACATTGACAAGAAAAAATACTCTTGATTCAATCAGATTTTTGCTTAAATCAAAAGGAAATCCGCTCGAATTAAGAGACTTGGTTCTTGATTTAAGCAAAAACACGATTGAAGCAACAGTATTTTTTCTTGTCGATATTTTTAAGAGTCTGGACTCTAGATCCAATATGTTTTTTTTTTCCCAGTGTACCAATTGCACTTGAAGCAGGAGAATTTTGAGTATTTCTAATAGATAAGTTCACTGATTTTTTTTTATCCCATCATGCAAAAATCAGACGAATTTTCAACGAAAATTGCGCCAATCACAGGGTCGGGTTATGATGATTTATGCTCATAGATTGGCAAAAAATAATCAAAGCTGCCCAAACGACAAGGTTCTAAATCGAATATTGAGGGAGGCATCACTCGTCGAAAAGCACTGTGTACATGACCATCATCCTCGAGTATCGTGGATCTTTCGTAGTCCTTCACAAGGTTCGATTTCTATAGTTAAACTATATCCTTGACTTTACTATACTTTACTCGAGGTTCGCATATCGTCCTTTACATTATGAAACATTCAAGGCTTCCTCAACTCTTCTTTCATCACAATGTTGGCCATGAGGACCACCCTAAGGAAAGAAGCTGTTTAAAAAGCCACCATGCATGTAACATTTAGGAAAAGCGGTAGTTTATTTCGACTCCTCTAGAGTCCCTTTATACTGAGAGTCAAGACAATGCCCCCTCATGGAGTCACAAACGGGAATAAAGATTACACAAATTGAACGTTTTTCGTAATCTTTGATCGGCCCATTCTCAAATTCCTTTCTCAGTTCCTTCTCTCATTCCGTGTGTTCCTTGTCGAACCCATAATTCCTCGGTCCATTCCAGATTATAATCTTTGCAATTGGTGAAAATGTAATCTTTATTCCCGTTTGTGACCCCGTGGAGGCCTAAAATGCGGTAACCAATCAGAAATGGATTCATACTGTCTTGACTCTCAGTATAAAGGGACTCTAAACTCCTCTATTTAATAAAATATTGCTAAGTTTTTCCCGTACTTGTATCGCGAATCATGGGGATACATCGCACTGAAAAAAAGTAGTTAGCGTTGAGAACTAATTTGGTAAGTTCTCGCCAAGTAGAATCAAAATTAGGCTTCAGAACTAATTTATTGTACTGAAGCACCAATCAATTCGCTTCATACGCTGACTTGACTTTACTAGAGCGCGAACCAGAATTGGAAAACAGCACTAGCTGTAAAATTAGCGCTGTGGTAAGACAAATTCACCTTCGGGTCAAACTAATTCGCCCTCAACACTAACTGCCACATTGTCCGTTACATTTATTTAGTTTCGAAAAAGTGGCGTCGGTACAACAGCCTCAATCGCGTCAGCTCGTGAAAATCAATTAAAATGTGAAATTTCGGGCTCGTTTGACAATGTAAATACTCCCGGTATGATTTATAGTGTCCTCTCTTTCTTGAAAACGTTCAAAAGCAACATAAATAAACCTGTTAAGGTTAGAAATCGTCTGTTCGATTCAAAACGTAAACAAGCATGATATTCGTTGGAGTCGTCAATCTTCTGTATTAAATTGCGATTAAAGCGTTCCGCGTTCAGTTTATATTTTACGAAAATCTGTGAACTTACTGCTTACTTCTATAGTTCGTGTTCTCCCGTAATTTCAAAAGAATATCTCAAGTGATCAGACGAGATATGTTTATTCAGTGTGAACATTCGCTACCGTTTCATGTGTGAGTGTGTGTCTCTCTAAAGGATAATTCTGTCTACTTGCACATACCTATGGGATATTCCTTTCCTCTGTCGTTCATTTGGAACCGGTCAGTTGATTTTTACCTCTCATCTTTTAAGAAATCTTCTTTTCCTGAAAGTATTGTCCAGTTATCATTCGCTAAGCCGTTTTCTCCTCTCTCAGTTTTGAGGTTAGGTTGACCCAACCCTACCGAATGCGAATTAGAGTAGCGGAATTAGTTCCCAGCACTAATAGTGGTTAGTGTACAGAAACCAAAAATCATGTGTGTCCAAATCACACAATATGAGTTGGTGTATAGAAACCATTTTTTAGTCATCTGACGCTAACTCATTTTTTTCAGTGCGCTCATAAATCAAAAATTGCAACTGAAGCGACAACGCTGCCTACCCCTATAAAGAGGTATGCTGCGGATGAATGGTATAAATAATGAATACTAAGATTTTCCTGTTCCATGGGACTTAATTTCAGCTTTCCTCTCCCCTATAAACAGAGTTAGAACCGATAGCGGGAGCGGGAGCCGCAGTCATTTCAAAGGGGTTCTCGCGAATTTTTGCACAACCTGGAATTCCTGGGAACCGGGACGCATAAACCATCCGATGAATGGTGGAAAAAGCTCGGCGGCGGTGATCCAGACGGCAGAGACAAAACTAGCTCCCAGGGACCTGGCATCAAGACGTTAGAGTATAAAGCCGGTAATCTCAGGCAAGAAAGGAAAGACTGATTTTAAATGTTGATTACGAAATGTTTGGTTCAGATCCGTCTGAATAGTTTTCGGATTAAGTACTATTGAAATTTATCTTCGCGGGCTCGAGCAGTTAACCTATTCAAAAAACCACGGAATTCGAATCTTGCGGTGAAACGCGAGACACCCGCGCGCAATTTTTTCATCTCCGCTCGTAATTCAATGCAAAAAAACGGAGGAAAGAAACTGGACTTGGTGTCGGAATCAAAACAAACCCGGGTCCAAACTCAAATTTCGATATTCGAAGCCGAGGATTTATTTTCAGCGTTACGCAAGTGCGTAGAGGAGCGACTCCTGAGCTGAGCCTCATCTCACTGTCAGTTTTTTGTACAAATATATCAATTCTCTCAAACCGCATAGCGGTAATTTATCCTATCAACACTGCAACACTCGTTGAGAGACGATACGAGAAGGCACATGCCTAAGAAACTGTACAGTGGCGTCCCGTGCTTTGCGATGTATCGATTGATCTGCCTTTTAAACCTAGGAGAAAAAATCGATTAACAGTGCACTGAAAAAAAATCTCGGTGTATTTACTAGGAAAAGGGTAAAATTACCAAGAATTCGGGTTCTATTTGATCTCAGTTTTTCTTGGTAAAATTACCATTTATGGAATTGGTAACTTACCGAGAAATCTCGGTAAAATTATTGAACTTTCTCGGTAGTTTTACTGGACCTTGGTAAAAACGCCAATATTTGCATCGACTGTGTAGATACGAGATAAAATGGCAATGTTACCGGAATTGATTACCATAAAGTGGTATTCTACCTGGAAAAACAGCAAAATTGCCGGTTTTTAGGTATCAGCTTGCCAGTCTGTCTTGGTAAAATTACCAATAATTGGTAAAAAAAGTGAGATGGTGAAGGTACCAACGGACCTTGGTAAAAACGCCGAGAATTTTTTTTCAGTGGTGTTCGTGACACAGCTGTTGACCACAGCTTCAAATGGGAGGATATCAATAATCGATCATTCACGCCTCGCCACTGGTCGGATTCAATCACATGACGCCGAAGAGTTCACATGAGAAAGTAAATTGAAGTACGTGATATGCTTGAGAGTCGGGTGGCTTTTAATACATGCTAAACTATTTCTTATCTTAATGGAATTTGATGGAGGAACCAAACATCGCAAATAATAGTGCACTAAAGATACTTGGATTCGGTATATGACCTTTAAAAAAAAACTAATTCTTATCTTAAAATCGGTAATTCTGGGAAAGTAGCTTTGATACACTGTGTCTCAAAGAACATGATAAAACAGAAAATTTATGAGAATGAAAGGAAAAAGCGGGGAAAAGAAGCAAGACAAAACTGAAAAAGAAGAACAGAGCAAATTCATCAAGTGATATTCATTGTTAGAGGTTCATTGTGTCCTCAGGTCAATTCTTAGGACACCGTAACTTTTAGCGGTACTGAATTGTGAGGTGTATACGGCCTACAGATACCCGCAAAAAGACTTCATTTTGCAGTAAGAAACACAAATTTCTGATCCATCTATAAAAACATCCATCGGCATACAGAAACTAGTGGCACATACGTTGTTTTTGAAATGAACCAGAAATTGAAGTTCCTTTTGGCAAAATGTGGTCCAAATGTCGTTGTGGTCGTTTCATGTACGAAGAAACGCTTCTCCATTCTAATGTTGCAAAATTAACTCTAAAGATCCACTTTTCCATAAAAATATAACTTCGCTGTTCCTGTTAGAAATTTGGCTGATTTTTTTTGTTGAATGGGACAAGAGTCAATTTTGTGTTTATTTCGCCCAAGCTGGGCATGCAAATTAAGAGATTTGTATTTTCTTTTAAATTTCTAATTTATTTGTTTCCTGGCATTCGACACGCCAAGGATTTAAAGAATTTTTATTATTTCCCTTAATGGTTGCATAATGAGGCCGGGGCATGATAAGCGGTTGTATAACCAGTTGCGTAACTGCCAGGCCAGTTATCACTGATTATGTAATCACATCACGCCACCTTTCACGATTATGTAACCACCCTTATAAATACCGCGGCAGGAGCCACTTTTAGTTCAGTTGCTATTTCTCACTCAAAGCACTCACAACGAGCACGCCCGTCTAAGGTTGCTCTAGCACGCCCGTTTAAGGCTGCTTCTCTATGCTTCAAAGGGCACGCCTGTCTAAGGCTGCCTTACTCATGCTCTAAGGGACACGCCCGTCTAAGGCTGTTTCCTTCCACTGGCACGCCCGTCTAAGGCTGCTCCAGCACGCCCGTCTAAGGCTGCGATTCTACTCACTTCAGAACTCTTTTTATTTCATTATATTATTTTCTCCATTCGTTCTCTATGATGAATTTAGAGTTTCATTTCTATACGGGCTCTGTTACTATCCCGTCCTTATTCTGAGAGAACTTTAACAACCTAGCAAATTGATCCGGCAATTTCATTTTCAAAGGAGCCTTGAAAAAAGGCCCATTCTGATTCATGGTCCCTCGGGCCGGATCTTACATTTAACCCTCTTAACTTTAAGATAAGGTTAAAGAACAGAACAAGCGCTAGGGAAAATAGTCCAGACTATAGGACTTAGGATTTTCAGCACTTTAGATTTCTGATTTCAGCATCATGCCGGGTGATGAGTTCCCCGAAAAATCGAACCCTGGTTCAGACAAGGGGCCAGGGCAAACCCCCAAAGAAGAGGCACAACAGGCATACTCTTCTTTACTAGTACTAGTTGATCACAGGGCCGACATTTTCGCGGCAGTTCAAAAAATCTTTGACAAGATAAATCGAGAAATATCTCCAAATAACGTCGGCCAATTTTTGTTTTCGATGGACAGGATTGTCAAATTACAAGAAAAAATGGACGGTGTCCGCCAAGAAATGATCAGGCTAAATCAAAAGCTCTCGGAAAAATACAGGGTTTCGTTAGACAAGCAACAAGAGCAGTTTGATGCACTGATTGAAAACTGTCAAGCCTTATACCTAATAAACAAAGAAAAGGCAGAGGCTACAAAGTCCTCCACCGCCAGAACAGGGGTCCCATCCAATCATGGCGAGAATAAAGTTGAGCATCAGGTGAAGCTACCCAGACTTGAGTTACCAAAATTTTCTGGTAAACTGCGAGATTGGTCTGCTTTCCACAGCTTATTTGAAACGAGCATTCATAAATCAAAATCACTTTCCAACATGGAAAAATTCCAATATCTCATTTCTAGATTAGAAGGTGAGGCTAAGCAGCTCGTGGGTACGCTGGAACTGACCGCCGAAAACTATATCGTAGCATGGGACGCCTTGTGTTTACGTTACAACAATGAACGGCGACATATCCACTATCATCTGAGCAGCTTACTCGAGCTACCGGATGCCCCACAAAATACAGCGTTGCCAGGTCTTCTCTCTAAGGTTCGTGAACATATGAATGCTCTCACCGCACTTAAAAGGAATGAGAATGAATATGCATTGCTGCTTACTACAGTCATAATCCAAAAGCTCTCTTTCGGAATTCGCAGGCGTTTTGAGGACTCCAGAGAAGATTCTACGAAATATCCGGAGTTTAAGGAGCTTGAATCTTTCTTGCAGGGAGAATGCGCACAAATGGATAATTACAAATCAAAGTTTAACAACGATCCTGCTCCGAAAAATACCTACAATAAAGGAGGAAATTCGAGAAATTTTGTAAGCATAGGACCAAAGGAGCACAATGGCAAGAAAACTAACAAAAATCGAAATCAGAAATGCGCCCTGTGCTCCGAAAATCATCCTCTATATTGGTGCGAGGATTTTAAAAATCTTCCTGTGGATTCTCGTATTGCAAAGGTCAAAAGCTGGAATCGATGCAAAAATTGCCTCTCAGACACCCATTCCGACGCGCGCAACTGCAAATGCAAGTACACCTGCAAAATCTGCAGAGAGCCGCATCACACTCTCCTGCATATACCGGAAAAATCCTTTGTTGCCACATCGTCCGGCTGCGAAAGAGATTCTCAAAATCCCAGTATAAGTTGCGTAAATGTTAATTTGCCAGCACAAGTGAAAGGGAGTAAAGATCATTCCATACTTCTTGGAACTGCGTTAGTTGGCTTAAAGTTATCAAACGGTCATTTTGAAACCGTTAGAGCAGTCATTGACTCCGCTGCAATGTCAACTTTCATCACTAAAACCTGCGCCCAACGCCTAGGGCTTAAAATTAACGAATACCACGCCGAAGTTTCAGGACTTGGTAACCAAAACCTAAAATTCTGGGGAGATGTAGATATAAGCATCAAACCCTTGCATCAGCAAAGACCAGTACTTACTACCAAAGCTGAAGTTTTGACCATCATCACAGATCAGTTACCTACGACCCCACTAAACCCAGAAATCGTGCAACAATGGCAGCATCTCACGCTAGCGGACCCGGGCTATGGCAAGCCCTCTGAAATTGATCTCTTAATCGGAGCAGAACTTTTTTCCTACATCTATACCGGAAACAAAATTTTGACAGAAGATAAATGCTGCGCTCTTGAGAGTATTTATGGTTGGGTCATTACTGGCAAATTGAAGGATTCGTCAAAGGAATCAACAAAAAAAAGAACGTTCCTAACAACCGCTCGCGACGCAGAAATTAACAGAATTTTGAGGAGCATTCCGGAACCTGAACCTACTCCGGAACCTGAAGAGTCTCAACCAGATCAAAACTTCGAAATCATCACCCCGCACGAAGTTAGGCTTATGCGAAACTACTTGCGGAGAAATGAAGGGAAAAGGCGCGTAAAACAGTTTAGGCTACATTTCCAATCAGGGCAATTTAAACGCATGTACCCCAGCGAGGTAGAGCAGCTCCTTCGCAGCATAGGCCATTTTTGAATTCGCTTCCAATAAAGCTATTATTTGAAGGACAATTTGAAATTTTTAAAAAAAAGAGGTAGTTTCATTTCCATACCCATGCATAAAACTAAAGATTACAATTTTATTTCATTTTAGTGCAATTTTATTGATCACTGTGTTGAAAATTTATCATGTATGTGTTTGTATAAATTTTTTGGCGTACCAAAAAATTGGTGGGGGGTATGAATGGGACAAGAGTCAATTTTGTGTTTATTTCGCCCAAGCTGGGCATGCAAATTAGGAGATTTGTATTTTCTTTTAAATTTCTAGTTTATTTGTTTCCTGGCATTCGACACGTCAAGGATTTAAAGATTTTTATTATTTCGCGTAATGGTTGCATAATGAGGCCGGGGCATGATAAGCGGTTGTATAACCAGTTGCGTAACTGCCAGGCCAGTTATCACCGATTATGTAATCACATCACGCCACCTTTCACGATTATGTAACCACCCTTATAAATACCGCGGCAGGAGCCACTTTTAGTTCAGTTGCTATTTCTCACTCAAAGCACTCACAACGAGCACGCCCGTCTAAGGTTGCTCTAGCACGCCCGTTTAAGGCTGCTTCTCTATGCTTCAAAGGGCACGCCTGTCTAAGGCTGCCTTACTCATGCTCTAAGGGACACGCCCGTCTAAGGCTGTTTCCTTCCACTGGCACGCCCGTCTAAGGCTGCTCCAGCACGCCCGTCTAAGGCTGCGATTCTACTCACTTCAGAACTCTTTTTATTTCATTATATTATTTTCTCCATTCGTTCTCTATGATGAATTTAGAGTTTCATTTCTATACGGGCTCTGTTACTATCCCGTCCTTATTCTGAGAGAACTTTAACAACCTAGCAAATTGATCCGGCAATTTCATTTTCAAAGGAGCCTTGAAAAAAGGCCCATTCGTGTAATCAGAGGAAAAATCTGGACACATTCAATTTGAAAACGTCCGACACTTTTCCAGTAAAAAAGCAATTTGAGCTTACAAATTTCACAGCCTCGAAATGTTGTTACGTTTGTTCACCTTGGAAAACGGCGAGTGACAGGCACGTGCTTGACTCTGTTAAGTTATACGAACAACGTTATACGTTTTCCTACACAAGCATCCCCCCCCCTTTTCATGATCCAGATTTTTACGGGGGACTAAAAGCAAAAATACGGGGGAAAGCTCAAAATTTTTCCACCCCACCGTTAAGTCGCGGGCCATCGGTACTTATAAACAGAAGGGCGAGGGTTGAAAGGCTCAAGAGAGGGGAGGGTGGGAGGCTGCGGTCGTGTTGGAGGAATATGAAATGAGACTGTAATTCCGGAGCCGCCTGCAGTCAGCTGATGTGTGACAAGTGTAAAATCTGGATTATGCTATCACGCCGAATCCATTATTCAAAAAGGTTGGTCAGGGGTTATTGGTCACTCAGTCATTCACCCTACCAAGCGGGTGGCTTGTGCCCGGGACAGGGTTGTCAAAGCGCTTAAAAAACCACGCGACCGAGTTGGTAAACCTAGGATTATACGAGACAATATCACAACTGTGAATGGTTTCCTACCCCCGTATTCCAGAATAGCTGAACGAGTTCTAATTAATTAATGTGCTGGAACATTTTTTATGCATTAAGCCTCAGCACATAGGAAAATTGAGCCGGTTGTAATTTGTTTGTCAACGACTAATGCTATCGAGAACGTGCGTATGTGCGGAAAGGTCCTCGTTTCTCATCGCGGGGTTGTTTAATTTTTGCGATGCGAAACTTTTTTGGCTGACGAATGGACGATAAAACTAACAAAGGAGGGTAACGGGGCGACTAATGCACCTGGGGGAAAAAAAACTTTTGCACAGCAGAGTTTAGTCTCTCGTTTTTGATCACATCCAATTTCCTGTTTTTTTTTACGTCTGACGGTTTGCAGGGTTTATGAAGTATATTATTCGTGAAATTATAATTTTCATCATTTCACCCTCTTTTTTACTTTTCAGCCTTCGAATTTTTTAAGTCATCCTAGCGTTAGTTTGTCAAAAAGTCAAAAAGTAAAAAAAAAAATCAGAAAGCTCAAAACGATTCGAAGTTCCGGCTGTAGGTTGAACCAAAAAAATGAAGATCATGAATTACCATGCAGGTTCGGAAGTAAAGCGACGGTCTTCAAACGCTCGCCGTATGTTGTTAAATGCGTTATGTTAACAGCATGGGCTTTTAAGGCCTTTTAAACCATTTTAGGTTGTCGCAAATTGATGGCCTGGCTGTTAATTCACCATCAAATCTTTTTTTTTGGTCTGAACTGCAGCCTGTGGAAAACTGTGTGCCTGTGGAGTGTGGAAGTACCAGTAATTATCTTCCAGAATCGTTTGTGTTTATTTTTTTGGCAAAAATTATGTAATTCCTGTCTTCGAAGCATTTTAAACTTTCTAAATTTTTTATTTTTTTTTTCTTGAGTAGGTAATCCTCACTCACAACGAAAAATAGAGCCGCGCAGAGCACCAACTTTACTTAAATGTCCGCCGGATGTGGTGGAGTGTAGAATATGTCGCTTAGTAGAGGAAGTATGTGCAAAAGTACAGAACGAATGTACTGAAGTCAGTCGCTGGCTGTGCCCAAGTGCAGATTGGGAGGGTGAAACAAAATCATCATCCGCCGCATGTGCTGAGGTGCAGATTCTGGTGCTCAGCGCGGTTTTATTTTTCTCATTGTTGGAAAAAGTTTAAACCACCTTGAATTTTTTGAGAACTGACGCTAAAATAACTTAAAAAATTCAAACATCAAAAAGAAAGACAAAAGGGGGAAAAATTATTCTGATCTATACTGCAAAAAAGAAAGAAAGAAAGAAAGAAAACTTATAGCATGCGGTGATACGAGAGAAAAAAACTGAACCGAGGGAATAAGGCAGGTATTCTGGAAATGGAAAGACTAAAGCTTATTTAAACGGTGTAGGGGGCTAAATTAAAGTCCAGCTTGAACGACTCGAGGAGGTGCGAAGAAGGAAGACTGGGGAAATTGAAATCGGGATGGACACTTGGAGGACGGAAGGAAGCCATTATTTTCGGGCGAGTGTGGTACGGCCCAGTGGCGTGGCGTGAATTGCGATATATCGATCGTTATGCCCTTTAAACCTATGGTAAAGAATCGACTATTAAGGTGTTCGCTGCGAACACCCTGCTTATCGATCCTTTTCCATAGGTTTAAATAGCATAACAATCGATATATCGCAATTCACGCCACGCCACTGGGCCCTTCGCCCCACTAAATTTTGGCTTATCTCCACCGCGGCGCTGGACCGCCGCTAACCGTGGCCCTCGTCTTGTTAATTGATCTGCACCACTTTTTACGGATAAAAAATTTAGCTCATCCATCCAGCGCCCTCGACGTTGCGATATTGTAAGAGCTGAACCCTCCTCCTTATCTCCTTTATTTCTCTCCCTCGCTTCATCTTATTTTTTCGCGAGATAGATTCCCGTTAAGAGAATACAAAAGGCGCTTTCAAATGTGAACGGACGCTAATCTAGTGTACTGTGGGGATTAAACAAACACACACGTCACGGGGGTATTTCCCGTCACGCTAACTTTAATTGGCTCGTGAGGGAGAACCGCGGAAACAACTTATCATCTTGATAAAGCCATTTCTTTCCTTTCTCTCTCGGCTCGCACATATACCGACGGGAGTTTGCGCTACAGCGACGCACAGTGCGGCCCTCTGTGGACAAAAGTCAAAAATTCACAACTCGACATCTGAATATTTTTTTCGGAATTTGTTATGTTAAAGATATTTCTGACTCACTATGATGGTTCATTTTCAAATTTTCCGCTCGAAACTACCTCAAATGTGAGTAGAAAGTGGGAAGGAAATAGGTCGGGAATCATTAATCCGTAAGAAATACACGGGAAAAAGACGTCAACTTCAAATGGAGATTTCTCGCTTGAAACGCAAAATGCTCTGGGTGGTTGACATTTTCTTAATCCTCAGATATCCAACTTCAATTCTTCGAAAAAGATCTTGCGACTATCAGAGATATTTGAAGTCAAAGTTTGGATGTTTCACGTTGCTTTTACATTGTTAACACAGGGCTAATTCGAGGTTGCCAACTTTGAATGAACTTTTCTTGAAAAATACGCAAAAAAACCTGAGGTATAACATTTTCTTATTCCTCGAGTGTTTTACTTTGATAGTGCCAAAGGGTTTTTCTATGTCGGTGCTATTATCTTCATTATTTAAAGTTAAGTGTCTTTTGCCGATTTTTGTCCGCATCGTCCATAAGGGTGCCGCACTGTGCGACGGCCCGAGAAACAGGGAAACCCACAGGTTAATGGATGTTGGGGGGAAAATTTCCGATTCCGCTGTTCCTTTGACAACGGGCTTCTAACGAGCCTCGGAAAAAAGTTAATAAAAATAGCCTCCGAGTGCTTTGTTGAGTCGTGTCTGTATCGCCGTCACCTACTTTCGAGTCGGGAGCTTTCGTCCGGAACTTCAAAGATCCGCATTGTAATCGGAATTGTGCCAATGGGGAAATGCAGAGCCGAGTATCATCTTTGTGACGTTGTACTCGTCTCTTTTCGGACGAAAACCAAAAATATCTTTTGAGTGAAATAATATTTCGAAAATTTCATGGCCTCCACTGGTAATGACACTGCCTGTCGACGTAGAAACTACTCAACCAAGTATCTCAGTTTCAGACGTTGTAGACTTTACATCATACTTTATTTCTTACGCGGAAAACTACTCAACCATCACCTACTTTTGAGTCGAGGAGCTTTCGTCCGGAACTTCAAAGATCCGCATTGTAATCGGAACTGTGCCAATGGGGAAATGCATAGCCGAGTATCATCTTTGTGACGTTGTGCTCGTCTCTTTTCGGACGAAAACCAAAAATATCTTCTGACTGAAATAATATTTCGAAAATTTCATGGCTTTCACTGGTAATGACACTGCCTATCGACGTAGAAACTACTCAACTAAGTATCTCAGTTTGAGACTTTATAGACTTCTTATCATACTTTATTTCTTAAGCGGAAAACTACTCAACGTCAATTCTTAAAAATTTTTGTAATTTTTCTTCGCTGGGTGAAGAAAATTCCGTAAAAACTTTAAGGAATGCTGCCGATTTATCCTTCCTTAAAAACATACGATGAGACCGGAGATTTTAAAACACTGCAAACAAGCCACGTGATTAGAAAGTTGCACCGTCCTTATAAAACAAAATATGGTATTGTACGTGTTTTTTTATATATGTACATTGCTACAACACTTATTACGTGAAAACTTACATGCAGAGAATTTAAGACACACTTTTGAAAGGAATTTATAGAGTATTTGGTTTTAGTTCAAGTGCTACCGAGCGGAGGTGTGAGACTATTTTCTGGTAAAAGTTTATAATCGATACTTTTTCCTTCAAAATTGAATATCAAAATTGGCGCTCTAAGAAAAATCGTCCTGATCAGACGAATTGTAGCGCATGCAGGTCGTGAAAGATTGAAAAAAGAGGAGGAAAAAGTAATCCAAATATCATAAGGAGAACAGAAATATAAGTAATTAAAATAGTAAACAGAGAGAAAGAGGCAACCGCGTTCTCTCCGCCTCTCGTATTTACCTTCCGTCCCAGTTCCAATATTAAATTCGACTAGGCCTCTCTTCGTATAATTAACATTGCAGCAGTAGCAGGGCGTGAATGATCGATTATCGATATTACCCTATTTGAAGCTACGCTAAAGAATCGATTATTAAGATACTTGTTGCGAACATCCTGTGTATCGATCCTTATCCATGGGTTTAAACAGCAGATCAATTGATACATCGCAAAGCACACTGCACTGTAGCCTCGCGCGGACTGTATTTATTTCTAATTATGTCGATTCTCTCCATGCCCAATCCTCCGAGAATTAATTGATTTTTTTCTAAGCGGCCTGTGAGCATTTTTGTTCTACCGTTCAACTTATATTTATTGCACCACGAAATGACCCGTTCAGCCTGAGGAATGCTCTTCCCTCCACTGGGCCGATTCCAAGATACCACTGCTTGGTCCCATAAATATGTTCCGCCTCGGATAAGATGTATACATTTTCATTCGGTGAGTGCGGACGACAAAAGACCTAGATGCACTTGAGAGAGGAGGATGCTAAGACAAGGACAAGACGACGATTGCTGAGAACAGGCGTTCTATCCCGAAAGATTCATCGCTGTAGAATGTGTACGAACGTCCGTTTGGAATAAGGTGCTGATTTACTTCCGATGACTCCGTCTTAATAAGCAGGACGCGCGTGAGATCAATCTGATTGTACACTCTGTATCTGGCAAGTTATTTGAGTTTAATTAATTGAATGAAAGGATAATGAAATGATACGAATTCAAAGCTTCTTGTAACCAATGTAGCTCTGAAAGGCGGGATGCTCATTACATTGCTCTAAACGTGCTTCAAATTTTGGTTGAGAGTGGACCTCTAGATAAACGTATTTTCTCTTCAAAATTCCACAAGGGAAAAGAATCGCACAACGGGAAGTCTGAAAATCAACTCTTGACTCTCGATCAACAAGATATGAGTATGTTTCATTAATATTGGTCAAATGACAAAATGACAAATGACATTATTTCGAACATTCATTTGATCTGTGTTCAAAAGACTTACTTATACCTTCTTCAGGAGTTGATTTCAAATCTTTCCGTTGTGTGAATTGTTTTCTATGTAAGATTTTGAAGCGAAAACATGTGACGAACATGTAACCGAACTTCTTTCATCAGGTAACTTAGTTCATTAACATAACATAAGTTCAGTTACACGAATGGAACGCTCAGTTACACGGAATCAAACGTTTGATCACGGTCTCACGGAATCGAAAGTTGGGTCACACGAACTTTCAGGTCGAATAGACAAACCGAAAAGTTACGCGAAAACAATTTTTTTACCCCTACAGTTGTGAGGCTACCCCAATTTGTTGGGTGATATCATTTCCAATTAATTGTAGTCGGACCGCATCTCAAGTTTGGGTATAGTGCAACATTTGGGTTAGTGACCTACATATACTACCACAATTAATTGGAAATGACCAAATCATCCAACATTTGTATCCGTACTGGAGCAATATGGAACATCGAACGTTCAGTTCATAAGACCGACCTCTCTTTAAAGTGAGCAACACCTATCGTTCTTTTTCACCCGTATGGATCCACTAAAAAGAGGGTGATCCGTTTCCGCTTGCAATGGACGCGACGAGACACCCGACGTCACAGCTCAACAAGCAGAATCAGGGCTGTCGACGGATCGTCATCTCCCATTAGAGCGGCTCTCCATCATTGGGGTGAGCTTTAAGTGGCCGAAAACAGAGGCACGGCCCCGCTGAGTGACGGGCACATTTCACCGGATAAGAAACAGTCACCCACCCACGCCTCTCCCTTGCATAACCCCCAACCCCCCGTAGCATCCGAACACCCGCAACACCCAAGATCCAGCCGAGTAAATTGGTGATGTTAATAGCGAAACAGACAATATCTCATTTATCAGAGAGCGGCAAACTGCGCATCCCCTTCATGTTTAACCCCCCCCCCCCCCACTCCTCTCCTAGCCCCCCCCCCCCCTGGTCCGGGAGCGAGGTCCTCCGGGGGCCCGGGTAAGAACGAGGGACGAAAGTGATTGATGGTTCTTATAGATACTTCACTGATTACACAATTTATTAATTAAAACAAAGGGTTCGTGACGTGCGCAAGTACAAAAAAGGCTTCGGCTCGAACGTTGGATCGATCGGATAACCTCTCGATCGATAGAAAGCATTGCTAAGATAGGGATTTATCGATCGGGATTATTCGACTATCGACTCGCTGGGGAGGGTGATTGGTGGGCTTAATCGCTGAACAATATAATAATTTTCGGAGCGTCACAGAATTAGAGCCGAGGCCATAATTTTCGGGGTCTGAGTGACGTTAGGGGAGAGGGAGCGTATCGATACGACAAGAAAGTGATGTCTCGGCTGTTCTTGCCTTTGTTTACGGGGAAATGTACCCTCTTGACCTTAGGGAGGGTCGCGGGGCAAAAGCTCTTCGCTGTTGCTTGTGCTGCTACATATTTAGGAGACCGATTATTAAAACTATGTCGGCATGACGAGATGAGGCGAGACAAAACCGTATCTTTACCATGGAATGTTATGCTATGTTATTATGGAATGTGGAATCTAGTAAAAGTTATTGAACGGAATGTTCAATAACTTTTGCTCCATTCTAACCGCAGAAGAGTATTTTGATATCGACATTCAGATAAGTTAAAAAAGTTAGTGAAAAAACGTCAATAAAAGTTAAGTTAGTTCCAAAGAATTTAGCATGGCTTTCGCGCTATGGCGTCTGAATAGCCAAAAGAGGGAGTCAGAAATCAAGTTCGCCCTCAACTCAACGGATACAATTTGAGCGGCTCCGGAGTTCAAATAGTTGTATTACGCATTTTCCAGGTAGGTTGGGGCTTCAATACTTACGAATGAGCACAGTTCCCGAGTAGGTGCGGATTCAGCACACAACGCTGACTTTTTAATTGGCTCACCGACGAGCCAACACTCATCATTACACATGAATATTTTTATTCATGTCAAATGATGTCGAAGCAGTCATCATCTAATAGGAGAGCTTCAATGAACCGGGTGAAGTGGGTCACTTTCATTGGGCATAATTTCCCCATCTTCCCGAACACGAACCAGGAAGTCGGAACTGGCAAATTATGCTAAAAATTGCGGGGGAATCTGAACCGTGGGCTAATCATCTTGAGTGATACACACACAAACAGACAGAGGACATTGATCCCTCCGTCCGGAAAGAAGCCCTATTTACGCGAGGCTTGGTTTTCCCCTTTCAATTGGATCGAGGACTCGATGCTGAGTTAGGATGTTGCATTCTCATATATTGACATTTTGAGTACCTTCACAGGGATTTTCAGTAGTGCCATGGAGACCCTTGGGATGAAAAAAAAAATAGCGGCAATGGAGATGTTGCATGTGTGAGGAATTTGCGATTTGACAATTGGATCTTATGTAAAAGTTCGCGAGAAACAAGATGGTGCCACTGGTTTTCTCTGAAATCATCTCCCAAGCTCAAAAAAAGGTCTCAAAGAGAGGCCAAAATGGAGGGAATATCCCATCCTACCCTGAGAGTCCACCACTACATCAAAACAAGCTCTCCATGCAAACATAGGGAGCAAATAAATTAGCAATGATGCCGTGTTTTTAGTTTTAGAGTCCCCAAATAAAGTGGCAGCCCTGCCAATGTATTTGCTCCCTATCTTTGCATGGAGAATTTGTCTTGATGTAGAGGTGGGCTCTCAGGATAGCGTGGGATATCCCCTTTATTTTGGCCTCAACTTGAGAGCTTTTTTTGAGCTTGGGAGTTGATTTCAGAGAAAACCAGTGGCACCATCGTGTTTCTTGCGAACTTTTACGAAAGAATCAACAGTCAAATCGCAAATTCCTCTCACATGCAACATCTCCATTCTGGGTGGCAGTTTTTTTTTCAGATTTTGGAGGATAATTTTCGGCACGAAAATTCCTTACTGATTGATTGGCAGTCTGGAATTTCGAGTTTCCCCAAAATAATCCGCCTCAATGTTGATTTTGAAATAAATCGACCTTACCCAAAATGCATTACTCTAAAGCTGAAGTCCCACTTGAAGCAGCGACTGCGAATGCAGTCCACGCTACGGAGTCAAAATTTTGTCAACAATGCTGCCGTGCTGAGGAAAAACGCCGTTGAAAATTCGAATGTTGCCAAATTTCCTTTCTAAAAATATACATCCTAAAGACGAAAGTGATGAATATTTTTTTTGGAAATTTACAGACACTTTAGGTCAAATTACGAACGAAATTCTGTGGAAAATTAGAAGAGAAATATTACAAATATACCCGAAAATTCGTGATATGTAAATGCGAATTTTGCAGCGTTTGAGGCTTATACTGCCGCTCTAAGGAAAACGCCGTTTAAGCCTTCAGGCGTTGCCAAATTTCCTTCGATAAAACCCGACTTTTCAAGGAAACTTTAAGATATTTTTCTTCCAATTTTTCAGAGAATTTTATTCAGAATTTGATCTGAAGTATATGAAAATTTCAAGGAAAAATACTAATGACTTTCATCAAAAATCAATGTTTTATTAGCGGAAATTTGGCAACTCCTGAAGGCTCATACGGTGTTCATCCTTAGCGCGACGGAGTGGTAGTGAATCTAGCATCAGGGCATTCATCTCCTCCGAAGATGAATTTTAAGCGAACGCATGTCGCAGCGCGGGCTCACGGAGGGGACAGGAGTATTGGGGGGGGGGGGGGGGGAGACACGAGCCCCACCAGGCGGGTTAATGAGGAAGCGCGGAAGGCTTCCGGGTTGCAAAAACAAGGCTGGAACCCGCGGTGCTCGGCTATACGCGGGTACACGACATTAGAGTAATGGGTAAGTGCCAAATGGCGAATTACACTCCCGCGCGCCGCGCCACCGTCGCGCCGCCGCAGCCGCGGAGCAGTTTTCTCACACCACTTACACCGTCCTCCCGGGATTCGTGCCCAAGCAGAGGGTAAACACTCAACACACAACGCTCAACACTAAACATAAACACCGCCCCGCCATCCGAAAACGGTGAACTCCAAGGCAGGAAGCTGCCTCCGCGGTTCTAACCCAATTTCGGTGACAAACTGCCCGGACTCTGGGGCCTGGGCACACAGACAGTATATTTCTGAGACTCCGCACGAACAATCTACGCAATGAAATCGGTGGAGCGAAATTAAGTTCGGAGGTCAACGCTGTTTTTCGTCTCAGGATGATTGATGAACAACTTGTTGAGAAAAAAATCAAATACAAATTCTCTCAACGATGCACTGAAAAGAAAATTACCGGGCTATATAGACATACCGTCCGTTCCGGGCTCAGAGGCCGAAAGTTTCCAGGTGCTGGAGTCCGTCAACTTCGATTGCTCTGGTTGCTACTGACTCGAAACTACCTGACATTCTGAGCCGAAAACTCGGAGGGCTTGTTTCAATCTAGCCCGTGAGTACGGCTTCCACGGCCGGAGTTTTTATCCGGTGTGACTGATGAATGTCAGGGTGACGGCAAAAAATACTCAATTTTTTGGTCAACTGCCGACCGAGAGGCCGAGAAATCAAGGTGTCAACGTGGTCTCCGATGAAAATAAAATTATAAAAACCTGCAAAATTCGAATTCAAACTTCGGTATGGTTTAAAAAGTATCGGCAGTTGGTCGTCTAGTTGAAGCTCTCTATATCTTAAACGGCTTTGTTAGTCGCTAGATTCTTAAAAATTTCCCACATCCGGAGTTCACAATGTCTCCATTTTCAAACTCCCTGACTTTCTTTGACTTTGTCCTGACTTTTCTTATTTTTCTGACTCCAATATTTTCAAAACCCTCAAGTTTCTTTGCCACTCTCCAAACTACGGACGCACCATCTGCGTTTGGAGTTCTTTTCCCACGAAATACACTGACTTTTGATAGATTTGGACGCAATGTCTGTATTTCTGGATATTCATATTGTAAGAAAAGACACGGATGCTAGTTTTTCCTCTCTTGGATATAGCATCAGATACTCGCGAAATCTTCCGACTTTTCCCAAGAATTCCCTGACTTTTCTCAATTTCCCTGACTTTCCGGTTCTCCAGACCACCGGAGGGCCCGCGAACACTGCATCGCCAGCGCACCCCCTCCCTCCCCCGAGTTCAAACGGGAGAATTAAATAGGAAACGGGGGGCAATAATGAGCTTTACAAATTTAAGGGAGAAAATATCAAAGGGCAGCTCGTTATCCGGGGCGGGGCGGGGGCGGGAAGCCACTGGGAACGCCGAAGCGCCGAGTCAAGGAGAACATTTAAGTGGGCATCGTCGACGCCTAAATGACGGCGTTATTGGTTTCCTAGGTGGAGAGAACAATCGTCACTTTAATGACGTCATCAATGTTGTTTAATAATATCGAGCGCCTCCCCTCGGTCCATTTCCTCCGAGCATCAAATCGCGGGGCTCGGATACGAAAACACTCGATAAAAGTAACTAAAAGTCCCGGTTATTTTTCTTTCGGATGCAAAAATGCTCCTCCGTTCCGAGGCGACGGTCGGGACTGCGTAAAGGCAATATCCCATCCCATCTCATCCCGACGCACAGTGGGTCGAGTTAATGTGAGGAATTGGACAACATTTGGAGACTTAAAAGCTCATAACTCCGTTCATACAAAACTTTGAGGTTCTAAAAGTGGTTCCATTGTTTTCTTCGTGAAATTTTCTTCTAGTGATACCCAAATGCCCATGATGCCCATTTTTTGCCTCCTCTGCTTTTTTCTTCACTTTCCCTCTCTTTCTTCCATATCCCTCATCTTCATTCCCCGCCTCCTATTCTCGCACTCCTGCAAATAGTGCTCCCATTCCATCTCCGTCAAAAGTTCCAGGATTCGGAACCTTTTTGTTCCTATTTCTCCCTCCCATGACCGTGAAAGTTCCGAGATTCTCTCCAGATTTTTTCAAAAGCTCCGGGAAAAAATTAGAAAAATCTCAAAAGTTTCGAAATTTGTAACTAGTTCCGGGAAATGGGGGAAGGGCTGGATTTACCTACTTGCCGCCCATGAGCCGCCTGTATTTTGCCGCCCCCTTCTCATTCGTTTTGGAACATCAATAAAAACCATCAAGTGAACGTGCCGGAGGGGGAGGGGTGCATAAGACGCGTTTACCTACTCGGGTTGGATACATTTTTTGCGAAAGCCCTGTCAACACTACCAGCAAAATTTCACGGAACTTTGCGCGAAAGTTAAGTTCCGTAAACATATCTCTGTGTAGACAAGGTCCTCCATTTAAAAGAAATGAACCAAAAAATTGAAAGAACAAACATAAATGTGGTTTAATACTTTAAACGTCCGCCGCTGCGCCGCGCCGGGCTGATCGCAGTGTTTGGCGCAATGCGTGAAGTATTCCTGCAGTCTTGTAGGCGCTACGCGTTTCACGCCAACCGCTCCTGACCGCATTGTGTTTGACGCAATGGGAGAAGTATTCATGCAGTCTTGTAGGCGATAATATGTGTTACATGTCGACCGCCGCGCCGTGCCGAGGGCTTGTCCTTTTCATCTCAAGTCCTCGTCATCATTCCTCTCTGCGCTGACCCCCAGGCCAAATTGCGTGTTTAGGTCCTCTCTTAACTCGACTAATTAAAGACGCTGTCTCTTTTATCACCGAAAAACGATAAAATTAGAAATTACTATACTCTCAGGAAAGAGAGATTTTTGTTCCCTTTTCTCATTGATAAATTTTCTGAATTCGATTTTTTTTATACCTACACACAAAAAAAAACCTACATTTAAAAAAATTGCAAAATTTGCCGCCATGGGCCGCGGCCCATGTGGCCACTCCCTTAATCCGTCCCTGGTGGTACCCCTTCAACTTTAAAATCTGACGGAATACACATCAAAATTTGCAGTTTCAGTCAAAAATTGCATGTCCGACCTCTCAAATTGACTCGATCCACTGTGCGACGCGACGGTCCCGCGGCTTTTTGTCCCTTCCTCGTTGCGTCCCTTCGTCTTACTTCCGAGGACATCAACATTGCCCAGCCATAAAGACTCGGATTCCAATTATGAGGACCCGATTTTTTTTTCTTTTTTTTTTAACTGGGCCTCAAAGATTTTTAAGTTTTATTTTTTCCCGCGGCTTCGGCTGCTCTCATTTTCCTTTTCCGCGTTTGATTTTTGTCCCTTTTAAATTATAGGGACATCCCTTTACTGGCGAATCGGCGAGGAAACTTTTGGAGTGAAGAATGATTGATAACGCCTTCAATCTTTACGAGTAGGCGACTTCTTGACCAAGGAGCACGTTGATTTGTATCCATTCCGCCGTGCCGTTACGGCAATTTAGCGTGGGCCAAAGTGCGTTTTATGATTGTGTCAAGGTCCATGTTTGAGGACAAATAAGAAATAAAGATGCACTTTTCACTTTTCCAATTTCTCTTTTTCAACTAAAAGCAATTATATATTTCCTCTACATAATGTAGTTTCAAATCTGATTTTTGTAGTTTCTGCTTGATCATTTTTCCTCTTTGTTAGCGTTTGTTTTTTCTTTCACCTGTTCAATTATTGACCCGCTTGTTTTTATTGCACGCAAACCACTAGGGAGAAATGATGGGTCGAAACGTGTTATTGTAAGATTCCTTCTTCGGTCATCTTTTTTTGTCAATTGCTTGCTTGCAGCTAGCATCATTTACCAGAGTTGCCACACAATTTAAAACATGGAATTTCCTGACATTTTCCTAATTTACCTGACACATTTGAGTGAAATTCCCTGACAATTGAGGACTTGCAAGATGGTTAAAGAGACATAATTCGAAATATTATTCAGGCAAAATTTGTTGTTCCAGGCGCAAAATTCATTCTAGAAAGGAAATATAGGTGAAGTAAAAGAATTTCCCTGACACTTTCATCATTTTCCCTGAAATTTCCATATTTTGCCCGCATGCATCATACATAGCGCCTTCAACATCGTCGAAATACTTCAAACACTACACCGTAATGCATACGTTCCGATGTGCAGGTTGCCTATACGGCGCCTTTTTAATACGCACATTTTCAATGTCATCATCGTGTCGTGATTTTAGTGTCATTTTACCCCGAAGAATTGATTCACACGGCTTTATCTCTTGCGTGAAACAAACCCATTTCACGATTGAGGACACACATTTTCCGACTTTGCACAAAACAGGATAGCCACAGAATTTTGAAGATGAAATTCCTGCACACATTCGAGTTAAACTCCCTGACAATTGAAGATACACTAGATGGTCAAAAGGACATACTTTGAGATAGTTTTCAGGCGAAGTTGCTGTTCAAAACGTCAAACCCATCTTAAAAAGCAAATAAAAGTGAGTTAAAAATTTTCCTCTAGCACTTTCATAATTTTCTCTGACATTTCCATATTTTCTCCGACTTCTTAAGATTCCCTGACACTTCCCGGATTTCCCGGTATTCCCTGACTGTGGCATGTGGCAACCCTGATTTACTCGATTAAATTTGGCTTGTGGCTCGATTTTTATCTTTATTTCTTATTTGATAGCTTAACCAGCCGATTGGCATTCGAATGTATTCGAGGACAAATTATGCTTTCTGCTGTTCTTGAGGTTTTACTGGAAAAAGAACACATTGGATCTAGAGTCCAGACTCTTGAAAACATTGCCAAGAAAAAATACTCTTGATTCAATCAGATTTAAGCTTAAATCAAAAGGAAATCCGCTCAAATAAGAGGCTTGTTCTTGATTTAAGCTAAAATCTGATTGAATCAAGAGCATTTTTTCTTGCCGATGTTTTTAAGAGTCTGGACTCTAGATCCAATGTGTTTTTTTTTCCAGTGTCCTGGTAAAGGAGAAACTCCTCGAATATGGCAGCAACGGTGTCTAATTTGAGCGGGTGTCATACCAGCGGGGGTGCTGGTCGGGGGTAGCGGCTTGGCGGCGTCGGCGATGCTCACTCGTGTGCTTTTCATATTTTTTTCATTCATCATGGCACGGCGACGCGGACGGGGGAGGTCGCGGGGGAGTCTTTTGATTCCGATGGACCGCGGCCGCGATGGGACTAATCCGAGAGGTTATAAAAAGGGAGAAGGGAAAAGCGGCCGCTACATATGTAAAAGGCGAGCTCCGAGGAGATATTCTAAGTGCCCGGAGATTCGGCCGCGTTTGATTTGTGGATTAGTCGCCCGCACCGCACGCGCAGTGGTTGCCCATCGCAGTTTTCCGGCCACGGAAAAAAGTTTTGATTCGATTGTGAAAATGTCTCGTAACCGTGGTGATTCGGCAATCTGATTTTTCATGAAATAAAATATTTTGCACTGGAAAAAAAACACACATTGGATCTAGAGTCCAGACTCTTGAAAACATTGCCAAGAAAAAGGACTCTTGATTCAATCAGATTTCAGCTTAAATTAAAAGGAAATCCCCTCAAATTAAGAGGCTTGGTTCTTGATTTAAGCTTCAATCTGATTGAATCAAGAGTACTTTTTCTTGTCGATATTTTTAAGAGTCTAGACTCTAGATCCAATGTGTTTTTCTTCCAGCGTGGAGATCTATTCAGACCTATCGTAGTTTTCCGGACGCGAAAAAAAAATAAATAAAACAAAATCTTCCACGAAAAAACTCCACGTTTTGATTTAATTGTAAAATGGCCAGTTACTGTGGTGATTTGGTAACCTGATTTTTCATAAATAAAATATTTTGGAGATCTATTCAGACTTGTCGTAGTTTTCCGGCCACGACAAAAAAAAAAAAAAAAAAAAAAAAAAAAAAACTTCAATGAAAAAAGTTTTGATTCGATTGTAAGAATGTCCAGTTACCGTGGAGATTTGACAATATGATTTTTCATATAATTTAATATTTTGGAGATCTATACCTATTGATTGTCCACTGAAGTTTCAGTTGGGATTTTTCTGATTTTTCCTGACATTTTGATTGAGATTTCCTCATTTTTTGCTCAAGTAAAGTGACTTTCGTTTGATTTCAAGAACCAACAAATTTGATGAATTGAATCAAATATTTCACCTGTGCATGTGCTGAACTGCTTAGATGCTCTATACGCTTGACGCGCTCAGTATTTCCTGATCCATGACCAATTTTCCTGACATTTTCTTGATTTCCTGATGACATCGAATTTCCTGATATGTTCCGGTTTTTACTAACGGTAAAAACCCTGCATGTATTTTAAACGTTGATCAAAACTTAAATCCATGATGAAAAAAGCTTAACTATGCCGCCAAGACATATTTTTTCTTGAATCAATAATGATGCTACCTTTTGGCTTATCCCAAACATTTTTTTTCCTGTTTCTAGGAAAATTTAGCTTGAATCAAACTCTTGGCGGCAAATTCAAGAATCATCATGCGCATGAGGCAATTACTAATTTAGCTATTTGGGCCACATGTTTAGTTTTTTTCGGGAGTGGGGGGGGGGGGGGGGGGGCGCGCGCAATGACTGCATTGTTACAGATCAACACGGTTAACATTACATACTTGTCACTGGATTTTGCACATGAGGCTATGTTCTACTTTCAACGTTTGAATCATGGCAAATCGATGGATCGAATGACGTAGTCGCTAAGTCAGTCTATCAAGAGGGGAGTTCGAGTGTGTGATCGCAAGTTCCTGGTTCCTCAGACTGTGTCGATTTCCAACCATAAGGGTTATACATGTACTAAGCTGGTGCGAGATTATGCCTTCACGGCACATCTACGGCGACAGGGTCCGGCGCAATTACGCCCTGATTAACCCGTCATTTAGAGGGAGCTACGTGCCGATGCATACACCACGCTCGAGGCCTCCACACGCAGACGATGTTGCCAAATTTCTCCGAGAAAACCTCAACATGTTCTCCGCCAAACCCATTAAAGACACTGCTTTAATTTACAGGTCGCACTGGAAAAAAAAAAAAAAAAAAACCCACACTGGATCTAGAGTCCAGACTCTTAAAAACATCGACAAGAAAAAATACTCTTGAATCAATCGGATATTTGCTTGAATCAAGAACCAAGCCTCTTAATTTGAGCGGATTTCCTTCTGATTTAAGCTTAAATCTGATTGAATCAAGAGTCCTTTTTCTTGTCAATGTTTTCAAGAGTCTGGACTCTAGATCCAATGTGTTTTTTTTTTCCAGTGCGCTTCAGGCAAAAACGGTCCTGAGAGCCAGAAAGGCGAAGAATAAAGTAGGGATAAACAGACGATAAAGAGGAGGAGAAAACGAGGAGAAATAAGAAAAATACGCATACGAAAGAGCCGAAAATTATATACTAGAGAGAAGAAATGCAAAGAAAAATCAGATGACGTAGAATAATATTAATTATTTGTGCTACGATTTATTCCACAGTTCGAAAATCTCCGATTATTTTTCCAGAAAAACTGAAATTACTTGTAATTCTGCATCCCTGCATCTACTAGATATGACTTAACAAAATTAGCCTAGACGTATCTAGGCTAATTTTGTCAGTTGAAATCCTTTCTTTGCAAGTTTCTGAATTTTCGAAAATTTTCTTCAACAGAAGCAGCTTTGCATCCGGTACAAAAAAAAATCTCGAATTCAAAAAATCGGACTTTTTTAAAATTGAATCTTGAGGGAGTGTCAAGGGACTGAACAAATTCGACTGAGGCGGATTTTCGTCATAAATAGTCGTTTGACTCAATTCAGCGTCGTTTCACTGGACGAACTTTAACATACCTGAAAATATATATCTTTCTGATGAAAGACTCCCTTCCAAGAGTGCTCTCAGGTTCAAATATTTACGTGCAGACGCATCACCAGTAAATCGAAATTTATTTGTTTGTGGTAAAGTAGTGCGCTGAAATGGTGTCCATTTTGTCACTTGGAAAGACGGACTCACCCATCAGTACATCAATTCTAGAAACCTGCAACGCTGGTTGAAGATTGTGGAAGGTGTCGAATTACTCGGATGAGTTATGGCTCTTGTGAAATTCGGAGCACAATGCGTCAACCCGCGTACTTTATCCCTTTCATTTTAATATGATTTCCTCTCGGTTTCTTCCTTAACCCTTTTTTTCATTCCTGTTTTGTCCGTGGCGGCGCAGCGAATCCTGTCACGCCTCCAAGCGCACGCCCCAGGTCCCGATCCACGATGCGCACTGAGAGTTCCTTATTCTCTGAAAGACGACAAGTTCGGTGGTCCGAGACCTCAGGATTTGCCTAAGAATTTAGCTGGTAGTAGTATTGAGATGGGCTTTCAAAACTTCAGGGAACGATTCTACAGTCGATTGATCGTGAGGAATTCCAGGATTTCAGGATACTTCGTAGGAGTTTCCGAGCATCACATGGAATTGGGCCTTCAAAACTTCAGAAAACGAGTCTTCAGTTGATTGATCAATTGAGAATTCCAGGATTTTAGGATACTCCTCGAGAGTTGCCGATTATCACATCACGCTCTAGAACGCCAGGTGTTTGTGTACAAAATTCGACCAAATTGTATCAGCAAAAAGAGAAACTGCGCTAAAGAGACAGTATCAATGATTGTAAGAAGTCCTACTTTTCCCAGTATGGAGATTCTAGATTCGTGTTGTAATTTTGATCTGAGCCCTATACTCCTGAAAGCTCCAGCCTTGTGAGCCGCTAACCATAGCGTAATTATGTTCCATATAGACATAACGTTCGTTCTGGGCTCAGAAACCGAAAGTTTCGGGCGTGTGAATCGTTGCTCTGGCTACTGAAATCGAAGCAGTCACAGCTACGGTGTCACGGCTCCTACACCCGGAACTCTCGCATGTCTATATAGGCCGTGATTACGCCACAATTATTACGGCTTTCAGGGCTTGAGCTTTTTTTAGTGTGCCAGGCTAAACAAGTAAAACTATACACCTACACGCCGAGTTTCCATATGAACGTCCCGAAGTAACAGAAACTTGCTGACTAAAAAACACGATGATTGAAGTCGTTCACCGCGGTGTTGGCCAAACTTATCTAAATCGGTTGCCAAAAGTATATCCGTTGATTAGCTGATGATAATACATCAACTTAGGTTTGACACGAAACTCACAACTGAAAGCTCAGATTAACGGTCCTCTCTTTTCACCACGAGGAATAATGTGCACTGGAGCTGAGAAAGCGCTTCATAAGGGGAGAGTAAAGGTGAACAAATGAGCATTTAATTTACGTGTCATAAAGTTATATTTGCGGGCACACCGAGTTATCCCTCACTATGCCCTCTCGCAGTTATTTCATCCCCTTGGGAACTGGGGATGAGCTTCATCTATCATGCTACGCGACAGTCCCAAGTAGTGGAGCTGCGCAGATTCGGTGTGAAACTTTCGAAAGTTTTAATTCTTTTATCTGTTTGACATTTTTGCGGGTCTTTTCGCCAAAATGAATTATCTCCGACTCACTGCACGGAGACAAAGAACCCAGTTAACGGAAAATCAGCCTAAGTAACAGGCGCATTTTGCGGCTGGTAAAAATTTCGAAAAGCGCATTCTGTACTCAAAAAATAAATTTAACGTGATACTGAAGCTGAGCTTAAAACTGCGAGAATAAAAATTAGGCGGCACGGCCGTGCTTTTGGAAATCATGTGTGCGGAAAATGGACTATAGAAAAGCCTAAAGAAATCGTCGCTCCTCTGACGTAAGGGCGTCAGGGCCGGATTAAGGGGGTGGCCACATAGTCCGCGGCCCACGGCGGCAAATGTTGTAATTTTTTGAAATGTAGGTATCAAGCAAAAATCTGATTCAGAAAAAAAATCACAAATGCGGAAAGGCGAAAAAATCTCTCATATCCTGAGAGTTAAAGTATAGTAATTTCTAATTTGTTCGTCTTTCGGTGATACAAGAGACAGCGCCTTTCATTAGTCTAGTTGAGAAAGAAACCAAACACGCAATTTGGCCTGGGGTGGCACGGCGCAGAGAGCAATGATGGCGAGAACTTAAGATGGAAAGGAGAAGCCCTATCGGCGCACCGGTCAGCATGAAACACATATTAGCGCCTATAAGACTCTATGAATACTTCACGCATTGCGTCAAACGTAGTGCGGTCAGCAGCGGTTGGCGTGAAACTCATAGTGCCTACAAGACTGCATGAATACCTCACGCATTACGTCAAAAAACGTGCAGTCACTTGGTCAGAAGCGGTCAGCGTGAAACGCATAGCGCCTACAAGACTGTAGGGATACTTCACGCATTGCGCAAAACATAGTGCGGTTGGAGCGATGGCGGAAATTAAGATCATTAGACCACATTCATGTTTATTCTCATTCATAATTTTTCTTGAATAAATTCTCCTTCATAATTCGCAATATGCTATGATTTTAAATTTGCTTTCAGTTGTATTCGATACAGAGGTCAATTGGACTACATTTTGCAATTAGGAACTATAAATTTCGGCCCGGTTTAAAAACAACGTATGTGCCATTAATTTCCCCATGCACATAAGTGTTTTTTCAGATGAGCCAGAATTTATAGGTCCAAATTGCAAAATGCAGTCCAATTACGGTACTGAATGCAACGAGTTTTTTTTTCAGAAGGATCTTTGCTACTATTCTCTGAATTTTGGCGATTTTTTGGGCTTGTGCTAGAAGATATCATCCTTTTTTAGGCGAAAAGTCGAAATCTGCCGAGATATTAGGACTCAATCGATGCAATTTATCGCGTGCCCGTTCGACTACGGTAAAACCCGGGACGGCTCACGGGGATTTTTTTTTTTTTTTTTTTAGAGATGCAACCGAAAGAAAAATTGAGAAATCGATTGAGATGACAGTTTGAAAGTGCGCTTCAGCTCGACACTATGGGAAAGTTCAAAACAACTCAAACGCAGTCACATGCACACTCGGAGGAAAGCGTCGGGGGACGGAAAAAGGTTATTAAAAAAAGGAGGGAGGGCTAGGGAAACGCGGGAGAAGAGGACGGAGGAAGAGGCGAACTGGGAAAGAAGAAGATACGCGATCTGTTTCACGTTTAACAACTTTCCAAGTTTGAATTTTCCACCGAGAGATGTTTATAGATTTCCGGCAACGTACAAGAACTGCGATAAAAAAAAAATGTTGCTCCGGTGCCGCGGAGCTCGCTTCAAACTTTTGCGCCTTGCTCCATCTACCGACCGTGAAAAAAATTAAAAATCGGAAACTTTCCTTCTACGGAAGTTCGTTTTAATTTTCTTTTCCATCGATTATATTTTGACGTCCCGACGTGGAGAGGAAGTACACAAACTCGCTCTAAGACGTCGTTCCGTGGAGTAAGATGTGAGCGCATTGCGTGCACTTGTACCTACGAACTAGAAGCTTAGGATATTGAAGCTATTTCTTTACAGATTTACTCTGAGTGGTCATAAAAACTGCAAGATCCTCCTCATAAGCTTATCAGTCTTATAAGCTTATCAGTCTTATAAGCTTATCAGTCTTTTAAGCTTATCATAATGGAGCGTTCATAGATGATGAAACGCACTTTTGGGCATTTTGACTCCCCCCCATACCTCTTGTAACGCAACCCTGGACCCCTTATGGTCACGTAACGCTTGCGACAGACCACCCCACCCTTCTCGAATTCTGGAACATTGTGGAAAACTGTTAAATGAATCGCTGGATAATATTTGGAGTGTTTTTAATCGCTGCGCAGAAAAGCCACCGGCCCAATTGTCTGGCGACCAGCGAAAGATTGCGGAGACTTTTGTAAGATTTTGTGCTTTTTATTATTAAAAGAGAGCACTGGGGAAAAAAACACATTGGATCTAGAGTCCAGACTCTTGAAAACATTGACAAGAAAAAATACTCTTGATTCAATCAGATTTAAGCTTAAATCAAAGGAAATCCGCTCAAATTAGGAGGCTTGGTTCTTGATTTAAGCAAAATCTGATTGAATCAAGAGTATTTTTTGTTGTCGATGTTTTTAAGAGTCTAGACTCTAGATCCAATGTGTTTTTTTCCAGCGTTATAAAAAAAAATTATATCATTAAATAATCATTAAGTTAATCATTAGTTAATCATTTTATAACGGGACGATAGCAAAAATTAAATGTCGTGGAGAGTTGTCCGGAGGTTTTTCCGTCACAAAAGGGCTAAAACAAGGCTGCTGTTTGTCACCAATACTATTTAAGGTATACCTAGAGCACGTTTTAAAGGAATGGAAAAATAAGGTTGCGGGAATGGGCGTTCCACTCCTTGATGGGCAGACCCTTTATACTCTATGCTTTGCCGATGACCAGATCGTTGTAGCTCAAGATGACGAAGATGCAGATTACATGACGCGGAAGTTGGTCGAAGAATATCGGAAATGGGGCATGGACGTTAGTGTGTCCAAGACAGAGAAGCTGGTCATGGGAGCAGCGCATCAACGGCAAAGCATAGAGCTTGAGGATGGACGGCGCATCGAAGAGTGTGACGAGTATAAGTATCTCGGTGTTTGGCTCGATCAGGATGGAAGGATGGATAGAGCAATTAAGGACAGGATCATCCAGGGCAGGAGAGCCAACGCGATGCTGAACGGGGTGCTCTGGGATCAGGCATCTCAAAGGCAAACAAGCACGGATATATGCCGCCTTCGTTAAAAAGTATCGTGCTCTATGGTAGTGATGTGTGGCCTTTGACGAAAAAGAACGCCAGAAATGTTGAGGGGCAAACTGAAATGGATTTTTGGCTGCGATCTGCCGGCTTTTCGAGACGGGACCTGTGTCCGTAATGGGAGAATTCGCCAGGTGATGAAGGTTGAGGAAGATATACGTGCACGACGTCATGTCCAGGCGTTATTTGACTGGTATGGACATGTGCAAAGAATTGTCGGAGGAGAGGTTGGCCCAAAACAAAGTTTGCGGAATTGGGTACCACCTGGGAAGAGGCGACGGGGGACGTCCCGTAAAGGGTTGGCGGCAGGGCGTTGGACGAAGAGATGTGCGTGCAGTTGCCCGAATAACTCTGGGAAGACAGGCATATGTGGGCGTTTGGGTGTCGTAGAACGCCAGAGTGCGTTATAAAGCGACTCTATATATATATAAAAAAAAATTATAAAAAAAAAAAAAAAAAAAAAAATAATGCGATGCATCGATTGATATGCCGTATCAGATATGAAAAAAGATCGATTATCAGGGCGTTTGCATACGAACACCATAATAATCGATTCTTTACCATAGCTTCAAAAGGGATTATTATCAATAATATCGATCACCGCCTCCCACACGCCGAACTCCATGTTCATAAACAAAATTCCTGACTCCCATTTTTTACGGGACTCCATGAAACAAAACGCAAGCTTTCAGCGGAAGACAGTCAAGATGGATGTGCATTTTCGAGCGGTTCGAAGAATGGCATGAAGTCAGTGTTTACTTTTCGTTAACGTAATTTCCGCAGCGTGGTTTCCGAAGAAATGTTCTCGGCGCTTATTCGAATCGATGATTTATTTGCTTAAGCAAACATGTCTGATCGTGGACTTAGCAATGTAATGCCGAAGCTTAAATGAAAAGCCCGCTCAATCACTGCTGAGTGATAATCCTTGTTGTCGAAGTAGAAAAAAAGTTCATTCCATCTTCTTATTCATATCGATTTATTATTCCCCGCTAACTCCATTTACTCACGATGAGAGACTATGACTATAGCATCACGAGTAAGAAGCATCCAGCTGGTTGATTATTGAAATTGATAGACAAAGATAGACAAAGGATACATTAGGAGCATGGAACGATCCTATTGGTTGGAACGGGTAGTTTTTATAGACTAAAGGGGAAAATGATGGAGTAACTAGAGTCTCTCATGATAGCGTGGGATATCCCCTCCATTTTGGCCTCAACTTGAGAGCTTTTCTTGAGCTTGGGAGTTGATTTCAGAAAAAACCAGTGGCACCATCTTATTTCTCGCGAACTATTACACAACAATCAATTGTCAAATCGCAAATTCCTCACACAAGCAACACTTCCATCATGACCACCAAAACCAACGAATCGCAACAAAAAACGTTCCGGATTGGGTGGTGTGAACGGGAAAAATCGCCACCCCTCCTTTATATTTTGATTAGTGTGGTCCGCTTTGTGGCGTACGCTACCGATCAATTCGGAAAAACTGAACCATTGAACGTATGATGAGTTTCACGATTCCGCCGAAAAGTTTACTCATAGTTCAAATCGGAAACCTTTGTTTCCTTGAATGACATCATAGCGAAACTTCGATCATCCCCTGCTTCCACTTGCTCCGCGCATCGCGCATAATGTATTCACCGCAAAATATCAATGCTTGTTTCCCGGATTAATCTCCGCTAATTGCCTCGCGCCCCCGTCACGTTCGTTCTGTTTGAAATTCAATTCATAAACATCGGCGACGAGCGATAAATTTAGTGGAAGACACCGCGCTCGCATGAATATAAATCGAATTTTAAAGGGATCCGGGCGACCTTGTTTTCCATGCCACGCATTAATTCTATTTACTCAATTTTGAAAAACAGAGGGAAGATCAGGTGGCGGCTCCCAATTGGGGTAGGCGTATTGTTGTGCTTATCTGCAGTGCATGCTCCGTAAGAAAGTAAACACCGGTATTGAGACCGAAGCTCAAAACAGCACTGTTGTAGCGTTGCTATTCATGTGGAGAGTTTTGCCGTATTACCGAAGGGAGCAATGGCGATTCTTAAAAGTTGGCGATACGGTTTCCCTTCATCTGAATGCATGTAAAACTGCGGGCTGATTATTGAAATCGATAGACAAAGCTATAGACAAAGAATATATAGGGGGTATGGAGCGATCCTATTGGTTGAAATGTGTGGCTCTTACTCGTATAGACTAAAGGAGAAAATGATGGACTAGCTGTCGGAATTCTCGTGAGTTGCCGTTAGTTAGTCTGTTACAACCTTTGTCCATTGCAACCACCCGCTTCCACCAATAGGTTCGCTCCATATCCCTTTTGTCATCTTTGTCTATAGCTTTGTCTAACAATTTCAATAATCAGCCCGCTGGTGATAATAATTTCAATATTGAGGGTATGTTTGGGATTTTGCGAACTTTTCGCCACACTGGAAAAAAAAACACATTGGATCTAGAGCCGAGAATCTTAAAAACATCGACAAGAAAAAATACTCTTGATTCAATCAGATTTAAGCTTAAATCAAGAACCCAGCCTCTTAATTTAAGCGAATTTCGTTTTGATTCAAGCTTAAATCTGACTGAATCAAGAGTATTTTTTCTTATCAATGTTTTCAAAAGTCTGGACTCTAGATCCAATGTGTTTTTTTCCAGTGTTGTCTTTACTCTCAGAATAAAGGGAATCTACTGCTTGTGATTTGGCCGGAAGGTGACGATATTCCAATATCGTGATGATAAGATGGCTTTATTGTCTTACCTGAGTCTTCGGTGATGTTCAAGAGGGCGGCGTGGCAGTTGGCTGCAGAGAAGAAGACGAGAACGAAGAGGATAATCCAAACTGGCATGGTGGAGCACGGACTCACGCTTGGGGCGAACAACGATCCAGAACTTGCGGGCCGCACGACACAAAAGTTTTCGCGACCATTTTACATCTTCGGCCACGTACCCGGAGCCCGCGAAAGGCCAGGCTCACACAAAACTACCGACTCGCTCAAATCTCTAAGAAATTCAGTGAACCCGCTTGAACTTACACTTCCAAGGCATCCTTTCGTGCGTACGATAAAGAGGAATCATTAATTTTCAAATGATCAGCCAACGTGGCGTAGTTTACCTCCGGAGGAAAACTGAACCGAAACGCGGGGCTGATTCAAAGTTTAGGCACATGAGGGAGCGAAACATTATTGGATCTTAATCAGCTGACCGAGGACTCTTCTACCGCTTTCACACCTGAAACAATGAAAATACGAACGTATTAATGTGAGGAAGTTTTACAAATTTTGACGGAGATATTTCTCATCGAAAAACCAGTCGAATGACATCATTCTCCGCGGCAAAGCATACCATAGTTTCATCCGCCTTGGATTCATCAATTAAAGATACATGCATTATATGTATAGTTAAAATACGCAGTTTATAACGTTTGACACTACTCCGCCGCGATGGATGATATCACACGCATTGTTTTTCGATGGACAGCAACTTCGTTGTAATACTAGACGTAGAGATTCGGCTATTGGACAGATCTCACTATTCTTTGCTAATTTATGAGTTAAAACCATCAAAACACGATTCTGTGACCGGCGAGAACTCCATTGACAATAAAATACCACATGATTTCTGCATAAAGATGCTATACACAAACCGCCCTGTCCGTAAAATCTTACTTAAGTATGTTTTAAGATGATCAGGACCGTTTAAAAAATCACGAAACATTGTTCAGTAGCGACAGTCTTGTCAGGGTTTCGATCATCCTTATTAAGTATTCAAATAAGACGTTGTTTTATGCCCTGGTCTCATTAATATTAAAAACTGCCGCAGAACTTCTGTTTTTTACCCACCGCGGAGCTATCCGGCTCGGGTCCCCGAAGGAACGCATCACAAAGCAATTGAGACATGAGCCCATCTATTTTATTCAATGAAGACGTTCCTCATATAATGATCGCTAGGGCATGTTGAATGGCAGGAATAAGTGCAGCGCTAAGCAGCCACTTGATTATACTTTATGATGAAACCAAATGATGGTCGTTCCTATGCAAAAGTATGAAAAAGAAGGAGCGGAAAATGGCCATGTTGCCGGCGTCAGGCTTAGAATTTGATCCCTTCGATCTCGATAGTCTGTCAATTTATCTTTCGTGCCTGAATATGGAATTTTTCTTTTCTCTCATTATGTATGTACATGACTATATAGGGAGGGGGGCTTATGAAAGACAATAACGCTATGCGGTAGTTATAGATCTTTGTGGCTAAGTACAGTCTAATGAGGAGTGAACCCCTCATGAATGTCGGTAACGCTACCGAAAATTGCCGCAAGAGAAATGATTGAAACTCCCCCAAATATTTTTCGTGGTAAAAAAAAAGACGTCGATCATAATTATCGGTACGTCCTCACAGAACGCGGTCTCATCCAATGAGTCCATGGTTTCAAAGCAAACGTTTCTAAAATGAGGCCGGCTGTCTGGCGAGCTGTTAAGAGGCGCACATTACCCAGCGACTCAGTGTGAATGAGAAACATGAAATCGGTTTGCGTGATAATTAGTCGCCTTAATAATCGGCTCTTTTCTCAGTCGGGCCTGGATTTCGGGCCAGAAATATTGGTTTCATTTGGAACGTGGCATATAACAGGACTACATTATTGCCGTTTTTTAGGAAAAATTCTGAGAATTATATATTTTACAAAATAGGGAATACCAATAATAATGATTGTACGCACTTAATTCAGAAAAAAAGGTAATCTTTTTTATGAGACATCATGCAAAAATAAACCCTTTCAAATCTTTTTGAATGCAAAAAAGGGACAAAGGGCTGATGGTTGAAATTGATTTACAAAACGATAGAAAAAGACAAAGGTTCAACAGAGCGATCCTATTGGTGGAAGCGGGTGGTTGGATCGCAAAAAGGAGGTAAGTAGTAGAATAACTCCCAGCAATCTACAAAAGACCTTTGAGTTACTCTATCATTGTTCTCCTTTGTCTAAAGCGGTCGCCTGCTGTTTCTACCGATGGGAACGCCCCTTTTCCCCTTACTTTTCTTAGTCTATAGCCTTGTAAATCGATTTCAATAATCAGCCCGCAAATCAATCCAATCGGATAGACTGATAATGCCATATAAAATCGGAAGTATCACAAACTCGTTGTAATGCTTTACCTCTAAATACCTGCTAGATGTGCTCTAGATTCTGTTTTTCAAAAATCGCCTTCCTCTCAACACTGAAAAAAAACTGCAGACATGGAAGCCGTACTTACGGACTATGTATGACATACCGTCTGCGTTCCCGGCTCAGAGGCCAAAAGTTCCCGGCGTAGCACCGGACCAGTCAAAGCTACGGCTCCAGCACCCGAAACTTTCGGCCTCGGAGCCTGGAACGGACGGTATGTCTATATAGTCCGTAGGTTTCTTTTCAGTTTAGTAACACTGATACAGTTTTCCTCTTCTGTAAAATTTGGTTTTGAGCAGGGCCGGATTAAGGGGGTGGCCATATGGGCCGCGGCCCATGGCGGCAAATTTTGAAACTTTTTTAAGTGTGGGTATAAAAAAATATCGGATTTAGAAAAAAAATTACGAACGAGAAAAGGCGACAAAATCTCCCATTTCCTGAGAGTATAGTAATTCTTAATTTTGTCGTCTTTCAGTGATACAAGAGACAGCACCTTTAAGTAGTCGGGTTAAAAGAGAGAAACCAAACACGCAATTCGGCCTGGAACGGCGCGGCGCAGAGAGCAATGATGACGAGGACTTGAGATGAAAAGAAGAAGCCCTCGGCGCGGCGATCGGCATATAACACATATTAGCGCCTACAAGACTGCACGAATACTTCACGCATTGCATCAAACACAGTGCGGCCATTGCGGTCAGCGTGAAACTGATAGCGCCTACAAGAATGCATGAATACTTCACGCATTGCGCCGAACACAGTGCGGTCAGCGTGAAACACATGGCGCCTACAAGACTGCGTGAATACTTCACGCATTGCGCCAAACACGGTGCGGTCTGCGCGGCGCGGCGGCGGAAGTAAAAATTATTAAACCACATTCATGTTTGTTCTTTCATAATTTGTTTGTTCATTTCTTATGAATGAAAGGCCTTGTCCACACAGAGATAGGTTTACGAAACTTAACTTTCGCTAGTATTGTTGACAGGGCATTCCCAAAGCATGTGTTCAACACGAGTAAACGCGGCTTATGCACCCTTCCCCCGCTGGCACGTTCACTTGATGGTTTTTATTGATGTTTCAATATGAATGAGAAGGAGGCGGCAAGTAGGTAAATCCGGCCCTGGTTTTGAGGACACGTCCCCTTTCTCGATTTAGGGATACAGCGATAGATTGTTAAAGGTATTCACGAGGCAACACTGTAGAGATTCCGAAACAATAATGACCTACTCGAATTTTCAGAGCCGTGGCCAACCACAAAGGGGCATGAGAATCCTGCACGCGAGAACGCATCGGCATCAACGGTGAATCCGAAAATATTAAAATATTATCGACGGAGATATAAATATGATAGAAAACAAATATGGGTCCATCAGTGGAGTCGCATCGCGTGGCGCTGCGCGATGAAGTGAACCGAAGCGAGAATCGGGCGATAAATCACAGAACCACAATTAACCGATCAACCATTCTTTCGCCCGACGTGTTCCGCGTTTTCGGGCTCCGGAGTCCGGATTCTACGAACCGGATTCATCGAGCTCGCCGCAGAGTCCATAAAAGCCTCAAAAAGTTCATTCATTGAAAGTTGTTAGTGAATTTGCAGGTTTTCAGGCGCCACATTTCGATTGGAATTCATTTTGCAATGAATGAGGAGCTATTATTTCCGACTCATCCATAAAAGTACGTATCAAAGCACGAGGGATAGTTAGTTCTAATTCTTAATTTTTTTCTAAATTTTGTATTTTTATTTACTTTTCATTGTTTTTCTCTAGGAAAACTCACAGTGTGAGAGGAGAGGAAAAAACAGCGAGAGGAAGAAGAAGAAGGGGAGGAGCAGAAGGAGGAAGAAGAGGACAGAGGAATGAAAAAAAAATTAGCTGAAAAGAAAAAAAAGGCAGAAAAAGAGACAAAGAAGGAAGATACAAAGGGAGGAGGGACTCATAAGACGAAGGCTAGGGAAATTCTAGCGCAACCCAGATCTTGACGGCTCAAAAATTGAATGCGATATGAGCACTGAGGTTCCAAGACAAAAATTCGCAGGTTGTAGAAAAAAGTAGTTTAAGTTTTTGGAAAAATGTAGTTTAAGTTTTTAAAAAAAAAAGTTGAGGAAAATTTTCTCCCAGAGAAAAACGTTCCTTTCCACATACTCGGTCACAATTCCCTAAAAGGTAAAGAGGGTGAAGAATGCTATTTCGCCATAGAATTTGACAATGCAGTTACGATAATTTTCTTCCGGCAGCACTCTCACCTCACCGACGCGACGCGAGAATATAACTTGTAGCACTCTTGCACATTAAGAGATGCGCTTGGATCACAATTCGACCGAGTAATCACGGAGAGTTTTGATGAGACACTCGCACGTTTCACACAGCATGACTGATCTTCCTGCCGCACAGTGGGAGGCAATGGACCGCTAGACAAGGTGCGCATTTAAGCATTTTGAAACATGTTTCATGAGCAGAATTTCACGTAGAACACGATTCGCGCAACGAAAATTACTGAAACCAACCCCTAACGAAGATATATTAACGTTCTTATTTCATATTGGTTACGAGGAATTTGAACTGCCCGCTCACAAGAAACTCAAAGCTCTACGTGAGCCAAATCGCGCACTACAACGGTTTCAGCAAGCTTTTCAATCGAGTCATGTTCATTTCCCACCATGTGTTGTTCAAACTATAAGCAATTTGCTACAGCTGAGCCAAAGCGTCAAGATTGAGGTTGCCAGATTTTTTTATCGCAGAGACGTTCACGATAACGTTTAGCGCGCGATGTGAATCACGTAGAGCATTGAGTTTTCATGAGCGGGTGGTTTGAATTCACGCACCAAGAATCATTAAATATCTCCGGAAGGAGTTGATTTCGGTCATTTTCGTTGTGCGCATCGTGTTTTACGTGAAATTTTGGTGAAGAAACATGTATCAGAATGCTGAAATTCGTACCTTGTCTAGTGGTCCATTGTATTTCTTACAAGAAAACGTTCATCCGGATTCCTTAGAAAATTTTAAGGAAGTTGCTATGCAGAAATTTCACTGCAATTTGCACAAAAATCCGAACAGCCGTTTACAAGTTACAAGTTTACAAGGTTACAGGTTTACAGGGTACAAAACATTAAATTGCCTAAATAAATTTGGCATTAGCTGATGTGGCTTGGTTCCTTTCTGCTAAACCCGGTCCAAATGCCGCCTGGCTCTCAAACTACCTCAACATTACCATACCGCAATGAATCTTACTCATACTCCCTGATGATCACAGATGTTTAAATTAAAATTGTCATTTCAATATAATATTATGAAGGAATTGGCTCGTAATAGCTTTTTTGAGCGAGAAGATTTTCTGATTATTGTACTTGTATAAAATCTTTCAGCAACATCAGTGTGTGCGCTGCTTCTAGTGTTTCTATCACCGGGTCGACGGGTTTCAGCTAATTAAAATCACGTGCACTTTTATTCAGTTTTGGAGCTAATTGTAAGCGAACATCCTCGCCGTCATGCAAATGATTTGCAAATTTTCAATTCAAACCGCTGAGAAATTATCATTCCCACTGTGCGCCTGTCAGATCCTAACAGCTCCCTCCTCCTTAACTCTACTTTTCTTTCCGTCCCTGTCGACTGAGCCTGTTTCTTTCGCGTGACACCTTGAAAATCGCGCACTCGTGCGTCATAATCTGTGCGAAGCTCATTTATCCTAACTTTTAGATAAATTCAGACGTGCATCTTGAGCAGCCTCTCTTTTTTAAAGGAGGGAGGGGGGGAGGAGAGAGGGCGATAGGAAAGCTTACTTTTTATCTACCAATGTCGTAGCGCATCTTTATCTTTCAAAAATAATATCGACACTATTTTGGCTTGAGGTGCCGAAAAAAGAAAAATTCGCGAAACCTCTGCTACAAATGATTTTTTTTTTGTTGTTGTTTCGTTGTTTTTTTTGGTTCTTGTTTATATGTCGCCATGGGTGGTTTTAAAATTTCCAACGAAACATCCAGATCCGAAGAAACATTTTGCCTAACAACAAAAGTGCACAAGAAAAATGTAGAAGAAATTGGGAAGAGCTTCGTGAAACTATAGACAAATTATTGAAAGACACATTTCCTGTATGAGTAAAATTTTAAATTGATGGGTTTCAATTCATCTTTCATTGTCTTTAATGTTCCCTCCCATTCTAGTTTAACGCCCGCCCTCTCCTTTCAAAATCAAAGGAGGCGATATAGGAGGGGCGTAGGAGGGCATAGGAGGGCGTAGGAGGGGCGTAAGAGGGGTACGCTCCCCCGTTTGCTTGGAAAAAAAGGAGGGAAAAAATGAAAGAAAGATGGAAATAGAGGAGGAGAGAAGAAGGAAAGAAGCTTACATTTGGTAATTTTTCATGACGAAATTGACTGAAACTGCATGTTAACTGCTTTAAAATTTCGCTCCCTCCCCCCTCGTTCGAAGTGTCTGGAGCCGTCTATATTCCAACATTCAAGTAATATGAGACATCACCTAGGAGAAGTGACTTCCTCCCGTCTTAATTCACGAACTACACTTATTCTCGTTCTAATTTCAATAGAGTTAATGATATTTCAGCGAAGGAACATTTCTGCCGGGGAAACAAAACCGGGCGAAAGTCTGCAAACATCAAACATTTACGTCTGTCTTGAATGAGTAAAAGGGTCGAGGGAAGCCGAATGAATAATCTGCACTTTTATTTTATTTCTCGCTGCCGCTCCGTGGCATCATAATGAAATATGAACCTCGAAGAACATAATTTTTCCTCGACGCACAATGTACATATTTACGGCGTCACGCCATTGTTTAGGTTCTTTTGTGTCCATTTTCTGCGTCAAGTGTAGAGGATAAAAAGGCGACAGGGTGCCTGACGGTGGTCTGAATAGGGGTCATTTGTGAATGCGCATCTTCCCGCAATTTATACTTTTCCATTTTTTCACATCTCCATCCAATTTATTCAGTTTTCCAGTTCATTTAAGTAGTTACTACGTCCTGTCAAGAGCCCTTCAGAGACTTATTTCTAGAATCATATCCTCTCTCTTGGAAACTAAAAATTTGAAATCTAACAAAACATTAGGATCACTGGAAAAAAAACACATTGGATCTAGAGTCCAGACTCTGGAAAACATTGATAAGTAAGGGGACTCTTGATTCAATCAGATTTAAGCTTAAATCAAAAGGAAATCCGCTCAAATTAAGAGGCTTGGTTCTTTATTTAAGCTTAAATCTGATTGAATCAAGAGTATTTTTTCTTGTCGGTGTTTTTAAGAGTCTGGACTCTAGATCCAATGTGTTTTTTTTCCAGTGTATCCAGAAAAAGGGGAAGATAAATATAGAGAGTCCGGACCAAGTTACAGTTAAATTCTTAAAAATGTTTTTTTTTTTAATTTTTTTTTTTATCAGAGTATTGATAAGAACAAGGAACGTTTTTATGATTTTAAGTATGGCTCGGTTCGGAATCTCTAAATTTGCAGTAATTTAGAAAAAAAGGTAGAAAAACACCATGAAAAACAAGCGGAAAGCTCCGATCGTTTCGTAGTAGAAAATTACTCAGCTGTTTTGAGTTGCTCGAAGAAGATGAGCAATGTTGAGATGGAAGAACTCACTCGCCAAAATTTCAACCATCAATTTTGATGAAACTACACAACCGCTAAAAAAATGAATTACAGAAAAACGATTATCGTCCTCGGTACTTCGACATCAGAGGCGTGAAATAAAGGGATCACAGATTAATCTATTCTAAATATGTTAGCCCCTCTCCGCCATCTTGATGTTAAGCCGGTGCACCATTTGATCGCATTGCCAAACATATACTGCAGTACCTATGTGTATAGCGAGAGTATGGACAGAACGCTTCATGGATGGCTTAGGGCCCAAGAGTGCAGTCATTCTTCTAAACAACTTCTAACACACAAAATTTCACTGCCAGTCTGCAGAGTCTGCAGATTCCAAAGGACCACAAGACAAGGTACGAATTTAGGCAATTTGATACATATGCCTTAACCAGAATTTCACGTAAACCTATATATGTTTTATCCGGGGAAATTCGACATTTCTCGAATGTTCATACGGCGCGGCGGTCCTGCTTAGCATGGCAGTGTGTGCGACAATGGTGTATGTCGCCAGTATGACCGGCGTATAGTATGGGGAATGCCGCCGTTTTTCTTAGCAATCCCACGACTAGTTATCGCAGATAACGCTCGCATTGCATTCGGTGCAATGCGAGAAGTATTCATGCAGTCTTGTAGGCGCTAATATGCGGCTGACACCAGCCACGCTATTTGGCGCAATGCGTGAAGTATTCCCACAGCCTTGCAGGCGCCAATAGGATTTTGACACCGACCGCACCGTGTTCGGCGCGATTATTCGAACTCACGGCATCGAAACATGGGGCTTGTGTTGTGCCGTAGCACTTGTGTTGTGCCGTAGCACTTGTGTTGTGCCCTTGTGTTGTGGACTGCGTGCGCAGTCCAACGTTGCCTCGTTTCTCCCGGTAAAATATTTTTTCTGAGAAAAGTTAGGAAAGTTTTCTATGTTCGCTATTTTAGATTAAATGGACCAGTGAACAAGTTACAAATTTAAGCACTCTAATGTATGATTCTTCAACAGAATTTAACGCAGAACACGATTCGCGCAACGACAATTACTGCGAAACCAGCTCCTGACGAAGATATCAACCTTTTTATTTCACATTGGTTACGCGGATTTTGAACTGCCCACTCACAAGAAACTCAAAGCTCTACGTGAGTCAAATCGCGCACTACAACGGTTTCAGCAAACTTCTCAATCGAGCAATGTTCATTTCCCACCATGTGTTGTTCAAACTATTAGCAATTTGCTATAGCTGAGCCAAAGCGTCAAGTTTGAGGTTGCCAGATGTTTAAATCGCAGAGACTGTCATGATAAATGTTTAGCGCGCTCGGGTGGTTTGAATCCACGCATCAAGAATCATTAAATATCTTCGGAAGGAGTTGTTTTCGGTAATTTTCGTTGTGCGCATCGTGTCTGACGTGAAATTTGGAGGAAGAAGCTTGTATCGGAATGCTGAAATTCGTACCTTGTCTAGTGGTCCATTTTAACCAAGATGGTCATTAAGAATGTACATAAATGAGCTCTCCCGCAAAATGAGTAAATTTATGCAAAAACTGAGTCAAATACGTGCTTTATAAACGACGGCCCCGAACAATAGTAATAGTAAATCACTCTGGATAATTGAAATTCATAGGTTGGCTGCATTTATGGGCCCTAACTTTATTCGTGGAGGCATCGGTGAAGGCCTGATGGATTTTCGGAGTTCCACATCTGTCTATACTCTCGCTATAGGTACTCTAACGTATACTAGAATTCTAGAAGCAGCATGTTGAAATCAAAAAGCTTTCCGTATCGGTTGAGCGCTTACAACAGACATCAGTAGATCGCACACGATAGTTAATAAGCAAGTCTATTAGGGTTCTTACACGGCTGATAGTGTACTGAAACGCCGTTGATAATTAAACAATCGAGGAGCATATAAACTTCCTTACCGCCATTAACATCAGCGGCAGGAGGTGGAACCACGCAATATCCGCGATGTAAAAAGCCGCAGCTCGAAAAAGCACGATGCGACGCTGGGACTCCCGACAGTGGAGCGAGAGCGTCCTTTTGTTAAAAGTTCCGATACAGCTGCACCTCGTAAACTTAAGGGTTTATCGGGTTTATAAAAGCGTCGCGCGACACGGCGGAGACAGCCCGCGCGACATGCATGTGTTGCTGGTCACATCTAATTAATGAGCCGGCGCTTTAATACTGCAAGCGGCGACACGCGCCCGGCCGTTATGTCCGTGTCCTCCCCTGAATAAAGCGCGATAGGCTCGCGTCCCCTGTGTATCCCGCAACCCGCCGTGCACTGGAGTCCATCACAATCCGGCCGGGCGAAACTCCACGAGCAGGTGTAACTATTCTGTAATTGAGTAGTTTCATCCCTCCTGGCTCCGTGTTTTTTCGACAGCGTTTACGATGAGCCGTGGAAATTCACGTCCGAGAGGACTTTGTTCCGCACGGATAGTATTCGTAATTAAAATCGTAGGCACTGAGCTGCTTTCAGTTTTCCATAGCTTTGAACCCCCTCGAGTTTTTACGCTTTTAACTTTCATTCTTTTAATTTTATTCTGATTGTAAACTGAATGGCTCGCATTCAAATTATTCGATAAACTGGCAGTGGAAGTTATATTGAACGATAATTTCATATTTATGAGCGAAGCTATCTGATAAGTTAATTGCAAGATCGATAAAATTTTTCTTTAGATATAATAGTTTCCTGGAGCAAAGAACGCAACTCCATTCCAAAGTTGCAAAATTATCGCAAACAAGTCAATTGTTTTCAAAGTTGAACCTGTGAAACTTTTTGTTTTAGATTTTTCTGATTAGGTCTGAAGGAAATTATTGACTAGTAATTCCCAAGATTCTCGCACTAAAGAGGTAATGTTCGAGGTGAAATTTGGCAACATTGAAACATAGTTACGATTTTTCGTGCGGAAAACGACAGTATGTCAGGTTTTCTGGGGCCCATTTGGGTAAAATAAAAATCATATTTCCTGAAATTCAGCTAAAAAGAACAAGCATTCAAACCACAGCCTTCCATTTCTATTTAAAGAGCTAAATTCTCTTCTTGCTGTAACTGTTTTTCCTTATAAAAAAACAAATTCGAGAATTAATGAACAAGTAGGCGCGTGTAGCTAAAAACATTGTTTCAATGCTCAAAAACGTAAGCGCAGTCTCAATGGCAAAAAGCTTTTCACACGAGATCTGACAACCCGAAGCCTGCTTCGTTAGCTTGGCTTGAACTGCGGCTTTCTGTAAACAAAAACGCAGGGTAAATAAACCGAGTCAAATTAATTCATGCTTATGCCAAAGTTTATGAAAAGTTCCTAACTTCATGCATGAAATCATACTTAACTTGTTTTGCGTTTCTAACGAGGCAGTATGAGGGGTAAATTCCGAGAAAATTTTCTTATTTGGTATAAATGTTGCTTGGTGGAATGAAACTTAACAAAATTGAAATCAAAGGAGGGCACGGGAATGGTTGTAATTTAGTAAATTGCAACTTTTACAAATTTTAGCTCCTCCGAGGCTGATTACCAGCAAATACGACTCACTCGTTGTCTTTGTCGTAATTATTCAAAGAATATAATTAATTGCTAATTAAATATTGACCTTAGTGCTCTTTTTGCAGTTTCCTCTACCTTACTCATGACTTCTCTCTCCAAGAAATGTTGTTAACCTAACTTCAAATTGTTTCTACCGTTGTCTTTATTCTCAGAAACGTTCCTATATAACCTCAAGAAAATATGGGATTCCTTCGTTTACTTAAAAGAAGGAAAATGGATCAAACGAATATATGATAGCTGACAGCTTGCAACTTCCAGAAATGGCTTGATAGCTTTAATCGCGTTCCATTAACAAGATTCGTCAAGGGTTTTAGCCATGAACTTTCTTAGTAAAGGGGGAGGGAGGGGGGTTGTCCGAGGGGCTTTCTCTGAAAAATGTGAAATTTTAATCCCCCTCAAACGCAATTTAGGGTATCTTTTAGCACATGTGGGTGTAGGGAAAAGAAGGAGAGAAGGCTCCAGATAAACTAAATCATAAGCCTGTAAAACGAGAGAAAACACAATGCTGAGAAAAAAATATTTTACAAACGTGCGGTAAGTTTTATCGGAATTATGGTGAATTCTATCATGCGTCTACTTGATTATTGATATTTAGTGGCAGTAGGGTAAAGATAACCAAATATTTCGTAGAATTTACCATATTTTTGGTGAATGTGATTCAATTTACTCTCATTGCTACCATAGTCTGTTGGTGACTATCATACCCACATCACTGACGCTCAAACCATACTTTTAGCGGCTCTGGTGCTTGCACTAGAGCTGCTATTCCGGACGGTCCCAGCTGGGGAGTATCAATGGACCATGTTACATTGGAGAGACCGCGCGTTGGTTGATGGGAATCGGCGCCATTTTCGACTATGTACCTTGTCATGACTTTATTTTATTGCATATTGTTTTATTGTTAGCCAATGCTATGTTGTGTAGTGTATTTTTGGAATCATGGTGATACAGTCAATAATTCAAAACTTGTCTGTGCTTTAATCTCGTGATGGAAAAAATGTACTTTACGTTCAAAATTTGAAATTTTGAATTTTAAAGTTTTCGCGGTTTTTTGGTAGAATGCAGTGGTTGGAGCTTCCTAGGCATATTACTCGATATCAGCTGATATCAAATAAAGGTTACCAAGGAAACCGTAAACGTTTAACAACTATCGTGGCCATCGGGGCGATTATTGAAATGACATCGACTCTATGTCGCCGCAGTTGTCGGATTGTACATCAATGACAAAATGTGTCTAGGCCCTCATTCTTGACTACAACTACCGTCGCCAGAGCCGCTTTCCGACGCGAATGCGTTGGAGCTTACTGCTTGTTTTCCTCTTGTGTGGGGCGACACTGGCGACAGCTCTCTTAGCCTTGCGCACCGACACACAGTGGATCGAGTCAATCAGAGAGGTCAAACATAACATTATTGACTAAAACTGCAAATTTTTATGGTTATTTCGTCACATATTAAATTTTAAGGTACGCTTACAGTAGAAAATTTCACGAGGAATCAAATGAAACCACTTTAAGAACCTCCAAATTTTGTATAATCGGAGTTATAAGCTTTTAAAGTTTCTAAATTTTGTCCGACCTCACTGAAAAAAAAAGTAGCTTGGATCAAGCATTATAATTCTTGCATTTGCCGCCAAGAATTTTCATTATCTTGCTTTAAGCTGACTTTTTCTTGATTCAAGAAAAATAATGCTTGGGTTAAGCAAAAAAGTAGCTTATATTAACCAGCAAAATTCTTGATTTAAGAAGAAATACTTCTTGGCGGCAAATTTAAGATTCTTTTTTTTCCAGTGCTCTTCTATTGACTCGATCCACTGTGCGCCACCGCTGATTTTCATTCAAAGGAAAGTTGTCATGTGAATGAGGCCGTCATTCAAGGAATTTCCTTTCGGATTAAACAGCGATCCGGCATCCACGCTGGAGGATGTGGATGCGAAAGAATGAGTCCCAGCAAAATCCGTACACGGCATACAATCCATGGCCGCCCGCCCTAACTTTATCAAAGGTGGTCGACGGGGGCCGAAGCCGCAGGATGCTGTGATGCGGTATGCGTTTTGCCTATCGAGACGGGCGCGGATAATCGAAGCTCCGTCATCGCAGCGTAATGGATGTAAATTCCCTGCACTGCGTCGCATTCTCGCCTTGGCCACCCCGCGATGCAACGCCACCCGCTCCCCGCGTCGAAAATACACCAGAAAAGAGGGATTAACGCGTGCGATTGGACAGACCCGCCGGCAACGTTGCCAGACCGGGCGTTTCGGCCGCCGAAACACGGCGAATCGCAGTGATTTACGCGTGCGGTTCGACACCGCTGCTTCTGGCGCGAAGCGGGTAACTTTAAGGGGTTTTGTGCGGCTATGAATATTCATACTGTTTTCTGTTTCTGGTTCCAGCAAAATGATTTAGTCCCAACGATCCCAGTGCCGTTGTTGCTAAACGCCCCCCCCTCCCTTCCACCCCCCCGGGCCTCGCCCCGAGGCTGTAGCGATTTGAAGAAAGCGCGACAAAGACGATTTAGTGGTGAACTCCCTCGTAAAATGCTGCTTGGGGTTTTTCTCGCCCCCCTCCCCCGGCCGGGGATGAGGAGTCAGTGCTGCTGCAATGCACTGTTTCCATGATTTCTCGGATGCGGGAAAAGCGGACGATGAGATATGTAAATTATACGAGCTTTGCTTCGGTGCATTTGTTCCTTGGTGTGTTGCACAATCCGTATCTGCGGTATCTCTATCGCGATTTATCCCGAGGTTTTCCGATCCGTCCCGCTGTGCCCCGATTTCCCGAACTGTTTTCGACGTAGCTCGGATCATCTCGATCCATCCCGAATCATCACGATTCGCTCCCGTTTAGGGTCCTTTTTCACAGTCCCTCTCCCGTTTGGGATGCTGTCCCCGCTTTATCAGGGTGTCTAGTATTTTTTAATTTGGAAAAATCCTGATATTTTCCTGATTATTCCTGATATTTTATAAAAAATTCCTGATTTTTTCATGTTGAAAATTCCTGATATTTTTCTGATTTTTCTCGACCCGTGGCACGGTAGGCGAATAGCAGTAAGACTTTCTCCGCTGAGGAGATTTGCGTAAGAAAAATTCCTAATAAAACGTCCGATTTTCCGATTTTCCTGATATTTTCCAGTTTTTCCTGATGCTAGACACCCTGTTTATGTACACACGATGTTTTGTTTTTGCAGCACGTAGTGGGCACAAAATTTTCGCAATTTTTTTCTTTGAAATTCTTAAGTAAAGAGGAGGCTGTAGAAGCGGCAATTCTGTCTGACATTTTATTTCTCTGATTTCGAGATACAAAATATGACGCAATAATTACACAATTTCTTTCTGAAAATTCCAAAGGTGGGTGGGGGGGGGAGGGTTGTGGAAATGAACTTTCTCAGGGATAACGATTCATCGATGTTGTTTGCCATTTATCTAGGACCATCACAAGCCTGTCTACCTAAATGAAATCGCAGCTATTCAGATTGATTTACCTTAGAAATTGCTGGAGAAAATTATACTCATCTCTCTCACAAAACTCGCTATCCATTTCTGATTTTCAACACTTTTCTCCTTTTCGTTAACATAAAAATGTGATAAAAAGTATTCGTTTTGAGGCTTTGTGAAAAAAAGTAAAAGCAGAAAGGTGAGACTTGGCTTAACCACATTCCCCTTGTAAAGACGTCGTAATACCAAGCCTAGACCCCCCTCCGCCTACAAGTCGTCACCTTCCGGCCCGAAATATCACAAGCGCCATGCGACGTTTCAAAATTTCCGCTGCCATTTTATTTTTTTACAGAGAAATTGCTCAGCAAAGCTATCCGAAAATTTCACTGAATTTTCTTTATCCTGCCGATAAAATTCAGTAAAATTTTCAAACAAATTCAACCAAAAATTTTTCAAAAATATAATTCAAAAATGTCCTTAAAAAAATAGAAAAATTTGCAAAAAAATGAAATGGCGGCGAAAATTTTGAAACATTGTGTGGCGCTTGTAAAACTTTGGCCGGCAGGTGGCAAAGTGATTTTTGTAGTACTTGAAAGGAGATGTTGCAAGTGTGAGAAATTTGCGATTTGACTGTTGATTCTTATGTAAAAGTTCGTGAGAAACACGATGGTGCCACTGGTTTTCTCTGAAATCAACTCCCAAGCTCAAAAAAAGCTCTCAAGTTGAAGCCAAAATGGAGGGGATATCCCACCCCTACCCTGAGAGTCCACATCTACATCAAGACAAACTCTCCGTGCAAAGATAGGGAGCAAATACATTGACAGGGCTGCCACTTTATTTGGGGACTCCAAAACTGAAAACATGGCATTACTGCTAATGTATTTGCTCCCTATCTTTGCATGGAGAGTTTGTTTTGATGTAGACGTGGACTCTCAAGGTAGGGTGGGGTATCCCCTTCATTTTGGTCTCAACTTGAGAGCTTTTTTTGAGCTTTAGAGTTAATTTCAGAGAAAACCAGTGGCACCATCGCGTTACTCGCGAACTTTTACATGAGAATCAACAGTCAAATCGCCAATTCCTCACACATGCAACATCTCCATAGCCCTTAAGTTGGCTGAGTCAATCACCTCAGTGGGCATACTCTTCCTACAAAGCTACTCAATTTTACTGGTAAGAACTAAATATTGCCACGAATCCGAATCCAGTTTAGATAAACACGGCGAGATTACAAGGAGGAGCGGCGCGGGCGAAGTAATGCACACCGAAATTAAGACGCGAAGGGCGGCGGGTTCGGGGGTGGAGAATACTCAATTCACGGGACCCGGAGACAACTGCACGGGATTTATCAGAAATGCGGGCAACTTGTTTCGTGTTGAGACTGTTCCAAGCTCAAATTACTTTCGTTCATTGCTCCAGCCAGCGCGACGAGAAGATCAACGGCTTCAATTCCACCGGAGGTCCGGAGGGGAGGCTCCCGTTTTTTGTTTGACATCAAAATTGCTCCACAATAGCTATCCGAGCTTCGGGTGTTAAAAAAGCATGATCCCGGAGAAACGGGGATCAGTCTAAGAACGAGCCCAGATTGAATGATTTACCACTGGGCACATATCTCCGAAAACTTTAACGGTACTTTATAGATGAACGAAAGTACATATTTTGTGGTAAAGGGAAACGTGGCCACCAAAGAAAAAAAAAACCACATTGAATCTAGAGTCCAGACTCTTGAAAACATTGACAAGAAAAATACTCTTGATTCAATCGGACTTTTGCTTAAATCAAAACGAAATCCGCTTAAATTAAGAGGCTTGGTTCTTGATTTAAGCTTAAATCTGATTGAATCAAGAGTATCTTGTCTTGTCGATGTGTGTCGTATCGAGTATCTTATCTTGTCGATGTGTTGATGTTGAGTCTGGACTCTAGATCCAATGTGTTTTTTTTGTCAGTGCAACGACCTTCTAGGGACCGGCCAAATTTGGTCGTTTTATCCAATTGTCGCTTTAACCGATGCATAAGTACATTGAATAAATGGGATTTTTAAAATGTAGTCCCTGTTAAAAATTGGCAGTAGAATCTGTGTTCCAAAATACCATAGACCTACGGCCGGCTGTAAGATTTCCAATAGCTTCTACAGCCGGCTACACAATTTCTTATAGCCTTTTATAGCCGATGGCGATTAAGCAACTCACAGCCAGGCGATAAAGTGTATGCTAAACGTCAATAATTACGGATGCTAGGATTTAGTGAGTTTTTGGACCTCTGCTCTCTTTTTGGGCCGTAGTATCTTGATTTATTTTGCGAGGAAAGCTCTGTACTTTAGATGGATGCCTTCCATTCCTAATATATTAGAGCGCCTTCAGTTTCGTATGATACTGTGCAATACCTCTGGTGTGAAATAGTTGCTTCACGCGCCGTAGCACGCTGCGGTGCGGCAGGCGGACAGCCAGCGCGAAACGCGCATTGGCGCCTACAAACCTAACAGGGATACTTCACGCGTTGCGCAATGCGTGAAGTATCCCTGTTAGGTTTGTAGGCGCCAGTGCGTCGCCGCTCCGCTTTGTGTTAGGATCTAATATTTAATCTGGCGGAGTCAGCGTTATTCAACTCTTGATGAAAAAAAATTTGTATGAAAGGAAAATATAATGTGTGTTTTATAAAATTTAAAGGGGGTTCCGTATCAAACTTAATGATTTCCAAAGCACACGAATTTCTACACAATTTCTTATGGCCTTTTATAATCGATGGCGAAAAAGCAACAGCCAGGCGATAAAGTGTAAAGCCCGGCTCCGGCTATAGGAACTATAGCCCGACTGGAAAATTTTTTATCGCTTCGTATAGCCCGGCCGTATGATTTTCTCCGCATTCTACAGCCAGCTATATGATTTTCTGTAGCCTTCTTTAGCCTGCTATAAGAATTCCTATGGTATTTTGAAACGCAGCTCTTATCGCCAATTTTTACCAGGGGTCCAATTAACGACTACAATTTCTGCTTATCCGTAAAAACACTTATGCACATGGGGAAACTAATGGTACCTACGTTGTTTCTATACTGAGTTAGAAATTGTAGTTCCGAATTGCAAAATGGCAGTGGTGCAAATGGAGTCCAAAAGATACCCTATGAGATCGTCCGTGGCCAAAGGCTCTTCTCAGTTTACTTACGAGGACAATTTTTTTTAGAAGGGTCCTTTTTATCGGGTGGAATCAGAACACTGAGATAACCAACTAACCCCGTATGAGGAGTTACGTACTTGTGAAAGGCAATGAACAGTAATTATATTCAGGCTTATCTGAAGTGTTTTGTCGCAAAATTTCAGGTTACTGAGTTTCAAAAGTTTCTGGCGAGGCAATGATCTCTAAACAGGCAAGAGGAAAATACACATCGAACATCAAGGATAAAGGGGGAACGTCGATTTTTAGCAAGATTCCATAATGAGAACAAAAAGATAATCAAAGTTAAAACGTGTAAATGGCCGTTGAAGCTTTTACTTCAATAGTGCTTTCACCCCCCGGTCAACTCCGTCGGCGAATCTACTGCGGGCAGAAAAGGCCGGTCTAATTTTGTAATGGATTCAGCAATTCTCCCGTAATCGGATAAGCTGCGTTAGTGTCACCCGATCGAAAAAGCTGACGATGGGATCTCGGCCAGGGTTGTCAAGTTAGAAAAAAAGCCTTTGAGACAAAAGTTTCAACTTTCCAGACGAATAAAGCTATCATAAAAGACCGGCAAAGGGTAGAACTGAAAAGTAATGATTGAGTCAGATAAGCTACTCACAGAATCCCGTTTTGGTGGCTTTAGTTTACAGAGTAGTAAAAATTGATAATTATGTCCAACTCCCAAGTTACAGCGTTCAATATCAATGGGGAAATCGCTCATGGAAAGCACGGCTTATGACGTCATCCATCACGGTTATGCATACCATGATTTTTTCCACACCTGGTTCACCAATTAGTGATACGCTGTTTAGCAGTAGTTGCTCCATTTCAAACACAGATGTAATCAAAAAGGAAGAAATCATGGTATGCACTTCCGGGGCGGATAACGTCATAAGTCGGACTACGGAAAAGGCGGGAAAAGGGTGAAAATGCCATTCTTCAGATCAAAAATCGGGCAATGCTCTGAAGGGCTCACTTTTGCTTAGATAACATCCACCGGTTCATAAAGCTCAGGCTCCTAAATAAACTTATCCCCTCCTCCCCCCCACGAATGGCCTCGAAATAATGAGTCCCCACTGGTTGATTATTGAAATCTATAGACAAAGCTATGGACACAGAGAAAATGGAGCGGTCCTATTGGCGGAAACGAGTGGTTTTAATGCACGAAGAAGATAAGTAGACTAACTAACAGCAACCTGAAAGAAACCCGACATTCGTCGCTCTCTTGAAATAAGGTCGTAACTACCCTTAACAACGAACCCTGTCGTCCATACTACTCAATGCTTTCTCGGGCTCATTTAAAATTGTACTTACGACCTTTTGTGAGCCAAGCGACGAGTTCGTCCATCAATTTCCGCATGATCCATAACAACCGTCAATTTCAACCAACAGGATGGTGCCATTCCCCTTTGCCTATCGATCGGTCTATCAATTCCAATAATCAGCTCCCTGGTACAAATGCACAAAACCAAGATCGAACACTGGAAAAATGCACTGGATTTTTGCTTAAATCAAGAACCAAGCCTCTTAATTTGAGCGGATTTCCTTTTGATTTAAGCGAAAATCTTATTGAATCAAGAGTATTTTTTCTTGTCAATGTTTTCAAGAGGCTAGACTCCAGATCCGATGTGTTTTTTTTCCAGTGAAAGGTCGAGAATCTGGCAACAGCGTCTCAAATTCGGCAACCTCCTCGATAGGGGGACGTTGAAGGAGTGGCGCGTCGCGTCTGGAATTTTCTCGCTTATTGCGTTGAATCAGTGTGGAAATGGGGTGTTTAGAGGGAAATTTCACGTTGTTATGTTGGCATTAGAAACTTTGAGAAGTCTTGGCATTTTTCTACCGCCTCGACGCCTTTTTTCACACGTCATTAAACGCTGCAGATTCCTAATCCGCCCCCTCCCCGCCCCTCGCTTCTCTCACATGTCCGCGCTCTCTCGCGCCCGCGGCGAGGGGACGCGTCCATCTCGCTCCCTCTTCCGTTTCGCCGCGGCCCTGGATCCCTGGATCGCGTACATTTCCGAGGGCCGTTAGTTCGTGACGCCCGGCTAGGCCCCCTCTGTCGCTTCAACTTGTAATTTAATAGTGCGATTGAATACATACATATTTTATTAAATTTCCAGGAAAAATAATATCCTCCGACTACCCCCCTAGACGCTGTCCCTGTCGAGCCGAAACGAGAGTGAACTTCTCTCGCCCTTCACCATCCCTTCATCCCTCTCACGATTTAACTTAAACTCTTTATACTTCCAATACATAGGATCACTACAGTCGCTCGTTTTCAGTAGAAAAGGAAACGCAACTTAGTCAGACTTAGTAGATAACTCAGCCGTGACCGTGGCATTATCGTGTTTTCATGGTCACAAATTTTGAAGAATAAAAATTACACTACTGCCCATCGAAAGGGGGAGGGCGGCTAGGAAAGATACACTGAAAAAAAGTTCGAGTTAGGAGCATATGGGACCAGGTTTTGTTCGGTACACATAACTGAATTATTCGGTCTGCTCAACCAAACTGTTCGGTCCACTGGAACGAACTATAAGATTTCTTGTCGCAGGGAACATTTCTACCGGGTTCTCATTTGAAAATAATACGAGGTAACAATTTTAGGACTGATGCCTCCCACAAACTTCCTCTCATTTGATCATCTATCGAGGCCTTTCTTACGATTAGTTTGATGAGTGTTGGTTGCTGAGCATCAACGAAAATCAAATGTTTGATGTAAATCAAAGCATCATTGACTCATAAATCCGAGAAGGATTGAACTCATCATAATATGCTATCTTACGGTATAAATGACGCTTAATTTTCCCCCAAAAAGTTATTTTCCGTGACTTTTAAGAATTTTTAATTTTTGGTAACTTCCCCATGAAAAATTTCTGACCACTGGCGGCCATACATTCATCGGTTCGGTGAAAGTTTGACCGACCTCTTTTTCCCGGTTCTGTTTTTAACCTTCATTTTTAAAGCAGCGGCCTTTGAATTATCACTCTTCACGTGCCTCGAAGATTTGAGAGACCTGATGATTAAATTCGGATGAATTTGCATCATCCCTCCATTGTCTCGCCGGAGTCCGAGTATTCCACGAGCCGCGACCGGAGCTCTTTCAAAATGCATCGCACAAAATGTCAACAGCGATGGTTAAATTAGTCGCATTTGTGTTCGACTTATTGGGTATAGGTAAACCCACTTGTCTCCATCAAGCGCAAAGAGGGCATGACAGTCAACGAGGGGGTTGGGGGGGGGGGGCGTTGGCGGGGGCATGTGCAGTGGGACATATATAATTAGTGAGGGGCGATTTGCGTACTCATGCAGTTGTCGGACTGTGCGAAATAACCTGAGGGATTTTTACGCATTTTTTATGATACTGTTAACTTGTAGATGCAACGTAAATTAGACCATCCCCCTGTGACCGGGTCATTTCCCCACAAAAGAATTTTCCGTCATTTTTGGGAAGTTTCTATCTTTGGACCCGTTTGGACCCTTAAAGCTCCATATTTTGACAGACCCGTACTCTTTCTATCTATGTCTTATAAGAGCTCTCCGATCTGATCAATCCTAGCCTCCAAAATTTACCGACATGCCCATACTCTCCCTTTTCGGGTACTATGACCTCCCTTCCTGTCCCTGCACATGCTGCTGAAGTGGGTGCAATGGACCACTATAGACAATGTGCGAATTTAAGCTTTCCGATACATGTTTCTTACGCAGAATTTCACGTAAAACACGATTCTTGCATCGAAAATTACTGAAATCAACTCGTAACTAAGATATTAACGTTTTTATTTCACATTCATTACGGGAATTTTGAATTGCCCAGTCACAAGAAACGCAATTCTCTGCGTGGGTCAAATCGCGGCTCACAACAGTCTTGGCAGGCTTCTCAACCGAGCATTGTTCCTGTCCCACCATTTACCGTTCAAACTGTAAACTATTTGCTATAGCTGATTGTGAGCTAAAGTGGCAAGATTGAGGTTGCCAGATTTTCATATCGCAGAGATGGATGAAGTTTAGTTTGTGATTTGACTCACGTTGACCATTGTGCTTTCATCAGCAGGAGGTTTGAATTCACGCGTCAAGAAACATTACATATCTTAATTAGGAGATGATTTCAATGATTTTCGTTGTGCAAATCGTGTTTTACGTGAAAATTTGGTCAGGAAACATGAATCAGAATGCTCAACTGCGTACCTTGTCGTTAGTCAGCACAACTTGACAAGATACGAAGTTAAGCATTCTGATTCATGTTTCCTGACCAAAATTTTTCGTAGAGCACGATTTTTACAACGAAAATTACTGAAATTAACTCCTAACGAAGATATTTAATGTTTCTTGAGCGTGAATTCAAACCTCACGCTCATGAAAACACACAGTCCACGTGAGTCAAATCACAAACTAAACTTTATTAGTGGTCCATTAGTCAGCACAACTTGACAAGGCGCCTAAAAGGGCATATTAGTCGGTAAGGGTGGGGCAGGGGGGGAGGCATTGGCTGCGAGGCGGGAAAGCGGTGGGGGCGGGGGAGTCGCAAAGGACGTGAGTCGTGAGCCCGAGGGAGGGGCGGTAAAATCGATCACCAATGTGAGGTGGTCCAGAACGGGAGTGATGTTAAGTTTGACAATTTGAGATGTAACGCGACCACTTGATGCCCCTTTGCCGGCACCGAAATTACTTGTTCTAGCTTTCGCTTCACGCGCACAATTTCACGCTGTCCACGTCGTCTCACCGCCAGTCCCCGTCCCGTCGCCCACCGTCCATCACCCCCGATAAACAAACGGATTAATGATCGGAGTTCCCGCTACCTCGCGCAAATGGAATCCCTCCAGCGGGCCGATTATTGAAACTGATAGACAAAGCGATGGACGAAGAAGACATAGGAGTATAGAGCGATCCTATTGGTTGACATGATTGGTTCTTATAGACTGAGGAAGAAAATGATGGACTAACTGTCAGGTTTCTCATGGGTTGCCGTTAGTTAGTCCATTACCTACCTCCTATGTCCATTGCCACCACCCGCTTCCACCAATAGGATCCCTCCAAATCCCTTTTGTCGTCTTTGTCTAAAGCTTTGTCTATCAGTTTCAATAATCGGCCCGCAGGGCGTGAAGATTTGAAATTAATCATTTTATTATCTAACGTTACCTGGTATATTTAATGAAATTAATTTCGTTTATTTAAATCATGTAGATCGATACAAGAAATATACTTGCAGTACTTGCTTAAATAATTTTTTTTTTCTTTTACTTAAAAAAAATTTGTAAAAACTCACTCTTAGGTATTATATACCGAACCAAATGAACAAAATATTTTCTTGTGACTCTGCAGATAGAATATAGCTTAAAAATAATTCCGTACTCGTCCACAATTTATTTTTCCTCATTAAGAACGCCTTTCGAAGCTCCATACTCAGATGTTAGCAAAATCTATACGGAAATCAATTATTGTGATTGGAACATTGGAATTTTTGGTTGGAAGAAAACATTTTAGGGACCCACAGCAGAAGTTTCCGACACCTCTCGATTTTGCAAAAACCCCGAATTTTCCAGGTTTTCCCTAACTTTTCAAAAACTTGTCACCATGGAAATGAGGCATGTATATTTAAAGAGCTCTTCCTAATTTTTCTACGTGCTGGTTAACTTTCAATGGCATGTTTTTTGAGGGGAATAAATATTCACCGCGAAGGGTTTGTCGTCTTCGTGACGTAAAATCATCGCGTACCAAGACACACTAGTGGCAGAATCAGGTTCAGATGTACAGTTACTTCACATGAATCGCTCCTAAAAGACAGCAGACTGAGAGATCAGTAGTATGCGAGACGCAACCCCAAAGCTGAGAAAATTTAGAGGAGAGGGCGTATAATAAATATAAAAGCACGAAAATGAGAGAAGCCATGGGAGGGCTGCGAACGCCGAAAAGGGAATGGAAATAAAAGGGAACGCAGAAAAAAAAAACCGCTGACGTTCGTATATTAACGTTAAGGAAACCGCAAGCTTTCTTTCTTTTTTTTACTTTATATATATGTAATTCCTCAGGGATCGGCTCGTAACGAACGGAAGAATTTATGAATGGCTCGGGTAAAAAATGAAAAGGGAAGGCTCCACCATTTATCCGAAAAGGTGAGCTTCCACGAATCTGGAATCCGCGCTAGAGGACTTTCGGTCCTTTAATAACGCGAACCCTATCACGGCACTAAATCTTTGCGCCGCAAAACCACCCTACTTCTGAAAAGCTTCGACAATTTTAACGCGTTTTTAGATCCTTTTGCCTGCTTGCCGTCCTCCATTACTAGACATATTTTTTACTAAACCTGCCACTGAAAAAAATAAAATGATAAGATATTATCTTGTTTGTCAGAAACGTGTCTGATGAACCTTAAATACGGGTTTGCGACTACCCCCGCTGTTAACTTTGTATTAGTTAAACCAGCTTCTTGGAATCATCATTCGTCAGAAATATGTTGACAATCTAGATGCTAACGCAGCATACTATTTTTTTCGGTAAGTTGTGTATACGGGCAAAGGAGGAGTATACGTATGAAGAAATAGATCATTTGAAACATTCAATGAAAACGTCCAATTGTTAAACGAAATTAAATTTAACGACAAACGTGACAAAAATTGATGATATCTCTTTACAGAAGGGTGGTTACTTACGCAATTCACAGCCTTAAAATGTGCCAGATAAAGTCGTTAATTTACGAAAAATATCGTTGAAATAATGCTTTACCTGAAAAAAGAGAGAAAGAAAAAAACTCTGATTAGAAGAGAGAAACAAAGGCTCTTACCAAAACTGAACGATTAAAAAAGTTGAGGTGTAGGAAGTTAAACTGGGATTATAAACTGGAAAGTCTTCATTTTTTTTAAAGACCTTTAAGTAGGTTTTAAATTTTTTTTTCAGAATAATGAATTCAAAACACATCACCTTTTATCAAGGTCACCTCAACTTATCTCCTTAAACGTTCTATAGTCGTTCTTGAGATGCTTTGGATTTTTTCCTCGTCGTAAAGAAGTAGAAGCACGCTTGCAGACCGCTGAAGCGCGGTTCCATAATTTAATTTTACACCGAATGGTATTTTCTACAGCATTCGATCGTGGATATCCGCTTGTTATCGATGTGCGTTGGTGGATGCACAATGCAATCGATGCACGCGTAGAACGGGGGGTTCCGGTGCAGGAGGAGTAACAAATGCGAGTACGCACCCATAAATTGTTTCTAATAATCTTCTTGACAAAGTAGTGGCATTAATCTTCTCGCCGAGCGATTAGTAGTTCAGTGCCGAGTTAGACGTATAATTAGAGCCGCCAGAGCGCAGCACCGACCACCGACCGCTAAACCGATCCCACGTTGCCACCGGGAGCTGTTTTGACATCATTAATGAAATCCACGACCAATATTATGTAGGAAATGATACCTCACTTGCCCAATCACGTAAAAGTTAAAAAATGACCTCCCTTGCCTTTCAAATTTAGTCGCCATCTTGGATTTGGGGCACCCCTTTTGACCCGGGGGCTTATTTGACTTTATATATGAAATCTGCGACCAAAATTACGTAGGAAAAGATACCTCACATGACACTATAGGAACATTTTAAAATACCGAAATCCCATACGGCCTTATTATGGCCGCCATTTTGATTTTAGGCATTTTCGGGGGTGTTCCGGGGTCGGACCGTGGTAAAATTTTAGTATGTTGTTCAGGAGGATCTACTGATGGCGTTTACATAGGAAAAGTGTGTTATGCAATTTGTTCCGGGTCAAACCGTATTTCTCTCTGACTAACGCGATAGAGATAACATTTTTATGATAATTATGGCAACAAGGGATAGGGGTGGAAGGAGAGGGGGTGTTCTCATACTTTTATTAAACAAGTAGATACTCCCAATTTCATAATTATATGTTAAAAGTAAGATCCTGGAGAAATTTTAGATTTTAACAAGTGGCTACGCGTTGAGTCGGAAGGATCCGCCGCTCTCGCGCGGGAAAAAAATCCCGGGTTTTTTGCGCGTAGTTTGGCAACAAATCATCGTACAAATTTCGTTAATATACCGTTTTAAAGCTTAAAACATTTTCTACAACTTTTGTAGAAGGCATTTTTTCCGATTTCTAACGATTTGGGACCTGAAATCAGCTTTAAAGATTTTTAGAAAAAACAAATTTTCAATTTTTCGTAAATTTGACAACTGTGGTAATTTTTTCTCCAAACGTAATTGTCGTTAACATGTACCTGACTCAATTTCTGACAATTTAAAAAAAAAATGACCTCAATACGATAATTTGACGCCAAGTTATGGGCGTTTGAAAATTGGCAAATTTTCAGGGAGTTCCCTGATTTTTCAGGGCTTTCCGCACGTCGGAAATTATTATTTCACGAGAGAAGCCCACTTTGCGCGGGTTTTCCGATTTCCGGTATGGATTTATTAAGATCCAAAGAGAAAATGAAGAATCTGCATTGAGTAGGGTAAGTGCGTTACCACCAAATCTTCCGGCGCTTGTTTCAGCCAATCTGACACAGGACCAGGGTGTCTACTAAAACAGGCTGACAAAAAATCGGTACTTTTACATTATTTTTCAATATATTCCCAAGAATTCCAGTACCTCCTCAACAGAAAATTTCAGTACTTTTTCAGTACCTCTATTTGACGAAATTCGAAAAATTTGAATTTCTCGCTCGAATTGCGACAAAAATGACAAAAAATGAAATAAATTCCGGACCTCCTTGCGGGATTTCCGCACTTTTTCAGTACATCCGAACCGCCCTTAAAAAATTCGTACTGTTTCCTGACTTGTAAAAACTCTAAGGACGGCAAATGTTTCATATTTTATGGAAAATAACATGGGAAATCAAAACCATACGATTTTTCGAATTCAGTAAATTTTACGGCAAAAATATGTTCACGACAGACTTTGCGGTGATCTAGCGTTTCGACTAGTTTATAATATGTTCCATTTTGTCCAAAAAAAACTAAGGCTCTTGATTTTTGAAATTTCAATTTTCTTCCACAAAGGTCGATGTTTATTATCGTCCTATCAGCTCTCTGGTCAATAACATCGATCCGGCTGGAAGAAAATTACAATTCCAAAAATTCTTTGTGTTTTTTGGAGGAAGTCAGGGCCGGATTAAGGGGGTGGCCACATGGGCCGCGACCCATGGCGGCAAATCTAGGGGGCGGCAAATTTTACAAATTGTTTAAATGTAATGTAAGTATAAAAAAAAATCGGATTTAGAAAAAAAAAATTACTGACGAGAAAAGGCTACAAAATCTCTCATTTCCTGACAGTAATTTCTAATTTTGTCGTCTTTCAGTGATACTAGAGACAGTGCCTTTAATTAGTTGAGTTAAGAGAGAAACCAAACACACAATTTGGCCTGGCACGGTGCGATTTAGGGAGGAATGATGACGAGGACTTGAGATGAAAAGGAGAAGCCCTCGGCGTGGCGATCGGCATGTAACGCATATTAGCGCCTACAAGACTGCACGAATACTTCACGCATTGCATCAAATACAGTGCGGTAATTGCGGTCAGCGTGAAACGGATAGCGCCTACAAGAATGCATGAATACTTCACGCATTGCGCCAAACACAGTGCGGTCAGCGTGAAACGCATGGCGCCTACAAGACTGAGTGAATACTTCACGCATTGCGCCAAACACGATGCGGTCGGCGCGGCGGCGGATGTTAAAATCATTAAACCAAATTTGATGTTTGTTCTTTCATAATTTTTTCGTTCATTTCTTAAGAATGGAAGGCCTTGTCCATTAGATATAGGTTTACGAAACTTGACTTTCACGCGAAGTTCCGTGACCTTTTGCTACTAGTGTTAACAGGGCTTTCCCAAAAAATGTGTTAAACACGAGTGAACGTGTCTTATACACCCCTCCCCCGCTGGCACGTTCACTTGATGGTTTTTATTGATGTTTCAAAACGAATGAGAAGGGGACGGCAAAATATAGGCGGCCCATGGGCGGCAAGTAGGAAAATCCGGCCCTGGAGAAAAAGGAACATATAAACCAATCGAAACGCCAGATCCTCAAGAGGTCAGTCGTGAACGTATTTTTGCCGAAAAATTGACTCAACTCATAAAAATATGTGGTTTTGATTTACCATGTTATTTTCTATGAGAAGTGAAAAAGTGGTCGTTGGATGTCTGATTAGCTGGAAAAAGCGCAGGAAGATCCGGTGGTTACGCACTTTCCCTATTCAATGCGGACTCTTATTTTCTCTTTGATAAGATGAAGGATAAGAATATCATTTTATCCAAAGAAAGTTCAATTTGTAAGTAGTTTCAGGTACACTGAACAAAAATTACGTGCTAAATTCAAAGAGTGCCTTCTTGGGCTCAGGGGGCGAAAGTTCCGGGTGCTAAAGCTGTAGCTTCAACTGCTCCGGGTTCGGAAACATTGGCAGAAGAAGATAAAGGCTCGAAACGATCGAAAAAATTAGTCAGGTCCAACTATGCTTGGATCGATATTGCTTATGACTTAACGACAAACAAAACAAAACGCCCTCACCGAAAGCTTCAAAATCTACCGGGATGGCTTTCAATCCGGTCGTTGGCACCATTGACGCGAAGGCCCGAACTTTGAATAAACGGCTCGCAAACTTAACGCTCGGGTGATCAAAATTTGATGAATAGAACTCCTAGGCCCTCACCGGAACGCGCTGTTTATTCCCTTTCTATTGAGATCCGATCGAGGCGTTGTCGAACCTAAGCCGGGCTCCTACACTGCCGTGCTAAGGAAAAACGCCGTATGAGCCTTCAGACGTTGCCAAGTTTCCTCCGATAAAAACGGAATTTACTGGGAAAATTGCGAATTTATTTTCCAAAATTTTCAACCAATTTTGTACGCAATTTAATCCGAAATATCTGAAAATTTCAATGAAAAATATGCAAGAATGTTGTCAAAAATACATGTTTTATCGAGGGAAATTTGGCAACTCTCGAATGTTCATACGGCTTTCTTCCTTAGCACGTCAGTACACGATAATCGACTATCGCCACTCTCAAAACTGGCAACGCAGCGGAAAGCCGAGTGCAGGAATTTTTGGACCGAGATGGAAGCTTTTTGAGGAGCAATGAAATTATCTTTGCTGAAATACTCGGTATTCCTGTTCTTGGCCCAAGGAGGGCACCTGGGGGCGAGGAGAGGGGGGGGGGGGGTTAGGGGCAGTCGCTCCGGGTTCACTGCAGCGAGGTACTCGAGTGGAAGATCATTAGTCATAGGAACTCAAGTGGAGAGTGATCGAATGCAGTACAATAGCCCCCAATCGCATTGCTTGTGCCCGGTCCGGTTCCACAGCGTCTGAGCGTCTGGTCGTCTGTCTATGGAGTCTATCGCCTTGTCAGCGCCCCCCCCCCCCCCCCATTCCACCGTTTCCCAATTCCCTTAGTCTATTCACGTGACCAAGTCGATCGCACCTCCGAAAACATCCAGTCACGATCGTTTTGTCGGGCGAATACTGCCGTATTAAGGAAAAACGTCGTAACAGCATTCGCATGTTGTCAAATTTCCATTGATAAAAGTATTTATTTTGGAGGCAAAGTGATAAGAAAATCACGATGTTAAGACCCCATTTAACAATAAAATACAAGAAAAATACACTGTAATGTCGGCACGACAAGGCTGCGTAGGAAAATAATCACAATCAGTGGGCTGATTATTGAAATTGATAGACAAAGCGATGGACAAAGAAGACGAGGGAAAATGAAGCAATCCCAGTGGTTGCAATGGACAAAGGAAGTAAGCAATATGCGAACTAATGGCAACCCACCAAGTGTATGTCCATATAGTTAGCCCATCATTTTTCCTCCCAGTCTATGAAAAGCACCTGTTTCGACCAATGGGATTGCTTAATTAATCTTCGTCTCCTTTGTCCATAGCTTCGTCTTTTAATAATCAGCCCATAGGAAGTTTCAGATTGATCACTGCCAGGGAATTCTTACGTCAGTCAGTTGCACTTGCACGCTCTTTAGTTGTTTTACTACTCCAACGTTCCGCTTTTGTTCTTGTTGAAAATGGGCATGTTGTTGGCCCAAAACGATCTGGTTAGGTTCATTATTCCATTTAGTCTTTTTAGTGTATATTTCTTGTGTTCTTCTTGTAGGGAAGTTATGAGTATTTTTCATTAAAATTTTTAGGCACTTTAGAGTGACCTGAAAGTAGAATTATCTAAAAAATTGAAAATAAAATATTGACGAGTCTTCTAGAAAATTCATGTTTTATTGAACGAAACTTGGCAACGTCCGACGGTTCATACGGCATAAGTTCCTAAACACGGTAGAATGTGCCTCAACGGGATCAACAGATCGATTGTTGAAGCTCGATCAATAATTTATTAATAAATAACACTACGGGAAATGCGGTTTTATCGAACGAGATCAGTGGCTTTTATGATCAATCCTCTATGACTTTCAAAACGGAGCGAAAAAGAACGTCACGAGAATGACGTCAACCGCGCACCTGAAAAGGCAGTTCGTTGTTCTCTTGGCTCATTGTTGACGTAAAGAGTAAATAGAGCGAACTTTGTGACCGACTACATAATCTAACCCAGTTTTGAGTTCGAAGAGGAAAAGTTCTCATACAGAGGACATGGAAAAATAAAAAAAAAGGCACTCGAAATTTTATGTTTGAAGCGCTCATGTATGAATACAATGTAAATTCCGATTTCATAAGCCAGTATAGTATTAAATCTTGATTTAATAGAAAAAATCATAATATCCTCACCGATATATGCGAAAAAAAGAGAAAAAATGTGTAACCTTGTGCATTAGTCTGACTGACGAAGGATGCACACAAAATCTTTCAGCACTATTTCATTGGTGTTGAATACATTATTAGTACTATTTCGGACCAAAATTCGTCGTTTTCATCACAAAAGGACGTAACTAGATTTCAACGTTGCCAAATTTCCCCGCAAAAATTGCATTATCACCAGAGAATCTTTGGTGTTCCCAACTGGATTTTTTTTCTGATCTCATGCAAAAATTAGACAAATTTTCGCCAAAAATTGCGCGGGCACACTCTTGTAAAGAACTGAATTGTTTGACTCAATTTCGCAACCTTGAAATAGAGTTACGTTCTTTCGTCCGGGAAACTACGAAAATTGTCCAAGAATCTTATAGTGTGCGCTTCGGCATTCATAATGAGCTGGTGAAAACGGCATGAATCGGGCAAACATGATACGGGATCTCGCTCGACTAAGAGGCACGTGATTGCACGTTGGTTTTTGTGATCAAACGATTTGTAATGAAACGTTGTTGGAAGATGAAATTACGTACTTCGTCGGGCTCTCGGAGAATAATTCTTGCAATTATAGTGCCGGGTAATGAGCAACTCTCACTGGGATATTTTGCGTTTTTGGCATTTTGTTCAATTGACCACCCAACTGTATGAACAGATTGCACGTTTGCAACCCGCGGGTTGCGTAATTACTCACTCACTCTGGTGTGCATGAATATTGATCGTGCTAAGGGAAAACGCCGTATGAGCATTTGAGTGTTGTCAAATTGCTCCTCAAAAAATATTTGTTTTCGAAGAAAGTTATGAATATTCTCCCTTGAAGTTTGTAGACCATCTAGATCAAATTATGGACAAAATTATTTGAAAAATCTGAAGATACCTAATTATGGATATTCCCAAAAATTCGTGATTTATCAAAGGAAATTTGGCAACGCCTAATGACCCATACGGCGTTTTTTCTTAGCACGACAGTATAGAACAGCGGTCTGGGTGTGGAGGTTGCCGTCTTTAACATACGTACGTAACGCTTAGGAGGGTAGGGGACTCAGCCTGCGATACGTATGCGTAACAAAGTTACACTTAGAACCATGCATGGGAAATCAGTAGTTAATCCTTCCATAATGGCAAAAATAATTCCAATTGATAAAACGTGATGAAAATGGGCAACGACAAAATTAGTATCATTTAAACATGTAGTGTTTCATGTTCAGTGACGCATTTCATAACGCTAGAATGGGTGCGTAGCGGCAATTAGCGCCGATGAAATATTCAGATGAAAACTCAACGCTAAGTAATAATTTTCGATTCAAACATTACAAACGGCTAATTTGAGAGGTAGAGCGAGAGAGAAGGAAAGGAAAGAAGGACAGCGATGTGTACTTTTTTAAAGGGTGCAGAACTGAGTTACCTGTGTGTTACAAGGGAGAGGTGAAGCAATTTTATTTTCAACGTTACGTATTTTACGCACTTCAGCGTTTTTTTTATACCAGCCATTACGATGGACCTGTGTAGATGCAAAATTGAGAGGATCCTTTTCTTTCTCTCTTGTAAACAAGTTAGGCTCTGGACAAACGTGCATGCTGCTTGAATGTTTACGCTCTGGCTAGAGAACTTGAAAGGATGCTGAGGGTGAAAATATGAAGTTGATCAATCGATGAATCACATTATTAATTAATTTGAGATTAAAGGAGATCCTTTTGGAGCTTGAGTCCTTTTGAAAATGACCAATTCAATCATTATATTAGCAAATTTTACCTCCAAAAATTTTCGCCGAATTTACTTCAGCGGGGAGAAAACCTATACTTTGCAGGAACTACATGTAATTCTTGGAGTACCTACTTTGAGCAAAAATTGAATCGAATTAACTCTAGAAACGCGACAGCCAAACAAAATATAATAATCATATCGACGGTGAAACTACCAAACCACGGATCTCGGTTTGCGACGTCGCAGACTTCCTGTCATACTTTATTTTTTAAATGAAAAACTACTTAACATCCAGTCTTGAAAATTTCTGTGATTTTTCCTCTTTGTGCGAAGAAAATTCCGTGAAAATTTCAAGGAATGATATTGATTTGGTCTACTTCAAAAACATAAAATGTGAGCGTAGATTTTTAAACACTGCAAACGAGATACGTAGTTTGGTAGTTTCACCGTCGATATACATTTCTTTTCTTTTCTTTTTTATGTCGCAATGATTTTGCATTGAAGAACTTACTTCAACTTTGAAAAGCTCGTTTCTTAGAGCAAATATGTGTGCATCTTCCTTAAAAAAAGGTGCGAGCAGAAACATAATTTCTTAATGTTTGGAAAAATATCATAGCGACGGATATATCTTCGTCATGAATAGCTTTCTCATCATTTAAGTAACTCAAGTGTCTACGAAACTGAAGAGCAAGAGCGACTGGATAAAAGAAATCAATTTTCGGAATGACCCCTTGAAACAGACAGCAGTCTTAATTTTGAGCTTATATTATCTGGCCATCTCTTCACAGTTTACGCTTGATTATAAAAAAGCGCGCGCTGACTGCAGATTGACCTACTTAATTCATCTTTGTACTACCCTTCGCCGTCCTTTTGACGCGCTTCCGGAAGAATGGTTATTCACCTTTTTAATTTCCAGTTTCATTAAAAATCTAATTAAAACTCACTGTTTCTCCTTAGAGCCAAACGCATTCCTGCAACAATGAAGGAAGAATAGGTACGAAAAAAAAAGACGGTGGAACAATTTAAATCTTCAATGCCTCAATTTTTCCCTGAACGAGACGCCTTCACATTCTCAAGTGAATTAAGCGCACTGTTCACTCGACTTATATTAATTCACCCCTATCTTTTTTCATTTTTCTAATAATCCGGATGAAGAACGCCGGGAAAATAGAGTTTTAGCTAAGAAGTTATAAAAGAACGGATTCATTCTTCGTTACGGGTTAAGGTATAAAGGACATAACCAGCGAGCATTTTTGATGAGCAGACTATCGTGCTAAGGAGGAACGTCGTATGAGCTTTCCGACATTGTCACATTTCCTTTGATAAAATGTGGCTTTTCAGGGAAATCTATAAGTGATTTTCTTCGAATTTTTCAGAAAATGGTATCTGCGATCAGATCTGAGTAATGCTTACAAATTTTAAGAGCAAATATTTATAGAACCATCCTCGAAAATGAACCTATTGGAGGAAATTTGGCAACTCTCAAATGTTAGGCGGCATTTTTCCTCAGCAATGCAGATGAAGCGCCCGCTGCTCAGGAAACAGCAGAAACATGGTTACATATTAACAAAGCAATCGGAATTTGGTAAAAAATGTTTCCTTAAGCTTGAAACTCAAGAAGAATTTCCAATACCCAAGTATTAAATTAGACGAGATCAGATTTTGGAAGCTATACATGAGCACAGTTGGATTTAGCAAGTTGAGTGGTGTTGACTGTGCTCGGGGCACACTGAAAAAAAAACACATTGGATCTAGAGTCCAGACTCTTGAAAACATTGACAAGAAAAAGGACTCTTGATTCAAGCAGATTTAAGCTTGAATCAAAAGGAAATCCGCTCAAATTAAGAGGCTTGGTTCTTGATTTAAGCTCAAATCTGATTGAATCAAGAATATTGTTTCTTGTCGATGTTTTTATGAGTCTGGACTCTAGATCAAATGTGTTTTTTTTTCCAGTGCAGTTGCAATTTTGCAAGTTGGCTGGACTGTTTTCCTCCATTTAAATCCATTAAAAATATCGATATTAGGTGAGGCAAATTGAGCTTTCTCACCAATACTTGATTAATTTACTTACAAATACATTTAAATGTAGAAGAAACAGTGTCGCCAACTTTCAAGGATCGCGGAGTATTTTGAGTAGAGTGCATCGAATTGAGAGGCCATCACCGCAAGGGGGAATGCCATTCACATATTTTCCACCAACTCGGAGATCGGATCGCAACACTAAGGGTGAAAAAAAAGAAAGAAAAAAAACCGAGAAGAAACTCGCTGCAAAAAAATATCCGAAGTTTGCGAAACTGAATTGAGAAAGGAGGAACGGAGAAAATTGCTGAAAACATAAGGAAACTCAAACGATGAGGGGACTGGATAAAGGTAAAAGCTATGCAAAAATCTTCATTAGACGGGAGCACTAAGCTGAAAATAAGGATACTTTAAAAGAAGTGAGGTACTCAATTGGAATTTTGCTACCCCACCCTTCACCATCAACCGTGCAGGACCAATATCAGTCTCCATTCTAGCGAATTGCTTCCGAAGGAAAATATTTCACCTCCGAAGTAAAAGGAAAATCGTAACTTTTTAACGTTCGAAACCGACTGGAATTATTTAGTGGGGCATTGAAGCCGAGCCGCATGTTATCCTATCAAATAAAATTTGCCTCCTCTCTTTAGTGCATTCATTTCAATCTTATTACTCTGATTTAATATTTAACGGAGATTTGTTGTTAGATTTTTAATATTTCACGATCCTAAGAATTCATTCATTTGTCTTGGAGGAATGTCTCTTTCCTCGCATCAGTATAAAACACAAAACCAAAATAATATAGCAATTTGTCCATTAATTCAGGCAATCGAAAAGAAATTTTTAATAAAAAAATGAATACTGATTTTTTAATCAAATAAATGACACTTTAACTTCAGAGGTGATACAGAAGGGTGATCACCTTTATTATAGAAACTGGTTTTCCTATCCTAAAATTTTCATATACACTAATTTACCACCCACAGTGGGAGAGGAAAAGATACATAGTCAGAGGATTATGCTTTAACTTTCAAAACGAGCTTTATATTAACTTGATTGAAAAGCGGCTTGGGAAAAGATTTTTTCCCCGTGCTTAGATCGGTTATTGACATTACATTATGCTGGTTTGATCCAAATTTTTTTGGGATTGGTAAAATTGCTTGGTCAACTTTATAGGGTCTTAAATAACAAAGTATAACGGTAGATAGTACAATCTAACGTTCCAGCTTAATAATTTACTTTAATTCGTGTGGATAGATACAAGACATGCTGTTAAGCCCTGGATAGACGATCAAATTCCGAACCAATTCCGATCAAAGTAGACATGCTGATGACTGGTGGTCACCATCTACCATCAAATTTTGACGGGCCGCACTTTTTTGTTCAAAGTAAGATCAGAACGGAGTGCCACCATTCATCATTTCCTGCCACATGAAACATTTCTGCCAAGTTTTCATTTTAAAATAAAGCACATTAATGAGTTTAAAACTGATGACTCCCGACACTTTGATGCTACTTTGATCGGAATTGGTTCGGGAATTTGATCGTCTATTCAGGGCTTTATACGTTATTTTTAGGTGAACAGCGAATTTCAACAAAAAACATATGAAGTTGGGCGGGTTTGCAAAACGACAACGAGTAGGTGCACATGCACAAGCTACTCTCACCTTTCCCCCGCCTTTGCACTTTCTCTCCTCCTCCCGGCGCTTTCCACACTACCTCGTCAAGTGGTTTTCGGAGCTATGGCTTCTCCACAAAGGCGTGATTAAGCCAAGATCGAAATTAAACTGATAATTCGACTCAGAATAATTGCCACTCACTCCGCTACTAAGGACGACCTAATTGAGTGCTGTGGCATCAGCTCCAATTAAACTCGGACCTCCATTGAGAGGATTCAGCGGCGAGAAATTGCACCCTGCGCCCCCCCCCCTCTCCCTCCCCCCGGTGCCCCACCCTATCATTCTGGCCGTGCCCCAGTCGATTGGACCTCAAATTGTTGGAGAGGGTGGGGGGCGAAGGAGGGGACGATGGTACAGGTAAGATGTTGAGGCTTTGCCTGGACGTGTATCATTGCCTTTGGAAGTAATTAAGTGCCTCCGAAGTCCATTTCCAAGTCACGCGATGCCTGGGCGGCGGCGTGGTGTTTGGTCAATTCCGACTAAATTGCCAAATTTGTGAGGAATTTACTTGAGCGGATCAAGAGATCGCTTACCTGGTGGCACAATGGAGCTGATTAATTAAACGGGAAGTCGACCGAAAGTTGAAATGATGGATTTTACTTCAAAAAAGTAAAATACTAAAAAGTAAATACTAAAGTAAATACTATCTATGTTGTACCGAGACAACGTAATTTCGGTATTATGAATAAAAAGCAACTTAAACTACAAATCAAATGAATCGCATCAGGAAAAAGGAACCAGCGCGATTTCAATGGTATAAAAATGTCAATTCTTCATAATTATCTAAAAATTCTCCCGGGATAGCAAATAGTTTTGGCTTCTCGCCAAAAATTGTTATTTTTAAAGGGAAAAAGTGTATAAATTTTGATACTGTACATCTATGAAGTATTTTTAAAATAAACGGAGGAGTTGTGTCATTTTGAAAACACCGCAATTGCGCTGGTTCCTTTTCGCTAAATGCAATCCAAATGGAGCTGAAGCATTTATTAATGACACATAAACACGCGCATATAACACAACGTTCCAAAATATTACTTCAAAATATACCTAAGATTACTAAATTTTAAGCAACTTTGTTTCAGAATGCCCTCAAGTAACAAGTAAAAATAACAAGAAAAAGCCAATTTTGTCATCTACAACCACGCGATTGGCACTTAAACCATTGAAAATTATAAAAAACATGACCAGCTTCACTACACAGAAAAAATTAAATTGCTGATTTAACAATTAAATTGCTAAAAAAGTGATTGCCATATTTCAACGTAGATTTCACAACACAAAAATGCTACTTTAACCACTATTGTAAACTAATTTAACCACGGAGGTGGTTAAAATAGCATATTTGTGTTGTGAAATCTACGTTGAGATATTGCAGTCACTTTTTTTTAGCAATTAAATTGTTAAATAAGCAATTTAATTTTTTCCGTGTAGAGTAGGCTACACACTACGCAGTGTATCTACATCGAGATGGAATCCAAAGGCGTGTCCGATTGGAGAAAATTTGAAGGTAAATTGCATTCATGTTTTTGGATACACCAAAAATAAAATATTACTATAAAAGCTGCTGATATGGCAACGAGGAAGAATGGGGCGGTTAATTCAATTCTCCAGCTCGCGCGGGTCCTTAAAATTTCTGATTTTCTCCCGGATTGGAACTTCACCGCTCGGCGCTTCAAAATAACGTTGTCAAACCGCAAAGGATTATAGCCAATTCCTTCTTTTTGTTTCGATAAAAAGAAGGGGGAAAAAACTTCAGCACAATCTGACGACTCGTGGTCATCAGGGGTCTTTTTTTTTTCTTTTTCTTTTTTTCTTTTTTGCTTCTTGGTCTGAACAGGGATATTTCCCAAAACCACAGACCCCATCGCCGACCATCAAGCTAATAAATCTTCCCTCCCCCTTTCATCACCAACCCAGTTTTTATGATTCCAATGAATGACCCCTCATATCTTGCCATAAAGATGGTACAGGGAAGATAATGACAGTGTAGACTGCGTCTTCAAATAGACTCGAATGATTTCGTTTATTGTTTTATGAGCATGTTTGTTTATTCGTTTAGCCGTATGGTCATTGAGCTGCTTGGGAGTACATAATATACCTTGATTATTTGTACTTTACTTTGAAGGGCTCGCGCAAAAAATTAACTTAAATCATTACTTACATGCCTACCGCCTTACGACAAAAATTAGATTTAAAATGGGTTCAACGTTTGAGGAGAGACACTTTCCGCGAACTTTTGTTCAGAATCCGAAATTTCTGTACGAACCAAAAGTATTTTTCTCAGGCAAATAAACAATTTTAGTCAAGAAAACCTATCTTATCTGTCTGTTAATATTTTGAACTAGGAGATAAATCGAAAAAAGAATTTTCCTCAAATCTTACACGTATAGGTTTATTACTCACAAATTCGTGCAAAATCTTACATGATTAGTTATTATTTCATAATTCATACTTCTGAGGTTAAAATCTATAAAATGACATTACAATCTCACAGAAGTCACAGAAGATGCAAAATCGAGAGACTAAAAATACGTTGAAATCAGACTGCATAGAATAACGTGTCGAATTATAAAGGAAAATGTAAAAGAGTATATCGACGGTGAAACTACCAAACCACGTATCTCGTTTGCGGTGTTTAAAAATCTACGCTCACATTTTATTTTTTTGAAGTAGACCAAATCAATATCATTCCTTGAAATTTTCACGGAATTTTCTCCGCACAAAGAGGAAAAATCACAGAAATTTTCAAGACTGGATGTTAAGTAGTTTTTCATTTAAAAAATAAAGTATGACAGGAAGTCTGCGACGTCGCAAACCGAGATACGTGGTTTGGTAGTTTCACCGTCGATATACATATCCATATCAACATACATATGAGTATTTGTATATCCATTCAATAAACCACAAAAATTAGGTTGATTGGTCAAATTTTTAGTTAAATCACCCAAAATTACTCAAAGACATCTTAGGATTAAGAAAACGCCCTGCTGACCGTATTACCTCGAAATTTTGATTTTCGTACTTTCTGTCTCTTGTCATAAATAGCCATTTTCAGAAGCGATGATTACGGGCCAATCCCTGGCTTCGAGCGACGAAGGGAGAGAATTTTAAAGCGATGAATCTCTCGATGGATTCTTATGCCTCGAGGGTAGTGTGTCAAGTTGCGAGGGCGAGGTGGGAGGGAATTCCTTGGGCACATCAATTGCGGGGTCGGGAATAGGAGCCGGGAGCCAAGGAACCTGGTTAATGGCCCTCCCTGCGACCATCATTTAACTTTCGGCGACCGCGAACATTCCGCGAGATTGTGGCTCCGGCAGGCCCTGCCCTGACAACCGCGCAATTAACGCCACCACTACACTCGCCACGCCACCCGTGAATATTAACTCTCCATACCCATCCCGTGGGCACAGGGAACCCCCCCCCCCCCCCTCAAAAAAAAAAGAAAATTAAAGGCATCTTTTTTCAAGGTCTGCAGCCTTTGAATGTGAGGACACCATTGTGATCTAGCAGAAAGATGCGCCTTCTTCAGATGACCCGTGTTCCTTCAATTTACACGGAGAAAAAAACCTCGTGCGTGGGACCCAAATTTTAGGTCATATAGATCTCTGAAGTTTTCGGATTGAGCATCTGAACACTTTAGGTCTAGCTGTCCAGGTTCGGATCACACATCTGAAACGAGAACCGAAGTTTTTCGGATCCCTGGTAAAAATTGGCAGTAGAATCTGTGTTCCAAAATACCATAGACCTACAGCCGGCTGTAAGATTTCCAATAGCTTCTATAGCCGGCAACACAATTTATTATAGCCTTTTATAGCCGATGGCGATTAAGCAACAGCCTGGCGATAAAGTGTATGCTAGACGTTACTAATTACAGATGCTAGGACTTAGTGAGTTTTTGGACTACCGCTCTCTTCTTGGGCCGTAGTATCTTGATTTACTTTTCAAGGAAAGCTCCGTACTTTTGAAGGATGCCTGCCATTCCTAATGTGTTGGAGCGCCTTCAATTTCGAATGATACTGTGCAATACCTCTGGTGTGAAATAGTTGCTTCAAGCGCCGTGGTACGCTGCGTTACTTGGGGATACTTCACGCATTGCGCAATGCGTGAAGTATCCCTTTTAGGTTTGTAGGCGCCAGTGCGCCGCTGCTCCGCTTTGTGTTAGGCTCTAATATTTAATCTCGTGGAGACAGCGTTTTTCAACTCATGACTTTTGAAATGTTTGCCCACTCTGTATGGATTATTCTTATTTTAATTGATGAAAAAAAATATGTAGTAAAGGAAAATATAATGTGCGTTTTGTAAATATTAAAGTGATTCCGTACAAACTTAAGGATTTACAAAGCACACGAATTTCTACACAATTTCTTATAGCCTTTTATAGCCGATGGCGAAAAAGCAACAGCCAGGCGATAAAGTGTAAAGCCCGGCGATAGGAACTATAGCCCGGCTGTATAATTTTTTATCGCTTCGTGTAGCCCGGCCGTATGATTTTTTCCACTTTCTACAGCCAGCTATATGATTTTCTATCGCCTTCTTCAGTCGTCTATAAGAACTCCTATGGTATTTTGAAACGCAGCTCCTATCGCCAATTTTTACCAGGGATATGAGAACCGAAGTTGTTCGGATGTGAAAACTGAAGTACTTCAGATGTAAGAACTGAAGTTTCAGATGTGTGATCCAAACCTCAGCAGCTAGACCTAAAGTGTTCAGATGCTCAATCCGAAAACTTCAGAGATCCATATAACCTAAACTTCGGGTCCCACGTACGAAGTTTTTCTCTCCGTGTAGAGTTTAGCCCTCCGGTGAATTTGATAACTTTGATTTACATGAACTAAAAACATGGGTATTCAATACGAACCAATTACTCTCCATGAACTTCGTTTTAGGTGAATGAACTTTGCAATTGAGCCAAACAAGAGGGCTATGAACTTTCTGTATACAGTGAGAGCAACCGATAAGTTTATCAATAATTGGATTTTCATCGTGTTTTCATACGCGACAAGTTTTGAAAATTTCACGGTTTCTGCGGTGATTTTTCCTCATTTTTCCATCATCAAACACAAACACGAGGGTTCGTCACGGCGCGGCCGCTTGGCATTTCACAAAATACGGCAGCTGGCGTGTTTGCGGCGGGAAGAATATGCGAAACAGCGTCGCCGAATTGGCTGCAAACTGATTTGCGCAAACAATTTTCGTTCTGATAACGTTCGAGCACAACTATCGCAAATATCATTTGCGTAAAAATTTCTTCGATAACATTGACGGACCATGCACTGTTTAGTGGAACCTACAAATTAGAAAGTAGGAGTAGGAATGAAAATAGCTCTTATAAAATTACTTTTTCTCATGATTCTAACATTTATTCCAACGTATATCCGATCCGCGCAATATATTCAAAACATTTTCCGTGGCTCCTTCTCTCTCAACTGACTCCTTTCATAATTTGATCTGTTCGCTCATTCATTCATTTATTCTTTCGAATTGCCTTCTAGACGAACAGTGCAATATGTGCAAAAGTTACCGGTTGTTCCAAATGATATTTTCGATGATGGAGAATTTGCAGGTGTCTGAAATTTGATGAGTTTTATTCTTATAAGTGCTCACTTAAGTTGTCCCCATCATGGAGCCCACTGAGTGATTTTAGCACTAGGGTATCCTTGGTTTCTGAATTGAACAATCGTTGAGGAACAACCTATCTGAAAACTGACGATTTTGCAGGACGATGAAGAAACTTCGCCATTTTTGTAATTTTGTGATTAGATTTGCAATTTTTTTCATACATTGCAGCGTCTTTACAGGGCTCCTCAGCGGAATGGGAAAAACTAAAAACATCTGCTTGCGCATTTAATACTGAACCATGCGGGAAAGTCAATAACTCGTTTCGGCCAAAATTATCAGTTAGGCGGTTTTGTTCCTTAGCCCTCGATATGGCAAAAATACCTAATATGCTAAGATAAATACACTGAAAAAAAACTCCGGCTGTGGAAACCGTACTGACGGCTTTTTATAGACATACCGTCCAATTTCCGGGCTTAGAGGCCGAAAGTTCCGGGCGTAGCACCCGAAGCAATCGAAGCTACGACTCCAGCGCCTGGAACTTTTGGCCTCAGAGCCCGGATTTGTTTTCAGTGTGTGCTTGCATGGAAAATGCCACCTGATGATATCACAGGGCTGTGCATTTTCTCATTTTTAAATATATTCTTCCACAATTTCCTGGATCAGTGAAAAATTATAAAAAAAACTGCAAATCCAGCGCATTAAGCATTGTCAGATTAAGTAAAAGAAAAAAGAAAAAAAAAGAAGAAAAACGAGCAAATTCTTCTTAGTGCGGAATCGTTATGCATAGCTCGCAAAACGGCGTTTCTTATCAAAGCGCTTTCCACGCACCACCTGATGACATCACAGGGCGGTACGTTTTCTCATTGTTTAAAATTTATTTTTCCACACTTTCCCACATCAATACAATAAAAAACTGCAAATCCAGCGCATTAAGCATTGTCAGATTAAGTGAAAAAAAAAAAAAAAAATCTTGCAGATTCTCGATTGTGCGCAACCGTTATGCATCGCTCCCAAAACGGCGTTTCTTGTCAAGGCGCTTTCCACACAAAACGCCAGATCCATCCCGAGTTGGGAGGTGGGAGTTACAGAGTCCTGCGACCTCTGCTCCGGGCGGTGTAAACAGGGAAAACACGAGTTCGGGGTCCGGCTGCTGTCGGCCGGGCCGGGTGCGAGTAAACACGGAATGATTTGTACCCCGCGTTTTTCTGATTTGATTTAGTGTGCGTTGACATGCCGGCGACAATTATGCCACGTCTAACTCCGCGTTTGCCCTGTCCCGCCCCGACCCAAATTAAATTATTATTAACTCCTTCGCTAGGCCGAGAGTTTGGCCCACCGGCCAGACGTTGCCGATTGCTTTCAACAATGGGGCCTCGTTTAACAGAGACGCATGCACCAAGTAGCATTTTGGATAAAAAAATGAGTTGGGAGTAGTTTTGAGGACAATACTGAAAATAAGGTACCAGGCTATATAGACATACCATCCGTTCCGGGCTTGGAGGCCGAAAGTTCAGGGTGCTGGATTCTTTGCTTCGATTGTTCCGGGTGCCACGCCCGGAACTTTCGGCATACATCACGGAAAAAAATAAATTGTTGATTCAACAATTCAATTGCTAAAAACAGTGAGTGCAATGTTTCAACGTAGATTTTACAACAAAAAAATGTTACTCTAATCACATAGTAAACTAATTTAACCATAGGGGTGGTTAAAGTAGCATTTTTTGTTGTAAAATCTACATTGAAACATTGCACTCACTATTTTTAGCAACTGACTTGTTGAATCAGCAATTTAATTTTTTTCCGTATATATGTACCATCCGTTCCGGGCTTAGAGGCCGAAAGTTCCAGGTGCTAGATTCATAGCTTCGATTGTTCCGGGTGCCACGCCCGGAACTTTCGGCCTCTGAGCCCGGAACGCGGATGGTATGTGTATACTGTAGCCCGTAAGCATGATGGCCTTCACGGCTGCAGTTTTTTTTAATGAACTTGTCGCACATTATCTCCTATCAATAATTTCAAGTCAAGAAATAATAGTTTAAACGTAGGGACAGTCTTTAAACTGTGTTCTTAAAAGGTGAAACTATATTGAAGGAAAGCAACATCGATAACGAGGTATCGAACGCATTTTACATACATACTGGATCCACCTTATTTGTCATGCCAAACAAATTGATTAAGTCAAGAGGCACATTTCAGGCAATTCCTTTCGCAGAAACTATTGTTTCAACCTTAGGACGAAACTGAAAGCATGCAAACGCGAAATTGAAACAAATTGATTACGCCTAAAGGCTTATTTCAGCTGATTCCTTCCACATAATCTATGTTTAAATCCTGAAATAAGGCTAAAATTACGCAGACGCAAACTTTTGAATTTGATTGGTCGAATTGAACTGCTCATTTTCACGTTGACATAGTTTCAGCTATATCTAAGGGTTTACCAAATAGACTCTATCGGAAATAATTGCTAGAATGTGCCTGGAGCTTTCGGGTCCAGCCGTACACATAAGGCTCACAGTCAGCTCCACCGCCTGCAGTTGGCTGCTATTTTACTTACGGTGTTAAGACTCAGCGCTAAGTTGTGTGTTCCGTGAGATAAAAGCTTTTATTGATGAGCCAGAAATAGAGGCTCTTCAAAGCAATATGAAATCCAATATCGTCTTGAATATTTCATGATAAAATTAGATACAGAATAACGATCATGTTTTATTTACGAACGTAAAAGGCTATATTCTGCCGTAACGCGGCATCCACGCATAGCACGGAACGGGACACCCGTTGAAATGGGCTATGAGCAATGTGAATGGGCAGAAAAACATCGTAACGTGAATTCAGTGACGATCATCGGTCCGAATCTAGTTAAACCGCGGCGCTTTCACTGACAGTACCGTACGTCGCTTTAGTCGTCGAGACTTCGCGTTGCCCCCCCCCCCCCCCCACCCCCGCCCCGCTGTGCGAAGATTTATGGAGTATTTATTTACGTTCGGAAACGGAGTATGAATTATTCCAATTACCAATTCCTCGCGAAATATGTAAATTCAGTTTTGACGCACAAGACGCAACATCACATCTCGCTCCGAATTCACTATCGTGTAAACACTGAGGAGTCTTCACGGAGCATCCTACCGTTGCGTTACAGAAGTTGAATTTTGCTGTTCGTGCGGCACGGTAGGGGGGGGGGGGTGAAATTTTGAGCTTTTGGTAACATAAATTATTTTATGGTCGTGGAGGAAAGTAGAGCCCTCAGGAATCAGCTTGAGCCCCTCTAGAAAATGTGAGGTTTTCTGCCGAGTAAGAGCCTTACAAATCTTTTACCTTTAAAATAGTACATGAATTCATTGTTTTTCAGAGCTTTCGCTCAATTTTTCAAAATAATCCCGTAGAAGCTCCTCCTTGTTCCTCTCACGAATGAACGTAACTAGGAAAATTTTGAGCATTTCTAGCTGAAAATGTCACTGATGCTTCTTCCGATCTCATGCAAAAATCAGAAAATTTACTGACGAAAATTGCACGAATGTACGCTCGTAGAGACAGAATTGTTTGAGTCGATTTTGCAACCTTGAAATGGAGTTACGTTCCTTCGCCCGGAAAAACGAAGATTTGAGGTTAACGAAAAGAATTTCTCCTCGAGCCCCCCGTTGAAGCTGGGAGAGTTTCCTCAGATCACGAACGAAAATCACAACATATATCACTCGTTCTACGGACATTACGCTAAACGAAAATGCATGATACAACTATTTCAACTCGTGAGCCGCGTAAATTGTATCCATCGAGTTGAAGGCGAACTAATAAGTTTTTAGATCCCTCTTTGTGGGGTGTGTTTCTATGACACTCGACTTACACTTCATGAGGCCCCCTCTGAAAACGTGCGAATTCTGCCCGTGTTAGTGGTATGGCTTCTCAGTACTCCTTGACTTATCTATAGATCTAAATTAAAGTGAAATTCTATTCAAACTTTAAAAAAACAGTACGGTGGAGACAGTCGTCTCCTTCTGGGACGGCTGAGTGTTTGTTGTTCGATTGTTGCGCGACATGGGTCGGCGCGTAATGCAACTAATTCGGTCCCAAATGACGCGGGACACCGGTGAAAGAGACGGATTTTGGTTGGGAGGATTCTCAACCAATTCTCAAATTAACAGCATCACCTGGAGCTGCAGTAATGTTCCTGACACGACATGCACGACTGCCTGCGCCGGGTATCATCTTCCGATCGTGTTTACTTAATCAAACCTAACACCCAACTCCGAGTCAACACGCCCTCACCTCCCGAGACGGAATGAGTAACATACACACCGGGCTAAAATCAATATCCGCCCTTCATTCGAAAACTTTCGCATCGCGCCACTACGCAATTTTTAACGACTATCGCGAATCTGCAGGTCGACTAGTGAATTTTAATCGAATGCTCTTGATAGATAAAGCCCCACCTCGGTAATGTTATTTATCGATCGAGATGCTTCCATAACGACTAGCTGTGGGCTGATTTTTGAAATTGATAGACAAAGCGATAGACAAAGACGATACACTGAAAATGAAGCGTTACTATTGGTGGAAGCGGGTGGTTGCAATAAAAAAATGACTAAGGTGCAAAGTCTATTTTGTGACCCTGACGATGAAATGCTTGCTTCGAAAAGCTTCAGTCAAAGTTTGTTCATAAAATGTAAGTTTTTTTAAAGAAAGTTTTACATTATTTCTAGCACTTGGCTACACTCCAAATACCAAGATATTCAGTGCTACTACCTTTTAGACATTGTATTAAAATGTTCGCTGAACTTGAAAACAGGAGGTAAGAAAAATAGTAACTAAACGCAACCCGCGATACCTTACGGTTAGTCCATAATTTTCCCCTTAGTCTATAACAACAACCCGTTCGAACCATTAGGATTACGTCATATCCCCTATGTCTTCGTTGCTTATTGCTTTGTCTATCAATTTCAATAATCAGCCCGCAGGTTGATAGCGACAACCCCCTTCCTCCTTCTCTCGTTCGACCCTTTGAGTTCTGACTCAAGATCTATTTTCAATAAATTCTCACGCGCTCATAGCTGTTGATCAAAAAATGCAAGTGCATCGGAAACGTACACAGACACAATGTGTCCCGCGTCGACAACTGGGTACTTTGGGGTCGTTCAAGCACGATGCGGAAAACACCCTGTATAGAAGTAGCCACGTGCACAAATGCACCTGTGACCCCCGGGTCCTTGACTTGAATTGAATCGGTTTATGTCAGACGGGCGCGGGCGTGAGTCCAAAAACTCATGATCCCTAGCCTCCTGCATAATCAGCGAAAGCCAAGACTGATGGTCTTTTGGACTTACGCCCGTCTAACAAAAACCGATTCAACTGTGATATAACTGTGTTGAAGGGTCCTATTTGCATCGTTTGCCACCCAGAGCGCTAAGGAATGGGTCAATTCTGCGATTTTCCGTTGTGTTTAGTAGTTTTAGATCGACAGTCAAAACCAAGTCTACCGTTTGAACGCCAACATAGCACGTTCAATGTATCGCTACTCAGCTCAATATTCGGAAAATTGAAGGTCAAAGACACAAGAGTTACAGTGTAATCAATTCACTTCCATAGAGAAAAAGTAGGCGGTGGTCACAACTCGGGCATCTTTGATCTTGATTAAAATTAACTTTTAAGATAAATTAAATAACTGATGAACAATCCAACCTGGTCATGGTTGCAAGAGCCAAAAAGCGAAAGGGTTAACGCTTCAAGCCATACGTTTTTTGAGTGTGAATTATTCCAACATGAAAAGGGGATCGCAAGGTGTCACTGTCCTGTCAAATCTTACCTGAAACAATAAAAGAACATACATGTTAGCGAGTTAAGAAAATGGTCATCAGTACTTCAAATATGTTGGAGACATATTTGAGGCAAAAAATAAAAGGTAAAGTGTAAAAATTACTGGAGATAGCACTTCTCCAATCCGAAAATAAAGTTCTGGAGATGGAAATATAGATAATGCATAAATATATGTATATTAGTCAGAATGCAATACATTAAAAGCATGTTGAATAATCAAGTAATTATGCCATTTTTTTAGAAAGGTACCTACCACCGTTTGGACAGTACTTTCTTAGAATTGTTCAAATAAGCCTCCAGAAAAATTTAGGGTAAGGAATGTTCTCGACAGTGCTGCAGTGTGTCGATGACATTCAAATAATGTTCTCTAATATATAATTAAAAGAGTAACGCGTAACGCACTAACGCATAATGCCTCAGGCGCGAAAAGATAGGGGGGTTAGAAGCGAAGCGATCAGGGAGCGTGGCACTGACCCCATGGTAAAACATAATACGTGTACGTTATGACGCTCAAGTAATGTTGGGAGATGACAGTATGGAATTATCGTAGATGATAAAAACCAGGAGACTATTATTGTTCTCATGAGTGTACCATTTACTTTACCGTTGTTTTTTCATGACGTATAGGTTTAAAAAAAAAAAAAAAAAACTTTTTTAGCGATTTCTTTTCAATTAAAACTTCCAGTCGGATGTTTAGTGTTGAACGAGAAGTTCATCGATTTCAGGGCTTAATGCTCAGGCTGATAACCTTCGAAAGAGGAGGGCGAGCGTGGCCTGTAGGGGGTGGGGAGCAGAGCGTGGCGGGTGAAACTTGGATCAAAAATACGCATTAAACGCGGAAAATCAGCCCGGTAAGTGCGTAAGCCGTTAATGGGTGAGATTATAATCCAGTAAGCTCAAAGTTTAGTCTTGATGCTCACAAAGCTTTTACTTGAGTTCGAGTTCCGATCTGGACTTCCAGCATCCCTGCTTTGAGCGTGCCGTTGCTTACCATCTATTTGGAAATTTTAGAGGCGATATACGATGTGTTCTTTCTTGACGGGGAAGCATGAGCCATAGGGAGTGGATTAAACTTTGCAGATACATGTGCTGTTTCTTCTTTCCATTTACTTTGAAGTTTAATGAGATTCGCAGTTAGGTATGTCGTCACCTTCCAGGCAAAGTATCACAAGCGCCATGCGACGTTTAAAATTTCCGCCGCCATTTTATTTTTTACAGAGAATGTTCACGACTGTCCTTCACGCGTTGCGCAATGCGTGAAGTATCCCTGTTAGGTTTGTAGGCGCCAGTGCGTCGCCGCCGCTCCGCTTTGTGTTAGGCTCTAATATTTAATCGGCGGAGTCAGCGTTATTCAACTCATGATTTTGAAACGTTTGCACATCCTGTATGGATTATTCTCGTTTTAATTGATGAAAAAAAATATGTATTAAAGGAAAATATAACGTATGTTTTGTAAATATTAGGTGCTGCCGTATCAAACTTAGTGATTTCCAAACACACGATTTCTACACAATTTCTTATAGCCTTTATAATCGATGGCGAAAAGCAACAGCCAGGCGATAAAAGTGAAGCCCGGCGATAGGAACTATAGCCCGGCTGCATAATTTTTTAACGTCGCATGGCGCTTGTGATACTTTGCCTGGAAGGTGACGATGTGTGGGAAGTTACGTAATTCATAACGCCAAGGTGTTAAAATAATAAACTTTTTATTTAGTATGCTGAAGCTTTACGATCATTGCGATTATTTTTGAAGCAATAGTGCGGAAGAATCACTATGTCAAGGAATTGAAACTGCTTGGAGTTATGAATTACATAACTACACAAAATTCATTATTGGTGTTATAATGAAAATTATCACGACGTTCACGAATCGTGGCGACTGATCCTAGAATAGTATCAATTTTAAGGCACACTTGGATTACATTTTGCAGTAAGGAACCACTATCTCTGGCTCTCCCATAAAAGCACATATCTGCATAGGGAAACCAATGGCATGTATGTTGTTTCTAAAATGGGCCAGATATAGTGGTTTCATATTGCAAAATGTAATCCACTTGTAGTCTGCCGTGCTAAGTAAAAACGCCGTATGGGAATTCGACTGTTTCCAAATTTCCTCTCAGAAAATATGCATTTTTGAAGAAAGTTATGAGTGTATTTCTTGCCATTATCAGACTTTTTGAATCAAATTACGAACAAAATCCTGAGAAAAATGGAGGAGAATGAAATACAGACTTTCCCCAAAATTCCTGATTTGTCAAAGGAAATTTGGCGACATTTGAAAGCTCATACGACTTTTTTCCTTAGCACGGCAGTAGTATGAAAAAGCAAGTTTTTCGTTGGTTCAAAAATTTAGACGACAGAGTTGGTGGGTGACAAGCACGGAGCTGGTGAGCTCGTCTTCTCTCAATGCACCTTGCCGGGAGGCAGAAATACACAAAGGAAAATTACTTTCGTGTCAGCATGTAAAGTTAACGCATAACGACGTTCCTAACTCCATTCCGAAAACGGAGGGGGGCGAGGTGCTCCTCTCTTTTGCGTGTGACAAGTTTCCCGCCATGTCGCCGGAGTAACAATGTGGATACTGCACTGCGTCCCCGACGGAAACCCTGCATTGTCAAATTCCAGAATTCATTCACTTGATACATATATATATCCGATTTAAATGAATATGCTTATAGAGATGGATGTTTTAATTGGGTTGCTTGAATCTTTGATGACTCTATACTGCCGTGATAGCGAAGACAGCCGAAGCTTTTATATTAAGTCGATAGCGCAGTCCAAAAAGAGGGTGGTGGAAGGTTGCTGAAAATATAGTTCGTTCATTATTATCGATTTTGATGGATCGAAATGTTCTTCCAAAAAGAAAACAATAAGTGCCAATGCAGCGCACCAAATGACGATCTGGTTATACGGAGGTACTTTTCGGATTCAAGTTGGGTTGGGATTGATGAGACGACTAAACTAACTTCGCAGTAGAGCTTGGAGTATCATAAACAATTGAAGGCTCATCTGGCCGAAGTCGTCCGGAATGCTAGTCGTCGGTAAGGAAATCTAACCACGTCGAGTGCAAGACCACTAAAGCTTTTCTTCAAGTAAAGAGTAAAGTTTTGGGTTATTTTTTTAACACCTTACACCACATAAAATTTTCCACGAGACACAATGAAGCCAATGACGAAGTCCAAAAGGTCAATTTGAGATGTTGAATGTCTAATTTACTGACTCGCCGCGACAGACTGCAAACATTTCAGTGTAATGGAACATTTTCCTCGATGTTTCCTACCTTTCAGGTATCCTTGTGTTGACTTCTTGAGAGCTTGCCACTTCGTAATATTTAGCGGTGGAGAATGATACAAATTCATCTCTTAATGACTATTATTTTATGTCATCAATATTGGCAAAAGAAGTCATCAATAAGGTTCTACAGATTATTTTCCATTCTACGATATGCACTCTTTAAAGAACCAATTGTAGAAAAGGAATTACTCGTCTGATAGTATCTGCACATACACCTCCTTCCAGCAAAAATATCAATGTTATTAATGGTAGCTACATTGCTCACACGCATATGTAAGGGTCGGTACACAAATTGAAGCAGAACTTTACGAGATGGTCTTGTAAAAATCTATCGAGAATATATTCCTCAGGAAAGTCTTAAATCGTTTTCTCGAGGCTGCGAAGAGAGAGGAGCTGCAGTGAGGCTGAAAGAGTTATAATTTCGGCTCAGTGAAAGTTTGACGAAAGACGGACTCGAGAGCTGGAGATTTAGACGCAAGTTTTTATCTGTTGACGATTTGTTTGAGACAGACGAAACTTGAACTGTGGAGCACACCTGTTGTCTACGTATGGCGAGGGGGAAGCAGGGTTTAAGAATGTTCCGCGACGAGTGCGAATTTCAGCTAATTTCAGGGCTGCGTTGCGCTGCGCCGCGCCATTTGTTCGCAAGATGAAAAAAGTTATAATTCTTGCCAACAAGATCCAGCGCGCCGCGCCCGCGCTTGGGTTTAAAGTTCTCCGTGAATTTATTGCTGGAGAAACTGACGGGACGTCTCAGAGGGTGAACCGGGGGCGGGGGAGGGTGGCGGAAGAGAGAGAACAACCCTGAACCCTCACTCCAGGCTCCAACTTGTGCGAGATCGAAGTTGATAGATTTTGTTTAAGAAAACACAGAGTTGTTCTCTTTAGGGTGGGGCCAGCGCGAAACAAAGACTAAGTTGTGTGCAGTGCACGCCCCATCCATTTAAAAGTCAGACGAAAGTTGGGCGAAATTTACTGACCGTTTCATTCACACATTCACTCCAATTTGTTAACGAAACGCTCCGATAGGGAAACCCTCCTAGCAGCAGACCTTACCTTCTGATACTTTGAGTGAGGGTTCGAAGTAGGTTACGATGCCGTTCCTGCTTTCCGACATGAATAACGGATCAATTATTCCCAGTTTACGAAATCTTCCTTCATTCGTGATGCGTGCGAACTCGTGAAAAACTTAAGTCGAGTTATTGGTCCGAGAGAACCGTGATGGTGCTTTTGAACTTTTGCAACAGCTACTAAGACGGATGTTTCTGACGTAAAATCTTTTGAAAATACGCGAATCGCACTAAAGATGCGTCTCGATTCGGTGCAAATGCCTTCCAAGTTATGTAATTTGATTTAAAGCTAAAGATAAGTTTAGTACTTTGAGTATTTTTAGAAATGATTAAATGTTTGGAGAGCTAGTCTGACATCATCGTCGAGATGTAAGACAAAATTCCAAATGACTTTGATTGGAAAAAGAAAAACAATATTTTAATTGGCATCAACTTGGATATTTTCAAAATGGATTGTATCTATATCTAGATCTTTATGTCAATCTGGATTATTGCATGGTAAAGAATCGATTCTTAAGGTGTTCGTTGCGGACACCCTGTTAATCGAACCTCTTCTGTAGGTTTAAATGGTCAGTCAACCGATATATCGATGGTGAAACTACCAAACCACGTATCTCGTTTGCGGTGTCTAAAAATCTCCGCTCTCATTTTATTTTTCTGGAGGAGAACAATTCAATATCATTCCTTGAAGTTTTTACCGAATTTTCTTCGCACTGAGAAGAAAAATCACGGAAGTTTTCAAGAATTGACGTTGAGTACTTTCCCATTTAAAAATTAAAGTATGGCAGGAAGTCTGCGACGTCGCAAACCGAGATACGTGGTTTGGTAGTTTCACCGTCGATATAGCAAAGCACGTCGAGTTACTGCTGCGAAGCGGGTCTTAGAAGGAGCTTCAGGGTTTTCTGGGGATTGGGCCGTGTAGTGCCCCGACGGCTTCGAATTAGTCCATTCCTGTTTCGCACGTAATAACTTCACTCGAAAACATTCGGATGAAATACGGGAAGAGGGGAGGGAGCCGGGATACGCACGGGACGTTACGTTTCAGTTCCAGAAACGTGCGCGAAGACAAAAAGCGTGGAGGCGGGAAATTATGAGCGCATTTCACGGGAAGAATGCAAAACGGAGCGGTGTGATGGGACGAGAGGTGGATAAGAAGCGGGTATAATCTAATGCATTTGATGTGTGTAATGGCTCATGAAAGCTAGATCTTGAAAAATATTTAGTCGACCAGTCAGTATCATTAGTTCAGCGGCTCGGCTCGGTGCCGCATCCCTTCGAAATCCCTAACTTTTCCCCCCTCTCCCCCATCTGCGCATCTCAGCCTTCTTCTCCACGTGAAGCGTGGCCTCTTGTCGGGGAGGGAGAGAGAGAGAGAGAAAGATGGCGAATAAATGAATCGTGCGGTTTCTCTCGTTGTGGAGACAGGTCCGCGTCACGTATCGCGGGTTACTTTCGCCTTGATTTAATTTCAAGTGCGACGGGGATTTGCACGAGTTTTTACTTTTTTATTTTTTTTTCCTTTCTGAGCCATTCAGCTATGATTCCACAGGTTCTCTTGTAATCTTGGACTCCCCGATTTTACAAAGTTTAGAAACATAAAATGGGCTACATTTTTCAATAAGGAACTGCAATTTCTGGCGCCTCCCTAAAAACACTTATTTGCATTGAAAAACGAATGATACATACGCTATTTCTAAAATGAGCCAGGAATCGTGGTTCCTAATTGTAAAATTTAGTCCAAATATCGATGACTATGGAAAAATACCGCTTATCTGCATAATGACAATTATACAAAAAAATTTCGCAATTATTGTAATTTTTGCCGAAATTGTAAGTTGAGCGGTTTTTTTACCTATCCCTTGATATGCAGTTTTACATATACAGGTTTCAAATGTGTAGGTTTCTTGGAATAAGATATTTAAGCAAGAGGTATGATTTTTTAAACGTAATTATCATATTCCAGCACGGAAAGCACAATGTGTCCGTTCTCACGATCCTACGATCCCTGAAAAAAGGGGCATAACTTGAGTCGTTTGGAAGATTCCCAGAATTGTTATGTTTGTATTTCCTGGATATTAAGAAAAGCGGGGAAAATTCCATTTTGTGCCGTAAAATCGGGTACCACGCCAATGAATTGGAAATATGGCAACGTGCGGCAAATTAAAAAGATGACCCCAAGGCAAAAACGTCGGATCACGGGAAGCATTCGGAGTTTTGGAACTTTCTGTATCCCTCCTCCCGCCTCAAAGAAAAATGTTTGAAAAAGTTGTTCCTTGGTGATTTCAGGGAATATGTGCTGAAGTACAGGAAACACCGAGACGTGGCATACACGGAACATTAATCCGAGGGCTTGGCTGGAAATACAGGGCGTGTGACAAGTGGCAAGTGGCGTCATTTTATGTGAGCAACTTAATTTCGGGGCTTAACGATGATTAAACTGGGCAAATCGGCTTTTATGAGCTCCCGGGGGAGGGGGTGACGGGGGTGCATCGCCGACGGAAGAGTCAGAGAGTCAAAAGAGAGACAAGTGCTCCATAACTTCAAATGAATTTAATTAAATCGGTAATTTACTCATTTTGCGGCTACAAAGGCAAGGCCGGAAGTCGGAACTCGGAAACGACGAAACGAGGTACGCACACAAAAGCTTCAAGTGAAACGGAAAAACCCTGCTTCGCATCGAACGATGAAAAAGGCTGTCGCGCAGGCACGCCTTGTCAGATCTCCGTGTACCCGCGTAAGTGGATCGTCGCTTTCGAAAAATGTCCATTAGCGGGGAAAAATTCTAGGATCTGAAAAACTGAATTCAGTCAATTTTTGGCGATCGGAAACATGTTTTGGCGGATTTTATACAGTTCTCGAAAGGAGCCCCGCACTGAAAAAAAAAGTTTGGTAAATCCGAACTGGTTAGGATCATATGGAACCAGATTTGTACGGTACACATACAACCAAATTATCCGGTCTGTTCAACCAAATGTTCGGTTTGTGCGACCGAACGATAATAAATTCTTACCGTTCGGTTCAGTAGACCGAACAATTCGGCTGAGCAGACCGAATAATTCGGTCGTGTGTACCGAACAAAATCGTGGTTCCATATGATCCTGACTAGTTCGGATTTACCGAACTTTTTTTTTCAGTGTGTGACAAAAATTTGAAACTGTTCGGTCCTTTCATAGTAAGATATTGACGTTTTTTATCTTGGAGTTGGACCTTTTTCTGAATAAATGAAATAATACCTCCCTCACGATAATCTTACTTTACACTATAAAATCAGTTGAATAACACGGCATGAATAACGCTCGAGGCGCAAAGCGCTTCAGTCAGAGTGCGTATCTCCTCCTAGTCTTCATAAAACATGAAAATGGGAGGGGGAGGGAATAAAAGTTGCGCGTGACGCTAAAAACCCACATTTTCAGATTAGAGCAGAAATTAATTTATTCTTCGAATTGGGCGCTTTTTGAAGTATGCTATTCGAATTTCCTCCTTCGACAATTCTCGGAGACGGAGGACAAAAAAAAAATGTAGAGTAAAAAGAAAATAAATAAATACAAATGCTCATGTTGAAAGGAGATACGCTTATAAATAGAAGCTAAATCCGGCGTCAACTTCATAACGATGTCAAAGAGAGTCATCGACAGGGAAATAAGTAAAATAATATTTGGGACCAAATAAAAAAAGAACGAACCTAATCAAATTTTGGAAAACAATAAATTAGAGGTAGCTTTGAGCTTAAAGAACCGTAACTTTCCTCCTGGAAAAACTTCCAAATCGAGATAAAATATCTAAAATGTGAAATTGGCAGTAAAATTAATCCTTAAAATTGAGCCATACGTAGGAATAAAACTTCAAATCTCTTTCACGGTTAAAATCTCAACAAGGCTAGGTTCTTTCCGGTTACACTCTGTCCATTTCAGAACCCCTAGAGTGAACGAAAAAGAAAATCCGAGCTTTGACGGAGTGATGTGGCACAACTGGACGAAATAAACAAACGTGAGCGCTTACCTGCGAAAGCTCTGCTCGTGCAAGTGACAGAAATACGAGCTTTCAAAAAAGAACAACGTCAGATTTTCTGCCCTCACCGATGTTGGCCAGACGACTGTTACGAGTCCGGAACTCGACAGTGGTGGCTTCTTCCTGGTCGTAACCAATTAAAGAACAAATATATGTATATAAACTCACGTTCCAGCCCTCTTCCCTCTACTTTTTACTCCCCTTTTTCTCTCCTCCCTTTACTCTTCCTCTCCACTTTTCTCTCTCTCTCTCTCTCTGTCACACACGGGGAAAATACTGTCACAACCCGGCGAGGGTATTACTCTCAGACACACGGTAAATATATTCTGTGCATTATTTTCATACATATGAAAACTAGTATGGGACGTTTAATTATTATGTTCCCGACGATTATATCTGAGTCAAGCTCAGCCAGTGGCGTGGCGTGCGTGCTTTGCGATGTATCGATTTTTATGCCATTTAAACCTATGGAAAAGGATCGATTCTTTACCATAGATTTAAATGGCAGAACAATCGATACATCGCAATTCACGCCAAGCCACTGAGCTCAGCCGCTCTTCAGATCAAAACTAATTACACTAATAATATTTTATACTCGTATATTCGTACAATTAATTCTGTCCATCGACTAAAATGACTTCTTTTTGCTTAAAAATAATATTTTCACTCGTTATAAATTTTGAAGATCAGTTTCCACACTTGCGACGGAAAATTGTACCGATGCAAAGCTTTGAACGGGCATAGTCTTAAAGAGCTACGACGACACAACATTTGACACTGAATTTTGTGAGAAATCAGTTTTTCCTTTTTTTCTTTTTACGTATATTTTCTTTTTTTTAAGTATACGTGGAGACTTAGGAAGCAACACAATACTTGGGAAGAAACGAACGATTACGGACCGAGAAAATATTGACCCACTCCACATTCTTTACTTTCAACTGCCATTCGACGTAGGCAACAATATCGCCTCATCGTTACTTTAAATGTGACCTTTGAATGGTTTTTTTTGAAATTTTATATGTACTTTATGAGCCAGTTTTCGATTAGAAAATAAGTCAATTTTTATAACTTGAAAGAGATATCTTATGTGCAAGGGAGTATGCAGCTCCTCACTATTAAAAGAAAAACATCATTATGAAGTGATCATCCAAGATACAAAAAGATCTTCGATATCATCTTGACAGTGTTGCCGGTTTGTGATAAGGCTCGTTCTTATCTCTTAACCAAACTTATTTTTCTCTCGAAATTCAAGGGTACAAGACTGGAAGGGGTCGTATCAAAACCCGGCAACGCTGTCGTGATAATCATTGAAGATGATTTTCGTGCCCTGGATAATCATTGGACATTATAATGATGTTTCGACGTTCTAGATTGGAGGAAAAAGGTGTGCACTTTCCCTTAGTTTCAGATTTATAAAGTGCAAAACATGACGGGGTAGAGATAAAATAATAGTTGAAAAACGATAAATTCAGTCAGAGAAGTGTATTCACGATAGCATTACAGCTTATCATTGGCACGGTGCGGGGTAGGCGGGATAGGCGGGGACGGGGTAGGCGGGGGCGGGGTAAGGGGCGGCGTAGACGGGGGCAGGCACCGGAGCGGGGGCGGCAACCTCAGGGCAGACCTCCTCGACGATGACAGCGGGAGGGGCGGCGGCTTCGTTGACGACGGGGGCGGCGTACTCGTCGACGACGACCGGGGTCTGGGTGAAGACGTTGAGGGCGGCCGACTGCTTGTGCTTGATGATGTAGGGCTTGCCGAAGTAGTTGATCTCGTACGGGGCGGAAGCGTGGTCGATCACCTCAGCCTTGGCGGGGCCGATGTTGACGGGAGCGGGCAGGACCGACTGGATGACGGTGGGCTTGATCTCGGGGAGGGGCGCCTTGGGGCAGGAGGGCCGGAGGCGGGGGTTGGCGGCGGCGACGGAGATGCAGGCCAGGGCGGCGACGACGGTGACGAATCGGAAGGCCATCTTTGGTGATGCTTGGTGTTGCTTCTTGGGATGGTGGAGAGGTGAATGATGGATCTCTGGTGTGTCCGATTGGTATTTATACTGTTTTTCGGGTGCCGGACGGAAAAGCTCGGGTTTCTCTTCGAAGCGAGGACCCGCACGCGAGTCGAAGAATGTTTACTTTTCCGGCTCACCTTCCGATCGGTGCACTCGAGTTGGAGGTTGGAGCTATCGGTATGCTGAGTTTTCCGGGTGATGCAGAGGAAGTGAAAGTTCAGTTTAGAGATGACACTAGATGAAATACAGGGTGTTTCAGAAGTGCATGACCAGACTGCGAATCACAATGGGCTCTACTTTGAGTTGTAAAGTTTTTTCTATAAGTGATTCCTATCGGACGACCTACGGCAGAGAGAGGCATCGGGAGAGATTGGAAAATACATTTTTTACTAAAATTGAAAATTTCGATGTTCATTTCGTTACATTCTAAGTTTTTTATGGGTGCTTCTAAACTTTTGAAACTTTACGATTTGTATTAATGAAGATGTGAGCATTCAAATGTTTCACATCATGCATGTCCAATTTGTCCAACCTCTCTCACTGGCTTTTTTGTAACTCCCTTCCCGCCCTAAAGAGGATAAATTCTTCTTTTTTCTAAATTTTGGCGATGGTTATACATGAATCGAAACTCATGCAACGTGGTTATACGCTATAGTTTTGGGCTGAATGCATCCTTGACCTCCAAAACATCGAAATCTCAAGTTAAACCGGGGTTTAGAAGGAGACTTGGATCTTTTAGAATAAAAAGCTTCCCCCTCACCCACCTGGACCACCTTAAATGGACTGCATTTGGCAATTTGGAACTATAAATTCTGGCTCTTCTGGAAAAACACTTAAGTGCATAGGGAAACTATTGGCACATGCATTGTTTTTAAACCGGGCTAGAATCTACAAGTCCAAATTGCAAAATGTAGTCCAAATGATCCCCCTTCGATATTGATATTCCTTCAGTGGAGTAACCATTTTCCATGAGTTTTGGTCCACCACTGTAGCAAAAATTTAGAAAAAAGCGATGAATATTCCAAAAAATTTCAAGCTCCAGAGCTCTGACAGGACCGAGTTCATCAAAAAGGAACCAACCCACATTTTCGAAAAAATTGCCTTAAGAATGTTTTTGAGTTTCACTAGCTATATATTTTCTCCTGCCAAAAACTGAAAGTCCTAACACCAAAAATATCTGCGAAAAGAAGGGCGAAAGTTCATTTTTTCACATTGAGCCTTGTGCAGGCATAAAACTTCAAACCCTTTTTTCTCAGTTTCAACTTGATGTTGGTTGGTTCCTTTCTGATAAACTCGGTACAACTGGCGGAACTTTTGGATAGTATGTAAAAAAAAGAAAAGTCTTATGTGGACCTATGGAGCACGCTCCTGTAGTCTCTCCATTTAATCCTCGGACACCCTGTACAATGTACATCGAGTATTCCTCAAAAATTCGCGAGTCTTGTTGTAATTGAGACGCTCCGCCACTTGGAAAAAGTCAACACCGGATTTTCATGAGATTTTCCTGCTTGTGTTACGGAGCAGTTGAACCATGATCATTGACCTCTGTGCTCACGTTTTTTACTCTTTTTAACCGAGCGCGGAAGTTATTTCCAATCGAAGGAGAGAAAGACAGAACGGAAGGAAATGACGGTGCAATTATTGTTCGCAGTTTTGAGCGTATGCATCTCCTGATTGAAACAAATGAAAAATATGCATAACGGTCTTCAGAAATAAATATTTTCTGAAAAACAATTTGGCAACATTGAACTGCTTTTACGACGTTCTTCCGTAGTACAGCAGTATATAGGTTCTCTAGTTGTTTTATGCATCTTTCACTGCAGCACGCAGCCACAAGGTGCAAAGTCAATTCTCGCGACATAGCACGAGGTGAAAAAAGGTTGCGGAACGACGAAAAAAGGGTTGTCGGCAATTCGCGGGGGGAGGATAATAGTGGCGCTGCCTCGCACCTACGCTCGGTAATTTCGCAGCTGTCTTAGCCGCGGCGCTGTCCCGCATACATCCCTCGAGAAGGGGGCGGGGGCGTGGTATGAATATTTCACGACACGGCCGCAACTGTCCCCGGTCGCGCGGTCCCCTTTCTTATTGGGAAACGTAAAACAAGGGCCCAGATTGAGCGCAGCGGGAGGTGCCACCGGGACCCACCTCGCCGCCTCGCCGCGCCGCGAGCTCAAAAGCTCATGTGCCAGTGAGGCTGTGACCCGGGTGAAAAGGGAAAAAAGTCCGCCGGCGAAATAATGAGGGCACGCATCAGCGATAAAGGCCCTCTATTCAGGAAATTAATAATGCCAGCCGAGCCCTCACGATAATTCAATATAAAAGGCCTCCCTCATTATTTTGAGACCAGCGCCTGCTCCTGTTCTCCACTCTGCCGCTCTGAGGAAAAACCTCGTATCTACGTTTGAATGAGGTCAGATTTCTCACAATAAAATATTTATTGATTAGGCGAGGGAGTAATCACACTGGCAAAAAAAACACATTGGATCTAGAGTCCAAACTCTTGAAAAAATTGATAAGAAAAAATACTATTGATTCAATCGAATTTTTGCTTGAATCAAAACAAAATCCGCTTAAATTAAGAGGCTTGGTTCTTGATTTAAGCTAGATTCTGATTGAATCAAGAGTACTTTTTCTTGTTGATGTTTTTAAGAGTCTGGACTTTGGATCCAATGTGTTTCTTTTCCAGTGCATAAATTGGATCGCGTTCAGAAAAAAGGAACCAGCGCGACTGCAGTGTTGTTAACATGTTGCTTCTTCATAATTATGTAAAAAATCTCTCAGGATAGCAAAATTGCTTTGGCTTCCCACCAAAAAAATGTTAATTTTAGGAGAAAATAATTGTGAGAATTGTGAATAGAGTACATATGGGGTAGGTATGTTTGGAAGTAAAGGCGAAGTTGCATGATTTTGAAAACACTAATTGCGCTGGTTCCTTTATGCTTCGACGAGTCATTTCACCGTCAAAATAGGATAGTTGCCGCAAATCGGTGTGAAACTACAAAAAAATGTGTCTCGTTTACGAGCAGTTTTGTTTATAAATATCCGCTGTTATCAAAATAGAACAAAGCAACACTATTATTGCTAGGCATTTTCACAGAATATACTTCACGATGAGAAGATACATTCTAGAGGTTTTTGTAAAAGGTGTGCGGAGTATATTCCAACTCGAGAAATACATTATGACAGAAAATTTCCGGCAGTATACATGTGTATCAACCTCTCAATGGTCATAGAAAAGCAGCATTTTTACAAACGGTAAAATCTCTATGGTGAGCCCTCCATTGTGGCTGAGTGCCTAAAGATAGTGCCCTACAAGAAAAAAAAGAGCTGTTCCGCAGCGGAAAAAATCCTTCAAAAAGTATTAATCGTTTAAATACGTATTTCTCTTGAGAAGAGTGTTACATTGCTCAAACATGCAATCCTAGTGGCCAGGGCAAAACATGCAGCTTTACGATGAAAACGTCTAGCGGTTTGAATACGTTAACGACACTGTTACAATATTGCAAGAACTCAATACATATTTGCCCGGCTTAAAGCTTATGGAATTATAATTAGTTAAAGCGCCTTTGAAATCCAACAGCATAATTCAAATACCTGTGAAGCAGCTTACACTAATGGAGTCACGAGGGGTAGAGGGATGGTGGATAAGGGTAGGGGGTAGGGTTTGGATTGAAGAACCGCGTGGAATTCGTTTTGAGGTAATCTGTTGAAAATCGCGAAGTATCGAATCCACAAAGCAGCCTTGTAATTTCGTAGAAAGTCCGGCTGAATGAGCAAAAAGATATGCTTCGAGGCTCCACGAGCCTTTGAGCTTGTAATTCTTCAATATCCTGAGACCGCCGGAATGCTGCAAAAGCGCATTTCTGGAGAATTCCGACTCCTTGGAGAGGTTATTTGCGAAGCTCTCTAAATAGCAAAAATTTCTTGGGTTCCGCAATAATATAACGATCGATAGACGACGAAAGCTGGGTTGGATTTTAAAATATCTCATTTTTCCATACTATTACTGAAAGTATTACAAACGCTCGATGATCAGAGTAAATCTTTCGCTATTTACTGAGGTGGCATTATATAATTATTTTAGGAAAAGAAAAGAAAAAAGACAAAGTATTGGAGGTTCATATCATGTATGTTGACGGTGAAACTCCCAAACCTCGTATCCGTCTGCGATGTTCAAAATTCACCGCTCCTACTTTGTTTGTTTAAAGGACAACAAATCAATGTCATTCCTTGAAGTTCTCGCGCGGAGAGGAAAAATTACGCAAGCTTTATAGAATTGCCGGTACGTATGGTTTTCCAATTTCAAAAAAAAAAAGTACAACAGGAAGTCTGTAACGTCGGAAATGGAGTTACATAGTTGGAAAGTTTCACCAACGATGTGCCGTCACCGTAATTATTGAATGTATAGCAAAACCCAACTATTTTCTCCCTCTCTCTTTTTCCCCATTTTTTGTTTATTTTGATGTTTTGTTTGTTTGATACGCCGCAATACGTCTTAGTCGTCTTCGTCAATTAGTAGTTAAAAGTAAGTTGTGCCATTGGGGGGGGGGGGGTGTCCAAAAACTGCAAGTTTTTCTTCTACAGCCCAAAAGAAACGGATCAAAAGGCAGCTGAGCGGAAGTATTCGCCGTGCTGACGAAATCAACAAAAACATCGACAACTTCTTTCGAACTTCAAAATCTGCAAATATTCTCGACCAAAAATACTGGGAATAACCCTCATAGAATAACAGAACACTGCACTGAAAAAAAATTCTCGGCGTTTTTACCAAGGTCCGTTGGTACCTTTACCATCTCACTTTTTTTTTTACCAATTATTGGTAATTTTACTAAGACAGACTGGTAAGCTTACCTAAAACCCGGTATTTTTACTGTTTTTTTTTCAGGTAAAAATACCACTTTTATTGGTAATAAATTCCGGTAACTTTGCCATTTTATCTCGGTAATTCTACCACAATCGATAAAAAATATTGGCGTTTTTACCAAGGTCCAGTAAAATTACCGAGAAAGTTTAATAATTTTACCGAGATTTCTCGGTAAAATTACCAATTCCATAAATGGTAATTTTACCAAGAAAAAACTGGGATCAAATAGAACCCTGAATTCTTGGTAATTTTACCCTTTTCTTAATAACTACACCGAGATTTTTTTTTCGGTGTGCAGGAGTTATTCAACTCTGTACACGTGTAAGCAAGCATCCACGTGCTCCCACGGAGCCTCTGAAGGGTTGACTTCTTTGGGAATCGCACCCGCGATCCCTCAAGAGGGCAAACATACACCGGCTAATGAGTTAATTAAGTAAACGCAAGAACTTTCGAACTTCAAACACCTCTCTACTACCACTCTCAACCCCTAAAAAAAGAGGAGAAAAAAGGGGGAAAAACTTCGACCTTCTTTCCGTCAGTGTTTGACTAAAGGGTGAGAGCAGGCTTGATCCAGATTGCACACCATTTACAAGATGAGTGTATCTCTTGCAGTTCAACAAGACGTAAACAAATCGATGGATCCCCCGTTTCGTCTTGCGAAAGAACGTAACTACATTTCAATGTTGCCAAACTTCCCCTCAGATATTGCATTTTTACGAGGAAAATCTTGGGAATTTCTTCGTGAAAAATTTACTGGTTTTTTCCGCTGATCTCACGCAAAAATCAGACAAATTTTGGACAAAAATTACCCGCATACATTCTTGTAAAAAATCGAATTGTCTGAACCAATGTTGCAACATCGGAATAGAGTTACGTTCCATCGTGGGGAAAACGACAATTTTCCAACGGTACCAATTCTGGAAAAAATTCAATTTTTTTCTTCAACAGAGAGACAATGAGACAATAAGTATACTGTGCTGCTTCGCGTGGAATTGAAGCAACAGGGTAGGGCTAGAGTACCTATATAGGGAGAGTATGGACAACTCGAAATATGTAGCTCTTAGGGTACAAAAGGGTAGGTAACCTTTGAAAACGAAAAATGTCACTGTCAATCTTTAGACTCCAACATCAAACGAAAATGGACAAGAAAATTCATGAGTAAGCATTCTTCCGCAAAAATGAGTAAGTTTATGCAAAAACCAAGTCAAATACGTGCTTCACCAACGACAGTTTCCAACAATTGTGATTATAAATCACTCTGGATAATTTGAATTCATAGATTGCCTACCCTTTTGGGGTCTAAGAGCTCCATCACCTAACCTCAGAATTTTCGACATGTCCATACTCTCCCTATATAGGTACTCTAGGTAGGGCATAAAGTGAAATAGCTAACGACTGAAGAAATCAGAGAAGAAAATAAACCATCTCTAAAAAACTAACTGTTATGTCCGACATTTTACGAGATAACTTGAATTCTTGTAAAGAATGCAAGATTAGAACTAATTTAAATCAAAAAACGGGTAAAAACAAGGTATTTGGTCATAAAATTAGAAGCGCGATAAGATCTTCGGAGGTGTTGGATTCCGGCATAGCTCGCGCTTCCATAGTTCGGGTCCGATGATAGATGCCTCAAAGCTGCCGCGCGCAGTCCTCTCCGAATTATCGCCCGCTCGGACACGGAACAAAAAATAGGAACTAGGTAATTCCAAAACGATGCGGGAGTCGGTGAACAAATTAATGGAACAACATAAGAATCGGAGCGATTGAGCTGGAAACATTCGATTCCTAGCTCTGCGATAAATTTTGAGCCACCGTGCGCGCATCCTGATTTTTAGCCAACGACCTGACCGTTAACACGGGGATTCGATTCAAGTCTTCGCTGGTTACCGCGCTGCCTAAAGCTCATTGAATGCATCTTAAACTGAAAAAAAACTTGTCCTGTTTGTATGATATCGATTGCTAAAGTACAAAAACCACGTTTCTTATTTGCGGTGTTTCAAAATGTCCACTTTTAACTTAATTTTTTCGAGGAGAAACAAGCCAACTTTATGGCGCGTTATTTTTACAGAACATTCTATTCATAGAGAAGGAAAATCAAGACAATTTTTGAGAAATTACGTCGACTTGTTTTTCAAGAAAAGCACAAAGTATGAAAGGAAACATGCGACGTCGCAAACAGAGTTACGTGGTTTCGCACTATAGCCATCGATATTGCAACTATACGTGTCCTAATGTACATCAGACTTCGATAGTCCATGAATCAATTTCTGGTTCTTAAGACATGTCTGCAAAAATATCTGGAGTATCACACCACGTTGCATGTAATCTTTCCGGTACTTGCAAAAAGATTTGACCGAGAAACTTTTTGAAGGAAGTTTAAAATAACGGACCGTGTGAATATCGCGAGTCAAATTGCGGAAGAACTTGCAATATTCTTTCGGAACGTACTTTTAGAGTTACTTCAAAGTGATTCTTGGTCAAAGTTCGTGTACAAGTACAACGACGTGATAAGATGCTCGGAGATTTTTGAAAAATCGCCCTGAATATAGAAATTATCCAGTTGACCACATTTAACAATTGGGAACCACAATATCTGGCTCACAATCAGTTAGAAACAACGTATGCACCATTATTTCCACTATGCTCATAACGTTGTTCCGCGGGTGAAGGAACGTAACTCCATTCCAATGTTGCAAAACTGACTCAAACAATTCAATTTTTTACTAGAATAAACCCATGTGCTTTTCATTGAAAATGTTTGTGACCTTTGCATAAGATCAGAGGAATAGTCAGCGAAATGTTCAGTTATAGATTCTCCAAGATTCTCCTGGTAAAAATGAGAGAAAATTTGGCAACATTGAAATGTAGTTACGTTCTTTCGCAAGGGGAACGACGATATACGTCTTAACGTTTGAGCCAGAAATTACTAATTGAAGTTACTAATTGCAATCGGACGTATTTCTGCCAAACGGAACTACGTGCATTATGACGAAGCCCTTATGCATACATTCTTATGGGTCTCAGGACTCATGCTTTGATGCACATAGTTCCATTGGGTAGAAATACGTCCAATTGGATTGCTTTTTGCAAAAAGGAACCACTAGCATTGCAATGTTGCTAAGATTGTGCAACTTCTTTGGTCTTGGAGGAAAAACCCGATTATCCCTTAATAGTTTCTATTTTACTCGCTAAAAACTGTAAATTTAAGAAAAAAATTACCATCTAAATTTCATAGTTTTTCACAATTTCCGCAATTTTATTGCAAAGAATGAAGTTGCACAATATTAGCATTATTGCAATGCTAGTGGTTCCTTTTTGCAAAATGCAATCCAATTGATCTATCGACTATCGAATCGTTTTCCAAAGTTCTGAAGAACCACGAACCACCCTAACTGATAGAAGTCTGGCTAAAGTCATAACAGTATTTAAAGGGCGGTTGGACAAGTTTATGTGAATGCTTAAGTAATGACACAAGAGTGCCTCTTGTAGGTGTTGCCATCGATTATATCATCAGGCTGGAATCTCCTGGAACCTGGCGTTTAAGTCCCGAACTCCCGCGGAACCTCAGCCGTGGTCTCAGGTTCATCCAGATGGAACAAGCGTTTGACCACTAAACTCCCGTGTAAGAAGATTCTTCTCAGTTCACGCTGAAACTTATCCTCTATCGCGCGGCTTGATGCTGGAACAGGGTTGTCAAATCCACTTCAAGCCATTCATTATATAGCAGTGCGACTTTTGCGGCGGTAAAGGGTGAAAATAAAATGAAAACCAGTCAAATACCATGTTAGAAGTTGATGAGTTGCGGCATTGAGTGGACGTGGACCCTATAAAGCTTGGACTGGGTGACCAATTGTGCTGAGTTCATCAAAAAGGAACCAAGTTTTTGGCCCTATTCCATAACAATGTATCTAAATTTCATTAGTGCATATGAGATAAAGGTTCTGTAAGAAGGTGAAAAACTTGGTTTCTTTCTGATAAACTCAGCCCAATTAAGCAAAGCAGAACATTTTTATCGTCTAAGTCCATCCTTCCAGAGCAAGGAGGGTGCAGGGGTCCCCCCCCCCGAAAAATGTCAAAAAAATAGCCCCTCCCAGATTGCATTTTAAGCAGCTTTAGCAAACGACTTGTGCATTATTGGAAGGTCAAAAATTGACAAATAATACCTCTTTTAGAGTAATTTTATTTCAGTGGGTGGAGTAGGTATTTATTTCAGCGGTGTTCGGTGACCTTTGGCTTGGTTCAATTTAGTTTTATAGTTCTATTTTGAAACCATTTCAGTAAATATTCAGGAGCACTTTTTTTCTTTCCCTCTATGGAAAGGAGAGGGGGGCGCCACCATGGTCCTCCCTGTATCCGATACTGGATCATACACCTAATCGTGCTCAGGCAGAGAAGAATGATCAACACCGGAAAAATGGTCATATCGATGAGATCTATGTTTGCCTTTTTCAGCAGAGTAAAATTTTAAAATTCCAGTATTGACTCTCCGTCAAAAACTCACGTTAGCAAATGAACATGGGCACACAACCTTCTTGTGAGCATGTCTTTTCTAAGTTTGCCAGTCACTATAATGATAGCAATAACACTCAGTAAAATGAAAGGTCTCTGGTCTCATTCAAAAGATTGAGCTTACGAAACTCTTAGCACTATGCAAGAAGACCACGACCTCAGAACTTAACTATGTGTTTAGTGACCACATAGTGGTCTCATTCAAACAGCATAATCTACATTGTATTCAAATGAGATTTTAGGAAACTCGTGTCGCACTTACAGTCCTTACGATCAAAATTAATCTGTTTCTTAATCCTCGAACATGATTACCATACTCTACTCTAAGTTCGTGAAAAATGTCCTTCCCCTGTCGATACTTAGATTTCTTTTTTAAGTTTTTCCTCTTTAATATTGCATCGATGAAAACTGCAAGACAATATATGAGCCTTCCTACCTCAATGGCACACCGAAATATCTTATTTTTATGAAACCAATTTATAGAAAATAATTACAACACACTTTTAAGTAAATTTAGAAAAAAAAAAAAAAAAAAAAAAACTTGGGCACTTTAAGATCTAATGAACCTTACTTGGAGGAAAAAAATTGTGTTTGCTTTTAAAAATAAGGAAAATAAATACTTTGAAAATGTTTTTGAAAACTCTATTTTTAAAAAAAAACTATGTTTTTGAAAACTCCATTTTTCAAAACACTATTACTGCGTAAAAAAAAAAAAAAAAATATTTAATAATTATTTTTACCTAAATTTCATTAAATACGTTCATAAAATATTTTAGAAATACTTCCAACCTAATTAAAATTAACTTTTCGGTTACTTAAAAATGATTGTAAAATTCTTTAGGAAAAATTGCTGTAAAACATAATCAAAACGCATTAATTTCACTATAACTTATCTCTTAAAACAACGTGGTTTTAGAGTGTTTTAGTCTATATCTCGTTGTAAAAAAAAAAAAAAAAAAACACTTTCTAGGTATGAAACCTTAAATCGTTTATAAAGATATTGTAAAGCATTATTGCGCTATCAGGGAGGAGAAAAGGCTGCTAAACGAGCAACTGCGAAAACGGCTTTGAGTATTATTGGGGAACATACAACTATTTCAGCACCCGAGAGGTTTCCTCTTATAGCTCATAAAGCAGCTGAGGGCGCATTCACAGTCGTCCCAATTTTAGAATTTAATTGTAACATAGGTGGATTGGAAAAAGCCCTGTTGATCAAGGATTCAACGATATTCATAGATCAATTCTTCTTGTTTGCCGATCAAATCTCCTTAATAGACCATAAAGTGCAAGACCACGCGAATTTCTTCCCTCTATGATGCGAGCGCGTTTGAATAAACCTAAGGGAAGAATCGCGACTGCTTGCAAGTTTATCCTGAAGGTAACAATATTACAGCCAGAGACAAGGGGCACTCCACTAGTATCTGGACAATGATGGAAGCTTTTACTTTCGGGACTTCAGCATTCTACTGTTGACTTACTTATATGGTCGATGTATAATAACGTGTTGGCAGTTTCGTTTTGCAAACAAGCCTAAGTTTGGGAAGCTTGTTTGGCTCATGACGTCAAGCGAAGCTTTCTCATTTTTAGTTCCTAATGGTGTAGCAGATTTGAATTGGAAAAGTGAAGGATGAAAATTTGTTAGGTTTTTCGTAAAACAGCATTGAAGGATGAGAATTTGTTAGGTTTTTCGTAAAACAGCATTTTGTTGGAAAAAATGAAAAAGTGTTGAATGGAGATACTGCGTCGTTACTTTGAACGGCAATGTGCCTCCATGAAATGCACCATGAAATGTTAGAATTCTATGGCGATTTTTATTACCCTTTCCATTTTGATGGGCCCTAGCGATTTGAAGCCCACATTACATTGCTTCTGATCCAGAATTTGCAAAAAATACAGTTTTAGCAGAGCTATTGATTATTAAATTGTCTGCAAATTTGTTGGCAGTAGATATATTGTAGATATTTGATATATGCCATTGTTTTTCTTCTTGTCATTTTAGGACATTAGTCCATCTTTCGGCAGATAAAATTAAAATGCCGCGACGCTTTCCTCGACAGTCGACACCCCTCCACCTAGAGCGTTACGCAATTAATGACCAGTCCCCATATTGTTTCTTTCGCTTCATGACTGAAAGCCTAAAATTTTAAGCAAAATGGCAGCGAAGCCTGTAACCGTGCGTAACTCAATTCCTGGCAGGCTGAAAACATGACGAGGGAGGACGGGGATGGGGGCGGGGGGTGGGGCTCGGGGGTCTCGAATGAGGGCGCACGGCATACGCACAGGGATATACGCGGCGCACCACGTCACGTCAGCTAGGCGGCTCACGTCGCGGACCACTGTGCATCCGCCTCAGATTACAACTCCTCGAAAGCGATCCGAGTCTGGAGCCCCTCTAAACACAGATTAAGAGACAAAGAAAACTCTTTGCGAGGCCTCGCGCCCTCCACCCCCGCCTCCCACTCGCGGGTCCTCACGGCCAAGGTTCGTGTTTTCAGACGAAACCCGAGCGGCCCGACAAGACTAAATCCCTAAGACTTTGAGCCTAAGCCCTGTTCACATGCAAATCGTTGACCGCTTAACCGGAACCATTCTCGCCCCGTCGTCCCGGGATTTTTCCGATCGGATATTGATTGGCACCCTGTTGCCGGCCTCCGACCTTTGGTCAACAATTCCAGATACGTATATCAAAATTGGACGTATTTATACCAAACAGACCTATGTGCAAGTGAGAAATATGGGGTGTGCTCGTTAGTTCTCTTTGCGTAAGAGTGAATGATAATAATAAAGCGCCAGTGACGTCAGCGACAACAAAGGAGCGCCGGCACGACGGGGAGATCGCTAGAGAGAGCCCTTAACTCATGAGCCCTGTCCACAAGGCTCTCTTGCCATGCCCGCGGCTCATGACTCCCGCATTCAGTTGGCACATAGGTCTCTTTGATAGAATGTAATATCCCGCTTTACCAATTCTACAAAAGGAATCACGTCCACTTTTACATTGCTTCTTAGGCAGCTTCGACGAGCACACCCCATATTTCTCACCTCCACATAGGTCTGTTTGGTAGAAATACGTCCAATTAAATCATAAGAGTGACGCGTAACGCGTAACCCCGGAGACGCGAAGCGCTTGGGATAGACCGCAAAGCGGTCAGGGGATGTACCCCCTAGTCTTGGTTTATGATAAAAAATTATAAGAGTATATAACGCGAAACGTATAATAACTGTCCGCGAGGCGATCAGGTAGTGTAGTCTCCTAATTTCTAAAAAAGAATTTAATAATTTGTTCATAACAAACGTGACGCTTTAAGGGGCTATTCAAAAATCATGAAGGAAAAAAATTTCTAAATTACAATCTTTTAATTTTTCCGCGTCCGTTCCTTTGATGATAAACATTCAAGAGAGTTTTTCTCTTTTTGGTTTTTAATCAAAGCCTGTTTAATAATCATAGATCTTATCGAAGATGGTCTAAGCCTGCGTTATGGGTGCATTACAGAACATAGCGGCGGGGGGTAACGCTACACCTTATCGCGCTACGCTAAGCTAAATTGCTACTGCTTAGCGTAACGCTAGAATAGACAGGTAGAACCGATTTCTAGCAAATCTAAAGTAAAAAATCGACGCAACTTGGTGATTTTTCATCACAAGACGCTAATTTGTCGAGGAATGGGTCAAGCAAAGCGTTACGTGTTATCGGAGGTTAACGCTACTTTTCGTCTAATGATGATTGATGAGCAACTTTTTGAGCATAAAATGAAATAAAATTAGTCAAATGATTATGGAAAATGTCGGAGTTGCCACTTTTGGAATGTGCTGATGAAAGTTTCTCTATTATTCCAACGATTTGAAGATTCAAGAGGTCAATCATGGCGGCTGGGGATAACATAATCCTTCGAATGGTCTCTAATCGATAGAAGTAGAGATTCCTTGATTTTTCCTAATTTTCCTTGAAATTGTTCATTCCTGGTGAGCTCCGGTTTTTCCCAGTATTTGATACCATGCTTTTTCACCATAGGGAAGATAGCAGTGCAGGGTCTTTACAACATAATGTCTCGGGCAACAAACGCAGCGAAGACTATAGATTTGGCAATAATCGAGGCGAATGCGAAGCCCTTGCGAGGGAGGGCGCCGCGACGCTACACCGCCGGTGGGCATACTGTTGTGAGAGCGCCGCGCCGCAACCACTTAATCTTCAACCCCTTGAAGACGCGGCGGATTCCCCCGCAGTGGGATTCGCTTTGCAGCACTGCCACATCAAAGCCCGAGCCCGGGGACCGGTGCCTGGGAACACTGGTCGCGCACCTTCCACCGATGACGTCACTATTTCGCGGGAAAATCAACTTCAACATTGCCGATTTTCCCGCACGGAACGTCCACTTCAGATTGCAATCGCATGCGGAAACTTTCGCAGAGCTGCCTTCGCCTTTCAAAGCTCATTAGTGATGCTTTGTGCCCCGGAGGCGAGGGATACGGTCACTTTCGGTGCTCGCAAATCTCATGATACACGAACCAGGGACACCCCCCGAAGCGCGAAGCAACTATTCGAACACCCGAGTGTTGCACGGTATCATTCGAAATTGAAGGCGAACTGAACGCAACGACTCGCTAGACCAATGGGCCACTATACACGAACCAGGGACATCCCCGAAGCGCGAGGCAACTAATCGAACACCCGAGTGTTGCACAGTATCACCCGAAATTGAAGGCGAACTTAAAACGACTCGCTAGGCACATGGACCGCTAGACAAGGTCTGAAGTAGGGAAAAACGTAGCATGTTTTCTCTTCAAAATCTAACGCAGAAAACAATGTACACAACGGAGAGTTTCATATCAACTCCTGAACAAGATAATGACAAGTTTTTTAAACACAGATCAAATGAAAGTTTGATCGAACAAATGATGCCATTTGACCATTTTTAATGAAAAAACACTGATATCTTGTCCAGGAGTTGATTTTTAGACTTCCCGATGTGTGATTACTTTTTTTGTCGAACTTTAAAGAGAAAACACGTAGAGATATGTTTTAATTCATAACTTGTCTGAATGTCTCGACCCTTGAAAATGTTTGGAAGCTGGAACTCTGATTTTCCGTGGCACCCGGTAATATGTTAGCGAACATTTTTTTTATTTTTTTTTTTATTTTATTTTAAAATTTTTTTAAAATTTTTTTATCACACGTTGCGTCACAGAGCTCAAAAAATTCAGGGGGAGGTTTTTCCACCGTTATGTCTATACTTACTGGGTTTATTTAGGTTTTTCTCTCTTTGCGATTAGATCAATCATTTTCGGACCATTGTAAAATTCACGCCTTGACACAACATCGCAAGTTATTTTTTGTCATTTTCTTGCTGACAGACCCCTTCCACTTCCCTGCCTTGAGAATTTGAGTCTCCCCTGCGAATATTCAAGCGTCGTACGATGGGAACAACGCGTTTAACAAGATCTCAAAACCACTTCAAAACTACAGGATTCGCGGGACAAAGCGCCGACTTTCCAGCGCGCCAACAGGAGATGAAATCAGCCCGGGGCATAACCGCGCTATCAAATAGAAAAAGTCATTAAAGTATTAAAATATAAAGGACAGCTGAGCCAGCGCGACCAAGGCTAATGACTCCCTCGGCTCCAGGATCCGTCTCAATAAGCCTCGATCAAAGAAAAGTCCTCTCCCAACCGATGCAAGGCCTCAAAAGTGGCAGATAATGAAAAAAAAGGGGAAAAATCAAAGGCAAAATTAAATCTCTCGCAGCTGAAAGCTTTGACCGAGATGCTTTTACGGAAGAAAATGCATTTCTCCAGTCCAAAGGAACGCTCGCGGAGCGCTCGCCGGAGTCAAAGGGACGGGTAACCTAATATCCGTCTAGACTCCTGCGCCGAGAATCCCGCTGCACCCAGTCCTACGAAATTTATTAACGAGACGGGATCCTCGGAAATAAATACGCAACTGAACGTCTGTCATAGATTCTGACTGCAAGTGACGCACCCGGAGCTTTCTTTAACATGGTTGATTTAGACGAGAGGGGGGGGGGGAGGAAGAGAAAGCACGGCTTTCCTCCCACTCGTCCGTCGTGAATAATATGACTTTTCCTCTTGAAGTGGGAAATGACGTCAGACGCGGACAGACTCTCACGCCCGACGCGGACATAAACGACAAAACGGTTTAGCGCTGCGCGAAGGATTTTGGAAAAAGACGAGGAAAACCTGCGATAAGAAAAATCGGATTACTTACAACAAAGCATACTGTTGTTTTGGCACTCTCTTGGAGGTGAGGAAGATACTGGTTGCATCGAGTGGGTGACTTATACGCTAAGTAAAATTTTTGCGAGAAGAACGCTGGAAAAAAACACATTGGATCTAGAGTCCAGACTCTTAAAAACATCGACAGGAAAAAATACTCTTGATTCAATCAGATTTAAGCGTAAATCAAGAACCAAGCATCTTAATTTGAGCGGATTTCCTTTTGATTTAAGCTTAAATCTAATTGAATCAAGAGTCCTTTTTCTTGTCAATGTTTTCAAGAGTCTGGACTCTAGATCCAATGTGTTTTTTTAACAAGTGAAACATTAAGAAATGACCCGAACTGTATGTAACAAGGTGGTGAAATGGTGCTGGGTCCATATCGTCCACGGGGGAAACCAAGCCAAAAAGTTCCAAATTTCAATTAGAGTTCCCCCTCAGTCTTGTACTAGTATTCATTAGAGCTCGAAAATTTGTTTGACTCTGATTAAAACGGTCAAAACGGTCAAAAATTAAAAGTAAAATGACATCATCGCCACGAGCAAAAAATGAGGACCAAAAGTCGCCGTTATCTGTCATAAAATATTGAACGTAACCCCCCAGAAGTAGAGGAAGACCTAGTCTCATAAAATGGGAAAAAATAAGAAAAAAAAAAACAAAGAAAAAAGACGGAAAACCAGCGATAGAGCGAACCAAGATACGCGTTTTCTATACTTCCATCATTATTACACGGTCTAATGCAAAACTTTTTCCCCGAAAAAAATAATATCGAACGACTCTAAAACCAATTCCATCACAATACCACGACAGAAGCCATAAAATAAAATCAAGTCCTAAACCTGTCGCCTTCTTGATCCCAGTTAATAGTTTCTGACAGAAAAGCCGTGAGTCAATCCCAGAACCTGCTGATGTGAATTCGGTCTGAACTAAAATTGTAAGTCAAATTTCTTCCTACCCGTCAGGCACGAGTTTCCTAACCGTCACAAATGCGAACGACTCGGAGGAACAAAGCGACTCGTTAGGTCACCCAAGTTGATTCCGATGTTATCGGTGGTCATCATGCATCAGACCGCGCCACATCGGAGTTCGTAAACGGTGTGGTCGGAGCGAGCTCCCCCCCCCCCCTCTCCGTGGCAAAAATGGGGGTCCATGGACCTCGTTACCAGTCTAGGATCGTTCCCGAAATAGGTGGGTCCGGCAATAATTTTCATACTAATGAGCCCATTTTACATACGAGTAGCGTTTTGGAAATTCCTGATTAGGTAAGCGTGCATGATAGTTATTGTCTTCTGCCTCTGCTCTTTCTTAGGTCCTCTCTCGCAGCTCTCCGAACTTCATGGTGTTCTTCCATGCTACCGAGAAGCTATAAGCCTTTATAAGTAGGAAAAATTGTTGGATAACAGACATGTTTTCCTGTATCTTTGATATCTGCGTAGAAAAAAAGTCACGGATGACAACATTTCTGCGCGGACGAATGCGCAGATCTTGACCATCCTTCTGAAGGCGGAATCACCGAATTGGTGATGCTTTGACAAAAAATAATAGCAACACATTTGAACCATCGAACACTGACGAGCGCGCCGTTCTCGGTGGAAAAATTAAAACAAGATCTTATGTTACTAGGGTGTGGCTGTGAGAGCCCTACATTGAAGTTTACAAAATGATAAAATTTTACGATCCTTTATGTTTTGATGCGTAAATTTAATTGGAATTCAGAATTTTTCTCCTGGCTGGAGCAATGACGCTTTATTGGACTCCAAAGCATCCACAGGCTACCAGCCATGGGAAGGTTTAAAAAAAAAAAAAAAAAAAAAAAAAAAAAAAAAAACCCTAGAGCTCCCTTCCTCCCCCCTTCCCCTGTTTGACGTGTCTGAATCTGGCTATGCGCTGCAACGTAAACCTGATGGGTGAAAGAGGAGGTACAACCTTTTAATTATATCGAAAAACATTTCACCAACTTTCAACCTAGCTATGACAGCTGGACGGAATGTGGTGTGCACTTGAGAATATTTTGGGAGCTGTGAGAGATGTTTTCCAAAATTAAAAAGAAAGTTAAAGTGCATGTAATCACCTTTAAATTATGTAATACAAAGTTTGTAGATGCTACCGTTCCACCGCACCGTTCTGAGCGCTTTCAACATGGGGCAAGTTTTTACACGATGTCAGCGAAGTATTTTCAAGCTCGGTGCTTAGAACTGCTTCATCAGATGAAAAAAATCTTTATAATTTTTATTATTCTGCATTATCAGGCTATACGAACTATGAGAAAATGTCTCAAATTTAAATTTGGTGGGGGATTTTTTAGTCCCATGAGAAAAGGCTGATGTCGCGCTACATAGGTGCAATAAAATACGGTCAGTTAAGTTGACTAGATATACTTGTTGTCATGATATTCTTAGAGTTTTAGTAAGACATTAAGCATGAGTTATTGTACCCTATTTTATTTTTAAAAAATCGGTAAGTAGAGCTTGATTTCATGTCGAAAAGTATGAAAAACCATATTATATACGGAGGGCATACGTCCTTAGGTTTTAATTTTTTCCCCCTAATTAAGAAATTTTTGACGTACATAATCCTAAAATGAAGATAGATATCCAAAAAATTCACGCTCCAAGTGTTCATATACCTGATTTGCAATTAGAAACTACAATTTCTGGCTCCTTTGTAAAAGCTTTTTATGGAAACTAATTGCCCATATGTTGCTCCTAAGATGAGCTGGAAATAGTACTTCCTATTGGCAAATGTAGTCCAATTGTATTCACGTTGTTTTAATCACAGTACAAACCACCTGACAAGGCCTCATGTCGGAGTGCACTGCCATTGAGTGCATGAGGGCAGACCAATTATTGGGATAAAATTGCGGACAGTTTCGGAGGAAAACAGTACCTACTTAACTGATGGCAAAAATTGTTTGATTTACCTCGTTTCAAGATATTTGCATTAATGTTCGTCCAGCCCTCATACTCCCCAACCTTACGTGCTATCGTCCTAAACGGAGACAACCATCATCACAACTTTCGTCGTAGGAAAAAACAGAAGTCCCACACTCAAGCCTGAAATACCTTTAATGGGCCTTTTTGATAAACGGAAACGATGAAAAAAGGACTTCGCAGGTAAAAACAAAACTAATATTCATTATAAAGTAACTCTCATGCAAAATATGGTATTGGAACCGCGAAACCGTGCAACATCCGGAAGTCTGTTGAAAGACCACGAAAAATTAACATGCCAAACTTGCATTCTCAATCGTAGAAAGAGATGTCTATTACATAACTGCCGAAAGCCTTCGAAATAATGTGCTTGAAAAACAAAGTTGTCGGACTTAATCCATACTTCAAAAGATAAAACAAACGATTGAGTAAAAATAAAACTGCTTCGCGGTAAGTACGAAACGAGCTCCTATCCACGGCATTGTAATAGTACACGATTCAATGAATCTCAGCTCTCCTGAAAAGTATTTAGTATCAGAGCAAGTAGTTTCTGGGACGATGAACCTTTGATACCGCCAGTTGCCGATTACCTTACGTATACGGTGTGCCATTTTAGGCGATTTAAGAGTTTCATTAAGCTATTGAATTCTCAGGTAATCTGTTCGATTCGTCGGCAGTCAAACTTTAAAAGCATGCACCTCGGTTTGCGATCCTACAGACTTCTTCATGCAATTTAATTTTTAAATGTAAAATTGCTCGACGTTATTTTGAAAATTTTATTGACTTTTTTTCTTTAAGTGAAGAATAGTCTGCGTAGAAATATCGAGCAATAGAGTGATTGTTCGTTCTCCCATGATAAAATAATATGAAAGCTGAGATTTAGAAACGCCGCAAGCGAGATACTCGTTTTTGCAGCTTTACCTAAGCTTAGATATGTTCGAGCGATTTAAATTAATTTTTACTCAAACTTTCTAGAACCTCTAACTATACTTAATATGCTATAAGTTTAGTGGACAGATTATTGAAACTATGTCGGCACGACAAGACAAGACAAAGTCTATCGTAACCATGCAGTATATTTCATTTCGATGTCTTATCGGGCTGCCTTAAACTGTCAATGATCGGCCCGCAGAGTACCTCCCCAAAGCGAAAAACATTCTATCCGTTATTTATCAATCAATTTTTTTGCCCTGTACTATTCTCTTCCGTGAGTTCTCACATTCCCATCTCTTGGTTTTGGCAACTCACGAGATCGCAGGGCTGCTGCATGTAATTAGGGGTGCCATTCGTGCCAAGTTGAATTATTTAATGTCCAGTGTTTGCAGCAGGATCTCATGCAAACATAATTTTGCGATCATCATTTTTTGCTTTACAAAGTTGTTGCTCATTCAAATTTACAAAATAATCTAGGACATGTACGTAACCGTGACTTTCACCAAACCTTTCGAACGATCCTTTCAAAAGCGGCGTCTTACGAGCATGGAACATGGTGAAAAATTAATCTTCTAAAGGGATCTAAAGGGATGGTTGAAGAATGGATTCCATTTTGAATTTCTTTGGCTGGACCATCGGTTTTAACTCCTGATCAGAGATGACATCCGTTTAAAGAATTGTTTGTGGTGTGAGGAGGCATTTTAAAGTCCTTCGCGTTAATTGTTTTACTATTTTAGTCGCCTTTTCCACTTGGTCTCCCGCTCTCATTATTTTTACTTTCTGACCCTCCCCTGGGACACAGCAAGAAACTGAAAAGCGTCTTTAAAAAAAAATGACAAACGCAGATTTTACCTTAAAGTTTGATGAACGATGATAACTAAGCCATAGTCAAAAACGTCAAGTCTCCGAATTAAAGACATCCAGTGCAGAACCAAATATCACTATTTTTTTGAAACACTGTATAATTTGAGCCAAACAATGTACAGAGAAGAAACACGATATTCAAATGATCACTGGGCACTTTTGGGGGGGAATTACTACGTACTGAAAACAGTTCGTGAGGTAAAAAACCTTTCAAATTTAAAATGACTCACGCCACAAACATATCATTCAATCGGCTCATGACAACCACAAGAAGGTATTCACTGACAACCGCGAAAAATCATCAACTCAAATCCAAGGCACATTTCTCACCAGTTTATCGCAAAAACAAATCACAAAAGTTAAAGTAGAAGCTATGATTTGAAAACAGTCGGCGACAAACCCGACATAAACAACCGAAAACTAACATCAAACCGCGAGATAACGATCTCTGGCAGAAAAAGGTTTCGAGGTTACCTTAAACCTCGTTTAAGAACTATTCAACACTGGGACCACAATAGTGGGTCGATATCAATGAGAATTTTTTTAATTTTTTTTTTTAAAAAAAGGAGGGGGCACTAAGAGTATTGCATAGAGGGTGTTGAAAAATCAACCCTCACACCAAAATTTGTTGTTGAAGGGGTGGCACGTCGTGACCGGGCCCCGAAAAAGGTTGCGAATCCCGGGAGCGATTTTCCCGCGAGTTACGAAAAAAGAACCGGGCTGGAATGGGCGCTCGCACGCGCCACACGCGACAGGAGATCGGAGCAGACTGAAGAAAGGGGTACTCGAGGAGGAAAACATCCCGAGCCCGACGCGCGACGACCCGGCGTCGCGGCGGAGATACCCGACGGATCCCGATCCGGCCCAGGTGCGGGCGGGGGGCGGGGGCGGTTATCCGGGTCGGGACCACGGGATTCTTTTCGGGTCCAGCGACGCAGCATCCAGCGCCCTATCAACTATCGATACTTCCCCATTTGAAGCTGTGGCGAAGGATCGTTCGTTGCGTTATCGATCATTTTCCATAGGTTTGAATGGCATATCGATCGATGTATCGCAAAGCTCGGCGGCTCCGGGTATCACGCGTCCCGACACATCGGGAATTCATACATCAACCCCTGCCCGCTGCGCCGCCGCCGCTCTTTTGTGTGCATTTGAGGATTTTAATAAATCACTTGATTGATTCTCGCACGCTCTCCTTCAATCAACTGACCGCGCATAATTTGATTAAGTGCTCAGTTCCTTCTGTTTTCGTTCGCCGCGTCGACGCGCCGTGGGGCGAGCGATGATGCAGGGATTTCCTATCGCCGTTTATTGCGCGGGCCATGGGAGTCACACCGGGCCTCCTTCTTCTCTAGGGTGCCCGTCTAAGAAGAGTATTCAGTGGCGTGGCGAGAATTGCGATGTATCGATTGCTATGCCATTCAAACCTATGTAAAAGGATCGATAAACAGGGTGTTCGCAGCGAACACCTTAATAATCGATTCTTTCCCATAGGTTTAAATGGCATAACAATCTATATATCGCAATTCACGCCACGCCACTGAGAGTATTATCATGTTTCAGCCGATCTCTGATAGGCTTGGGAAGCGTTCATAAAATTACAATGATGTCATTTGAGGGAGGCAGTTGGGGGCACTGCTTTCAGAAAGTTTCGATAAAAATTGTAGTACTTTAACAACATATCTACTTTCATATTTATTTACTTAGCCCACGTTGATAAAATGAACGGCTCCGTTAAGCTGCGTGACAAGGTGGGCTGGGTCAGTCCTTCGTAGAGAAACATCATAGAGAATTTTCTTAACTTTTCTCGAAAACATTATTTTATCAGGAGAAAAGAGGCAACGTTGAAATGCTCATACGGCGTCGAAACACAACATGGACCTTTTAAGCCTCATTATTTGATATACCCTGTTATTACGAATACTCTAAAGCGAATACGAATAATCACGCCAAACACAGTGCGGCCGGCGTTAAACGCATATTAGCGCCTGCAAGACTGTAGGAATACTTCTCGCATTGGGTCAATCGCAGTTCAGAAGGTCAATTGGCATGATACACATATTAGACTGTAGGAAAACTTTGCGAATTGCACACACAGCACGGTGCGCGCTAATCGTTGTAATTTCTTGGTGTCAAACCCACCACCTGCGATGCGGCGGACAAAGTATCCAACCAGTGTACAACGCGAGCATGCAATCCTCGAAGGATCCCGGAGATTTTCCTGATTTCCGTTAACTTTCCGTTTAGGACTAAGTGTCATCATTCTTGACTCTCTGCTCCGGTTTTTACCATGATTAGACGGGCAATATGTATCCTCATTTTAACAATGCAGAAACTCGGATGTAATTTAGTTTTTTTTGGGGGGTACCTGAAAAAAGGAGAACGGAGGAAAATATCGCATCAAAATTTTCGATGCCTTCATTTGAGATCAGTTAGGAAAATTTGCGGAAACTTTTCAGAGAAACTGTTTGTAGCTTTTTAAAGACATTGATTGAGAATACGTTGCAATGTATGACGTTACGATCAGAGATAAATACGCTTTCTTTCGAGTGCACCCGTCGGCTTTTGAATAACTTGAATATGGTCGTTCTGCAATATTTTACGTGTAGTTTTCTTTCACTGGTTGGCGACCGCGCAGCGGCCACAATCCCCTATAGCTATATATTCGACAGTTCCCTGCAATTTTTGTGATATGAAGGGAGGAGGGGTCCGTCAAGCATTAGGTAAATATTTAAAGGGGTTTGGAAGTGCGTTACGATGCGTTACATTCCATTCCCTGATCAGGGCATTAAAGGAAAACTAGTCTGAACGACTGCCGAGCATTTAACGTAGAAAAATGTCTATTTTAGACAAATAAACATTGTCTAACTGCTACGAGCAACTATTATTGCTTCTGAGCTTCTCACATTGTCTAATCAACAGATTGAAGGCAAACTGGTCTGACTGAGTGCGAAACAACGCGCGTAGGTAGGATACAATTTTCACCAATATGATATTGACAAGAAATGGGTATAATTCAATTACTGCATGGGAAGAACTAGGTTTAGAAAAGGAAGGTGCATAGGAGGAGGAGGAAGAAGAAAAAGAAGAAGAAGCATTTATCTGCATAGGAACATGAGGGGAACATACACTGTTTCGAAAATCCCTGAAATATTAGTTCTTTGTTGCAAAATGTAGTCCAGTTTAGGTGCTAACCTCCTTAGGAACATTCAGAGAAAGCATTAAAAGAAAATCGATGATATGACCTTTAAGTATTCAAAGGTAATCACAGGATCAAAATATCTATCTCCAGAAGCCTTCTGCTCGCACGAAGATTTCCAACAATATATTTTCTTTTTTCGCTCTCCCGATCTTTCCGTTTTGCTAACTTTTTTTCTCTCTTCTCTCTTCCTTTTTTCAAATGCTGCGCTAGTGCCGAGGAAACAAACATACTCGACATAGGGCTCGAGATGTTTATTTTAATTTATTTCAGTTCCTTTGTTTTGCAAGCTGTAAGAGCTGTTTAAAAAAAAAGAATAAAATAACCCTGAAGAAAATCAACGCTCTCGCCTGCAGCTGTTATTCGTTTCGACGTGATCTTTCCTCGGAGAAAAAAGCAGCGCTCGGATAGGTCGTTGATTTTTATTTTCTTCCTGCTTTCGTGTTTTTGTTGCGAAATGAATTTAAAACAAGACCACCAAAATACGAAAAGGAGAAACTCGCAGATTGGGAAAAAATGTGATATGAATTGAAGTAAAGGAAATTTATGAGGATACATGCTTCACGTGTTTAGGGAATACGTCACGATAAAATTTTAAAAAAGTCCATACAAGGACGTCATAGGACACATGCATTTCGCAACATTTGCAAACACTTTGCAAATCGCAAATTTTACAACTAAAACTTGTAAACCCAAAAAATTTAGAAAGAGTCCCAGAAACGCGAAGAAAAAAAGCATCAATTCGAATAGGTATCAGGGCTGAAAGCTTGAAATGAAGTGTTTCTAATTTTCTCCCAAGAGATTGCAGTGCAATTCATTGATTCATTACTGAGGAATTTACTTCTTAATGACTATGCGCAGCAGGCATTTAATGAAATTTAGATTTTTGGAATATACCAATTTATGATTCTTCGATTCAGTGGATTTTGACCTATGAGCTGGTACATTAGTATAGTTCTTACTTTGTAATTGCACTCCAGCAGGAAAATGAAATAATCTAAATTTTCCTCTTTTTATACGATGATATATGAAACTAAAGAAACTGGCAGAGTAGATACATACACAACATATGTAGAAAAATCAGACGAATGAAAAATTTTGAGAAAAATATATACACTCACGTCTGTTAAAAATGACCATTTCGGACATGATGCAGCGGTTCATAGTCGCGTTGTTTTTATCATCAGCAACCCCATACTGAAAAGAAAAGAAGTGCGGTTTGAGGTACAGTAATAAGAGCTTTGGTAAACACCAACAGATGCTATGGCAGCAAAAACCGTTACTCCGATCGCATTGACAAAAACTCTGGTAAATGCTACCAGGTATCTGGTTATCTTTACCCCACAATATCACTGGGTAAAATAAAGTAAACATTGGAAAAAGTAATCGGCATTTTGTGTTTTTAATGGAAGTAGAGCAGAAAGTTACCAAAACGTGCGGTTAGTATTTTTTAGTTCGATTTTCTTTGGGTTAAATGTTACGCCGAGCGTTTTCATTAAGGTATTTTCCCATTGAATACGAGACGACACTTCATAAATGTTCGATAAGCGATTGATATATCCTATGAATTTGTATCAACATGCGCAATGTGATTGATACAAATATTTTAACTCCGGTGTAGGCGGTAAGTATCACACAAAACTGAAGGCGTTTCTGACTTGTGACAACAGTTTGCCATAGCTTACAGCGACGCATACCACTCGCAGAGAGATCAAATGAACCCGGATTTCCCTGTCATTTCGTTGAAGACCTAAGTCAGCATCTATCAAGATACAAAATATTATGTTTTCTGTTTTATTTTTGATTGTTTCGAGTCTTTTCTTCTTCTTTTTTGGCAAATCTGTGAGCTTCCTCCCTCCCTAGGTATAAACTTTACGATAGAATGAGTTCTGGTAGACTGGAAAAAATATCACTAGATCGAGAGTCCAGACTCTTGAAAATATTGACAAGAAAAAATACTCTTGATTCAATCGGATTTTTGCTTGAATCAAAACGAAATCCGCTTAAATTAAGAGGCTTGGTTCTTGATTTAAGCTAGATTCTGATTGAATCAAGAGTACTTTTTCTTGTCGAGGTTTTTAAGAGTCTGGACTCTAGATCCAATGTGTTTTTTTCCACTGTAGTATTAAAAATTGCGGTTTTTTTCAGAAAAATGGTCTATGCTTGGATCACCAGCATGAAGAAACAAGGATGAACACAAAAACAGCTGGTGACAGCACGAAAGCCAACTCACGAGGTTATACGTGAGGGGTGGTGTTTGGCGAAAGGAAAATTGATAAATTACGTGAGTGATCCGGCTCAAATCCAGCGTGATGAGGTGTTTCGCGGAGGAGCTGGAGTCGGGGCCGGCTTTGGGGAAAAATGTGAGGGTGCTTCGGGACCAGGGAAGGGATTTCTGAGGTGTGAAGTGTAATTCGGATTTCGGAATTGAGCGTGACTCGCCTGGGATGGAGCGAGATGATAGGGCAATACGGTAGTTCAAACAATGACTCACTCGCTCCCCGTAACCTGTTGCCACCTCACCCGAGGGCCTGATGAATGGTGGGTCATCGGAGAGTGTCCGGTTGAGTAGGCAACAGGAACGAGAAGGATGCCCCCTATTTGGACATCTCAGATCAAAAGAAACTACATAAATGGAGATGTTGAATGTGTGAGGAATCTGCGATTTGACTGATGATGCTTGTGTAAAAGTTCGCGAGAAACACGATGGTGCCACTGGTTTTCTCTGAAATCAACTCCCAAGCTCAAAAAAAGCTCTCGAGTCGAGGCCAAAATGGAGGGGACATACCACGCTATCCTGAAAGTCCACCTCTACATCAAGACAAACTCTCCATGCAAAGATAGGGAGCAAATTTATTAGCAGTGATTCCGTGTTTTCAGTTTTGGAGTCCCCAAATAAAGTGGCAGTCCTGTCAATGTATTTGCTCCCTATCCTTACATTTAGAGTTTGTCTTGATGTAGAGGTGGACTCTCAGGATAGCGCGGGATATTCCCTCCATTTTGGCCTCAACTTGAGAGCTTTTTTGAGCTTGGGAGTTGATTTCAGAGAAAACCAGTGGCAGCATCGTGATCTCGCGAACTTTCACGTAAGAATCAATAGTCAAATTGCAAATTCCTCACATATGCAACATCTCCATTCTGACATGAGTCCTGAGACCTCCAAGAATACATGCATGACATGGCTCATGTCTCAATGGATACATTATAATTTCCTTTGATTCAAATGCATCCGTTTCTGAGCTTAAAATTGACTTTTTTAAACGGGACGCATGGCAGGACTCCTTACAGAGTTCCTTCATACCGAGAGTTGGGTTATCTTGGGTCTTGGATGTCACAAACTGGCAGGAAAATTAGACGAATAACGTTTTTCGTAACCTTTGGCCAACACATTCCCGGATTCCTTTCCTATATTCCCAACCTCGGTGAAGTAACGACGAACTCCCAGAGAGTTTTCGCTGATTTGGGAGTCTTCAAGCTGATTATTAAAATTGATAGACAAAGCTATACAGGAAAACAAGACGAGAAAATGGAAGGTCTTATTGGTTGAAGCATGTGTTTTGCAATAGACGATGCAAGAACGAGAACCTATATAGTTGTACCATCACTTAATCTATCCTGTTATCCCACTTGGTCTATAAGTAGCGTCTATTTCAAATAATAGGATCGCTCCTGTCTTCTTTATCTATCGCTTTGTCTATCAATGTCATCAGTCTGGAGACTCGGCAACTTTTTGCCCCGTCCGAGGACAGGTCACCCCCGTCGCACAGTGGATCGAGTCAATTAGAGAGGTCGGACATGAAATTTTTTACTAAATCTGCAAATTTTGATGCTTAATTCATCACATTTTACATTTTAAAGAGTGTTTCTGGAAGAGAAATCACCGAGGAAACCAGTGGGACCCCTTTTGGAACCTCAACTTTTTGCACAAAAGGAGTTATAAGCGATTAAAGTTTTCAAATTTTGTCCGACCTCTCCCATTGACTCGATCCACTGTGCGTCGCCCAGTCCACGAGCAGACCGATGTTCGCGCCCATTCCGTAAACTGGGTAGCAAGTCTGCGGTCTGGCCCGTCAAAGGTCTGAAAATTACGCCAACGGGCCCGGATGTAATCCATAATAGACTAATTTCCCCCACTGACCTGCTCCTGACGATTTATTAGCGAGATTTTGAATGAAACCTAAAATTATCAAAACAATTTAAACGTTATTTTTACAACTCATTTTCTGTTCCTCTCTCTCAAATGTTTTCAGTACAAATTTTGAGTTTTTTCTTTCAAATGCTGCTTATATTAGCAGTATTATGGATGCATCCTTTGCATATTCAGAAATTGGAAGCGTTTCCACTTCACGAAGACTAGATTCAGTTGACTGTAGCGCCTTTATCAGGCATCAGGGCCGGATTTAGGGGGTGGCCACATGGGCCTCGGTCCATGGCGGCATTTTTAAGGGGCGGCAAATTTTGAAATTAGTTCAAATGTAGGAATTATAAAAATCGGATTCGGAAATAAAATTACAAACGAGAAAAGGCTACAAAATCTCTCAATTCCTGAGGGTAAAGGAATGGTAATTTCTGATTTTGCCATCTTTCGGTGATACAAGAAACAGCACCTTTAATAAGTCGAGTTATGAGAGAAACCAAACAAGCAATTTGGCCTGAAACGGCGCAGCGCAGAGAACAATGATGGAGAGGACTTGAGATGGAAAGGAAAAGTCCTCGGCGCGGTGATCGGCATGTAACACATACTAGCGCCTACAAGACTGCATGAATACTTCACGCATTGCGTCAAATACAGTGCGGTCGGCAGCGGTTGACGTGAAACGCATGGCGCCTGCAAGACTGCATGAATACTTCACGCATTGCGTCTAACACAGTGCGTTCCGCAGCGGTCGGCTTGAAGCCCTTCCGAGTGTTTCCCGCCTCCTCAAGCGTTATGCGTTACGTGTTCCTCTTATGATTTTACAGTGTAGGGTATGATTTGGTCGATCAACCGAGTCCTTTCGGTTGATCTGACTGAAAAAAAGTAACTCATAGTAACCATAAACACAGACATTTTTAATTGCGTAGTGTGCAACAGACTCATTACAGAGCCCCATAAATTTTTCATGAGAGTCATTGTTCCACGATACAAAAATAAAGACCAATTTCAAAGCATCATGCTCGTAACAGGTAGACGAGGCTCGCCGACCACACGGAAGCATCTGCTTCCGACTTGTTTTCTATGGACAAAGCCCATGGCTACCGGCAGTTAAACTGTAAAGCTCCGACTCGAACGTTACATGTCATGCGATCGCCCTCCTCCTCCCCCCCCCCCCCCCCCGGTCGGGGCGATAATTGTAAAGCTACGGTCTCGCGTTAAAACTTTATGTGAGAAGAAATCAAGGATTATTACAGATTTTATTCCTTGCTCGGCTCAGCACTTGAGCAGTGGCGTGACGTGAATTGCGATATATCGATTGTTATACCGTATAAACCTATGGAAAAGGATCGATAAACAGGGTTTCCGCAGCGAACACCTTAATAGTCGATTCTTTACCATGGGTTTTAATGGTATAACAATCGATACATCGCAATTCACGCCACGCCACTGCACTCGAGCCGCCGCGCCGAGTTTAATACCGGGGCACCCGGTTGCAAAATCAGCATCCTTGCGCCTTGAGCTAGGCAAAATGTCTGACGCCCGGGTAACGCCGTTGCTTCGGCGGCGACACACCAGGTAAGTGACGGTAATAAAATAAAATTTGATTCATTTGTCCCCGATGGAGCCATTAGAGGCGGCGCAGATTCGCCGACAGCGTTGCCGGCGAGGAGGATCCCTCCGTGAGAATTAATACGAAAAAAAGCGGGTTTTTTCAGTGAGTTGCAACGCTGTTCACGACTGTTACCTCGGATTTCCGTCTTCTCTTCTCGCCTTATCAGTGCCTGGGAGTCACTCTCGTCCAATTGACAGCTTTAACATCGTTTATATGTCGACTTGATGTCGCGTCCCTTATGGCCCGGCAACTGAACCGGAAGCGCTGTTTACCTTCAAACTGTAACCTTTCCGGTGGCAAGCTGAACCGGATATCCGTAACAACCTACTACGGCCTGCCAAGGCAACTTTACCGCTTGGTTCGGTGAAAACACCCTCTCCTCAGATTGCTCTCTTAAATAATATTCGATTTTCGTAATTCGCAATAATACAGTTTAACTTTCGATGACTAAGGGACAATACCGCCTATCTGCAAACTGACAATTGTGCAGGACGAAGAGAAAACTCGACAATTTTTGTAAATTTGAGGTTGGGTTTGCAATTTTTTCATATATTACGACGTCATTAAAGCGACCCCCTGAAGAATTGGAAAAAACTAAAAAAATCAACTTGCGTATGTTATACTATGGAATGCGGCAAAGTCGCTAAATCATTTTCACCAAAATTGTTAGTTACGCAGTATTGTTCCTTTGCTCTCGCTTTTCTTTTCTATTTTTTTTTTTTTTTTTTTTTTTTTTTTTTTTTTTTTTTTTTAAATAAAAAATTAATATAAAATAAAATGACAGTGTTACACATGATAGATGCACAAAGAGTTACACTACTTTTTGTTAGACGCTGCGGCGCGGCGTGAGCTACAAATGTAAGGGGGGAAGGGTACGGTCAAAAATGTCTCATTTCGAGGTCCGCAGGTAAAAAAAAATCCTGAAAATCAAGATAACTGACATTTTATGGGAAAATTGTCTAGTCCAGGGGGAGAGGGAGGTGGACCTCCCGACCCCCCCCCCCCCTCCCTTCAGCTACGAACTGCCTACATGCCTAAATTATTCCTGCCCTGCCTAGTGGCCCATTGCAATCGATAGACGATCCTCATTCTTGAAATCCGCAGCTGACCCCACGCTCCCAGACCCGTCCATTTCAGCGGGAGAACACGGGTTTTCACAGATTGCGCATTGCAACGGTCACGCAATGCCCCAACCTACGACCGCGTTCAGCGCCCATGAATAAATGAGCGAGGCGCGAAAATCAAGCCGAAAGGCAATTGGGAGACGACCTTGGGTCATAATTACGTGCGGCAGCTGCCGATTCGCCCCGCGGCGTCCAGCGCTACGGAAAAACCGCGTATGTGCCGTCAGACGTTGCCAAATTGCCTTTCACTTACAACGAATTTTCCACGAAAATTGAGAGTGTTCTCTTCCAATTTCTCCAAGAATTACTCATACAGTTACATCTTAAAAATCTGATAATTTAAAGGGAAAATAGCCATAAATATCCGTGGAAATCAATGTAGCATCTGGGAAAATTTGGCAGCATTTGAATGCATATACGGCGTTTTTCCATAGCATCCGAGCATCCAAGACGGGAGCCGAATACTGAGCACATTGCAGCGGAGAGAGGAGCTTCACCGTGCTACAAAACAACGTATGAACCTTTGGGAGTTGTCAAATTGCCCCTGGTAAGATACTAATTTTGGAGACGAGTTGTGAATATTTCACATTAAAATTTCAACATGTTTTACATCAAACTGCGAATAAATTTCACTGAAAAATTGGAAGGAAAATAATCTCGCGTTTCTCAAAAATTCTTGTTTTATCAACGGAAATCCGGCAACGTCCAAAGGTTCATACGCCGTTTGGATCAGAGTGGTCGCGGCCCGATCTGAGAACGGTAGAAGATGGGGCGCCGCGATACGGGGTAAAATGAGGAGCACAGGGAGAGATACAGAGGGCGATACGGCATCGGATCTGGGATGCAGTAGCGAGGCACGGTGAATCACCGCCTATCGAACTTTTCCCGTTTGAATCTATGCTAAAGAATCGATTCCCTGACAATCGATCCTTTCTCATAGAATCAAACGTTCGATCGAACGATTCATCGCAAGAAGCGGAGGTGGCGCGGCGCAGCGGTAGCGGCCGACGGTGGCGAACGCCATCGGCGCGACGATCAAGATTGATCGGCGGCCGAGGAGATTCAGGAGTTTCAATAAATCACCCTCGGGAGGCGGGGGGGATTGGGGGTGGATGAGGGGGCGGGGGTGCTCGGCGCGGCGGTGATTTCTGCATCCGATTCTGCAAATCTGCGCCTCCGCTCTCGCCGTTGCCGTCTTTCCGTGGAATCGACGTGGAGATCCGAAGATCGCACCCCGGGTTTACGTTGAGACGTCGTCATGACGTCATCTGCAACAACCGCCCTCGGATAGAAACACTTTGCGGTCACTGCAAAGACGTGCTACGGGGCTCCTCGAGTGTTACGTAGGCCACGGGGGGGGGGGGGGGGGTTTACCCCGCCAAGTCTTACGCATGGGAAGAGAGTGCTTGCATTGGATACAGTGGTGACGTGCTAAGGAAAAACGCCGTATGAACACTTGAGAGTTGCCAAATTTCCCCAGATGAAACATGTATTTATGAGGAAAATTGCGCATACGTTTCCTTGACATTTTCAGATACATTAGAGTAAGTTCCGAACGAAATCGACTGAAAATTTTGAAGAAAAATATTCACAATTTTCTATGTAAATCCGTTTTTGGTTTAGGGAAACATGGCAATGGCTGAAGGCTAATACGGCGTTCTATCATCGCACGGCAGAGTATGCCACAGACCAATGACGAACGTTACTTAAAAAACTTCAACTGTAAGCTTGTTTTTTCGGTCAAAAGAAAGCACAGACGAAAAATCGAGAAATGGAGCTCTTGAGGCTCAAAAGAGCAGCCGATCTTCTGACACGAAAAGCACTAAAAAACGCAGATGCTAATCTTCAGATTCCGATATCGAAGCAAAATAGTTCAGAATGTTTATAAATGAGCGTCCTACCGAAAGAACCAGTACAATAAATGTATGCAAAAACCAAGACAAGTACAAGCTTTACAAACAACGGGACGTGACAATTGTAATAAAAAATCGTGCTGAAAAATATGCGTAATATGCTGCCTGCCTTTTTAGGCCCTGAGAGCTCCATGAGCTAACCTCCAAAATTACCAACAAGCGCCCGATCTCTCCTCAAGGCCCCAAATACATACTTGTAAGCCATAAAGGCAGTTTTGGCCTTATTAAAGCCTGAAAACGCGTCTTCGCTATAAACCTTAAAAAACGTATCTTCCAGCCAATTCCTGGATCTTACAAGAGCGCTATTCCGGAAAATTCGGCATTATCAAACGTTGTCCTTGGTATTTTGGAAATGTGGCACCGTTAAACCGAGTCGGCTTGCCCTTTTCGTGCCACTAGCGCGTCTTTCCGATCTGATTTGAGCTCTAACTTATCCTCAGGGCATTACAATTCCTTGAGCCTTAAAATGCTAATTATCATGCGTTAATGCTCCTTCACGCGCATGCGTTCTGCGCATGCGCCTCCCGGCTAAATGGGGAAAAACACGTTCATCGTAGACTGTAAGAGATCCCACTTAACACTGTGTGAGTTCCACTGGACTTTCGTTCATTCCTTCATAAAAAAGGGTTTCTAAGACACTAAGATTTACCTTTTCTGTTTCTTTCAGAAGTATACTCATCTTGTGACACAGAGAAAAATTTTAACGTCTTAAAGTCAGTATACACTTTTCAGTTGCTGGTTGAAGGGCCCTTGGGAAGGTTGAACAAATTTTCCGTGGCAAATTGCATTCTTACAAGGAGAATTAACTGTAGGCATTTCTAACTGACAATTTTCCTGATTTTTCTTCTGATCTCGTGTAAAAATCAGAACAATTTTGAGAAAATATTGCAGAGGTACATTCTTGAGAACAATTCAAGTGTTAGAGTCAATTTTGCGACCTTGGAATGAAGTGAAGTTCTTTCGTCCGAAAAAGAACAAAATGTGGAAAAACAACACAATCCACCTTTACAATACAAATACAACTTTTTTTGATGGCACCTCAGTCCTGATTGTAGCTAGCGTTGGGGTCAAGTACGAAGGAAAGTGGGCTGTATTCGGGTTGGAAGCGAAGGATAGGAATCCAGGTATTTTGCTCGGTGGCGGAGCAACGAATGGTATGAATTTTTCCGACATGACGAGCCGTGCACATTCAATTTGGGCGTCGTTATATCCCATGCGCAGAGCGTGCACCCTCGGGAAACTCTGGCGACAGAATTAAGGGAGATTGCTGCATGAAAAATTGGAAAGTAAACTGATTTGAATGTAATTAGTGTCGCAGCGCGGAGTTTCGGTAGCAGGGCCCGAGGAACGCCCGCGCATACATTGCATGTTGCAGCATTCCGCGGCGCAGCGCGCGTTCGACAGGGTGCACCAGCCATTAAAAGAACGCTGGAAAATTGCAAAAGGACAAGATATTTCTGGCAAAAATTCCAACCATATAATCTTTTAATCTTCTTCTTTTTTAAAGAAATTTTATTTAAATTAAACGTAGTAGAATGTGTCTTGAATCTATATCCACGATTTAAGTAATCATAATCATCAAAAAGAGATAAAAATCACATTACCTGCTGAAAATTCAAAGAGTATTCACTTAGAAGGAAAACGACAAAAATGCAATATGCACTGGAAAAAAACACACTGGATCTAGAGTCCAGACTCTTAAAAACATCGACAAGAAAAAATACTCTTGATTCAATCGGATTTTTGCTTAAATCAAGAACGAAGCCTCTTAATTTGAGCGGATTTCCTTTTGATTTAAGCAAAAATCTGATTGAATCAGGAGTATTTTTTCTTGTAAATGTTTTGAAGAGTTTGGACTCTAGATCAAATGTGTTTTTTTTTTCCAGTGTGCCTATATGGGGAAAGCATCGTTCAGCAATTGCAGAGGTGTGATGGTAAGACTAAGATTTCAACACCCCTGACGATTTATCGCATACCGAAAAAGAAACCGAACGAGTTAAACAAAAAGTCAGGAGCCACAGTATATTTAGGAGAATCCTTCGTTACGACTGAATTTGAGCTCTACAAGATGAATTTGAGCTGTTCCATCCCTTAAACATTCGATATCAAGAGAAGATATTTACTTCGTGAAAATGAGGGGTTTGCGTGAATTTATAAATTAGACATAATATACATTGATAGCCAGTTTCAGACCACCCATGAGCATGAATTAAACTCAATAATTTTAATAAGAGCACATCTCTAAACTCTCGTGGAGGATGCATCTCTATCAAATTACGAGACACGCAAGACGTATCAAAAGTCTATCGTTTTTTTAATTACAGTTTTTGCGGATATGAGCTGCCCGCAAAATCAAATGACTTTATCCTCGAATATTTACATGTATTTATCTTAGAACATCAGTAGCACACATTAGAATCACAGTGACTCAATAATTGAATCGGTCATTCTAAAAAATATGTAACCGTCAGAAAATCGAATATTGAGTTTTTGGCGGTTTGGTATTGCTTGAGCGTAGATGCATTTCGTTGCGAAGTGACAAGGAGAAAAACGGATTTTTAAGGCCTAAAGAACATCTGAAAAGTCCAGTAATTCTCAAAAATACTCTCGCGCCAGTAATGTTTCACGCAGTTATCTTGAATTTTCAAGAACGAAAGGGTATATTTGTTCTTTTAGACTAAACATGTAACTGCCTGTGCTTGTCAGATTTAGTAAGTTTTTGCATTTTAAGTGTTTATCTGTAATTTAATCTTTAGAAAGTAAGGTATCATCTATCTTATGTAGGTTAAGTGCAAATGAAATATTCGTGCACATTCCCGTTTGAAATACTGAAAATTTGACTTTGAATCGGGAGAAAATGTATTGCAATAATTCCTTCCATTTTAAAAAGGACTCAAGTGCCAATTCATTTTATCGTTCAAATTGGAGAAAATGAAACGATCGCTATCCGATTTTAAATCACAATCTTCTCACACGTCACTTTTTTTGATCTCCGAGATTTAGAATGGGGTGATAGAAACAGTTTTCACTTTTCTTCTTGAATTCTCATTTCTGGTACTTACATATTTTTGAAAACGACCGATTCAAGTGGCAACGTGTGGGAAACCATAACACACGAGATAGATATGGGAGAGGGAAGGATGGGACGTACGTAAGATGGGAGGAAAGTACAACGTTGGTACAGTGGTATCAAGGAAATTAATAAAAAGCAGCGGACGGCAATAGACGCGATAAGAGAAATGGTCGGAGGAAGCGCGTAAAAAAAGCACAAAGGGATCGGGTCCCGGGAAGAAATATGTGTGTATTTTGCGGGAGCAGAAGGGTTAATGCGAAATTAGTGTTTACGTAGTTCACTTGAAATTATTTACAGATCAGGAAAACAAAACCGGGACGCTAAAGTAGGTTGTAAATCATGACACATTTCTAGATAATTCTCCTGATTTATGAGTCCTTTGGCGAGTCCCTCGTTTTATTTCACGTGCTCTTGTCGTACTAGCAAGGAATTGATTCCTTTTTTTCTGACAAATTACTCTATCAATTTCATCTACGCCGGAATATCTCAAGTCTCCTCTTTGGATTGAAATATCAACGTGACATCAATATCTCACAAAATCGCGAACTTTCTCACCTCGTTCTTTCCTTCTTTTGTTTTTCTTTTTCATAGCGGCTCCGTAACATCAGCTCAAAGTTTAAACTTTAGTGATAAATACACTAGTTCGAAGCCGTTTCAGTTCATGGGTTGATTGAGATACATCGGCTTTTAAAATTCTTTCGGTCGACCTAATATAATCGATAAGCTGTGTACCTACATTCCGCGAGGTCAGTTTTTCAAGAATCATATTAAAGGGAGCCTCTCAATTTAAACACACTACAAATGCACAGCCATAAAATGATAAAGTGAATTTCGGTTAGAAGGTTACTGTTAAATGATTCCGTAAAATTTACATAATCTAGTTTTCACTTTGATGCATCATGTATTGCTACTGCAAGCAAACTTGCATTGCATACCGCTTGATTCCGATTCCCATGTGGCACGCGATGTACCGCAGCCTCGGACCCTCTCTTCTTTCATTTCTCCATGAACAAGAATGAGTTACGAGTAAATGAGAATTAAGTCAATTCTAGCACATTTTACTTTTCATTTCAATTATAAACTGCGAAGAAAACGAGATCATATGGAAGATCATACGATTTTAATCCAATATCATAATTCATAGACATTCGAATTTTTGGGAGGGTTGAAAAGGTTACTCAGCGTTTTGCTTAACCACCGTCCACCCAGAGGCGGATCCAGCAACTTGGCAACACCGGATTTCGTCCATTTAAACCTATGGAAATGTATCGATTCTTGAAAGGGTCAGGTGCTCCAACAAGAATCGATTATTTAGCATAGGTTTAAATGGAGGAAATCCGGTGTTGCCAAATTGCTGGATCCGCCTCTGCGTCCACCACGCACCCCAATAACACGACGTAACGTAGACTCAGAACGCCTCCTCCCAGGTGTATTACATAATACAACATAGGCGGATCCAGAAACTTCGGACGGAAGGGGGACCGTGTTAGGGGGGTCCGTTGGGCTTCCACCAGAAAATTTTTGAAACTTTAAAGCATCTAACATGCAGTTTGAGTCAATTTCGTCATGAATAATTACCGAATATAATCGTCCTTCTCTCTCGTTTCCTCCGCTTCTTCCATTTCTCTTTCTTCCCTTTTTCCTCTTCCTCTTTATCGAGCGAAAGGGAGGCGTACGCCCCCTAAGCCCCCCTGGATCCGCCTATGTAATACAAGCACACTCCTCAATGCACATTTGAAAAAAGAAAAGAAAAGAAAGAAAAACTCTAAGAGACTCTAAATTTTTTTCTTCCGGCAAAACATTCCCAACAAGATGTTGTTTTAGCAGCCTCATTTGTTTTCGGTTAAATTTCGAGGAAGCGGAGAGCACAAGAGATACATTAGCTTTTAAACTTGTTTCGGACGACCTGTAATACAACCGAAAGCTGTGTTCATCCCACGGAGCAAGTTTTCCATCGATCATATTATGGAAAGCCTACCAATTTAAATAACTGAGCGAGAATCCAGGACTAACTGCGCGACGAGGAAGGAGACAATGCCAACTTGAGCCCAGGAACGACTCAATAAGGCGCGCGGCGCACAGTGAAGTGAGTCAGGAAAAAAACGCAAACTCACAGAGGATTCAGGAAGTTGGATATGATAAAGAAACTGTAATATATTATAACTCCTTCAAAACATAGAGACATAAATAGGGGTTCATTTGTTTTTTCGTAAAATTCTCTTCAAATGGCACCCCTTTACATTTGAAATAGGACTGAATAGGCTCGGAATCGCAGACGACTCGGGAGTTTGGATATAATGAAGAAACTATAAAATCTTACATTTCCTTTAAAATAGAGATGTTTAAAAAGGGTTTCATTTGTTTTTTCAATAAAATTCCCTTCAAATGGCACCCTTTGGATTTAAAATAAAACTGAATTGGCATAAAAAGCAGTTGTAATTAACAGTATCAAGTTCGATTTTTTCCAATGGTGCGTGCCACCGTATGATGTAAAAAACCTAGGAAAAGTACTTTCACTTAGTCGTAACTCGTAAGTGTTATTTTATTGGACCACCACTCTTTCGTACTCACTCTTTTTTTTTTGAGATCGGGTATGGTTTAAAAACTTTATAATTTAATATCTCCTTTAAAAAGTGGAGATTTGAAAGTTGTTTCATTAGTTTTTCCGTCAATTTTCCTTCAAAAGACACCCCTTCAGATTTAATTTAAAGTCGGGCGGAATCGACATCAAAATCACAGTTAAAGTGACAATTTTGTCCAATTTTTCCCGTTGGCTCGTTCCACCGTGCGACAAGAAAAACCTAGGAAAAATACTTTCACTCGCTCGCGAGTGTTATTTTATGTAACTGGATTCGCATGGCCCTCGGAACGGGGAGACGCAGGACAAATTATTCCGGAGCCCCCCTCACCCACGGCATTTCTTGGGGAATAATTCTTCGTCGAGCCGTTGTTCTGCATAAAAATGTTTTCTTTGGCACACAGTTATCAAGGGACTCGTAAACTATGCGCGCGGTTCATCCAAATTAGAAATTCTTATTATCATCAGGCCTGTGATTACATTCATTTCGGATTCATTTTTCGTTAAGCGAACCGTTTTTCCGTTTTCCATTTTCCGAACGCTCCGAGCTCGCCCTCCCCCCTCCCCCCCGCCCGGCGACCGACGCCGGCGTCTGTCAGCGTCAGAACCGAATTTTCCTCGGTTCGTTCCTCCTATATTTATTTATTTAAATCAAAATTACTATCTTCACCGATGACATTTGAGTCGCCGAGCAGGTTCCATTCACCCGCTTTTTCCCTCCGAAGCTCGAATTGGGAGTCCCTGCAATTGACGGCTCTCCAGCTGAGCCTTGCCTACGTCATTAATAAACGTCTCCCGGGTCGCTCTTCGCTCTATTTTTCGTCACCTACCTTTTCCGCCGCGCCCCGAAACGCCGCGCCGGAACTCGCGCGCCGAAACCGAAAATTTAGGAGTTCTTTCCAATAACTCAGCATGCCGGAATCATGACTGCTTTGAAGAGCATATTTCAACATCTCTCGGACGAAAGGACCAGTGGCGTGTCGTGAATTGCGATATATCGATTGATATGAAATTCAAACCTATGGTAATAATCGATAATTGAGGTGTTCGCTGCGAAAACCCTGTTTATCGATCCTTTTCCATAGGTTTAAATGGCAGATCATTCGATATATCGCAGAGCACACCACGCCACTGGAAGGGACGTGACTCCATTCCGAGGTCGCAACATTGACTCAAAGGATGCAATTTTTCACAAGAATGTGCCTGTGAAATGTTCGTCCAAAATTCTCCTGATTTTTCCATGGGATTAGAAGAAAAATTGGTGAAATTTTTAGTCAGAAATACTCAAGATTCTCCTCGTTGATATGCAATTTGAAAGGGGAAATTTGGCAACGTTGAAATGAAGTTACGTTTCTACAGCGCATCATGCGCATTGCGCCCATGCAAATGCGAGCGACAATAACCTGGGCGCCTTCAATTTTTTTGCATGCTACACGCGCATCCATGAAGCATGAATAGTTGCATCCACGCGCTGTGATAAACTTTGCCTCCTTTCGCGTATTCATCGGCTGCAAAAACTAAGGGACGCGGAAACAAATTCGATGAAGCAGGTGAACCACGTATCTCGATTTGCGACGTTACAAATCTCCTGTCACAATTCGCTCCTAAAGAAGGCCAGATTATCGTTTCTGCTCAACATATCATTTTTTTCTTCTTTGTTTTCCGACAATTTTCTAAAAACTTTGCGCAAAAAAGTGGATTAGTTGTGGGCAAAAATGAAAAACAAGTGAACGTTCTGAAACTAAAAAATTGACCGTATTAGAGCACTCCTTTAAAAAAAACCGGAAATAGTTTTTATGCAAAAAAAAAAGGAAGAAAAGAAAAAAGCGCTTGTTAAAACTGTGAAAGTGATGTTAGTTACTTACTGCAATTATTATCCCCTTGATTTGGTTTTTAATAAATTATCGCACTCCAAATGTTCATTTATTGTGATTTTTTCATGTGACCCCTTAATTTGAGCCCTCTTTTTGTACCGGCATGGCCAAACATATTTTAGTTTCTTTTTTTTATTTGAAACGAATGGAACATTAAATGGAAAGGAACATGCAAATAAACGACACTAAAATTCAAATGCGCTAACCTCCTCCTTACACGTTATAAGCTTAGCAGTTTGGAAAATAAGATCCAAAATTCTAGGAAAAGGTAGAGTCCCTCCTAGCTTCAAAAAGTATAATCATTCCGGAAATCTAGAATATTTTACCTGGCCAGCGGTCCACCCGAAAGTCCCTGACATGGCATAATTTGATTTCCCAGGACGAAAAACGCATGCCTGATGTGAAGACATTCGCTATTTTACGTTGCATCTGATCATAAATTCTTCGTCAATGAGCGTTTCGTGATAGTGGAATAAATTACGGGACCAATCGAGGATTCCATTTCTGGTCCCGACTCCTGATTTTCAAAATGATCATCTTTCGGGCGTTTGGAAGACCCTCGTCGGACGGTGGCAAATCAGTGGAATGCAGCGACCGTTTGAGAGCGGGTTATCGGAGTAGCAATCAAATCGTGGACGAATAATCGAATACAATCAGGGCTCCTGAGTCGGCCGTCCGCACTGTTGCCAAAATCCTATCCCTAATAGCACTTCAGAAAACAGGTTTGTTTTAAAAACGTTCTATTTTGTCGTCGTTACGACGTTTTTCTCACGAAAGAACGTAACTTCATTTTAACGTTGCCTGATTTGCGAGCGCCAAATACTTTTTAACCGGGAGAATTGAAAATTTCACTGATTTTATTTTTGATCTCATGCAAAAATCAGACAAATTTTCAACTAAAATTGCGTAGTTCATTCTTCGGAATTGTTTAAGTCAATTTTGCAACTTTGTTTGGATCTTTAAGGGACAATTTTAAGAAATAAAGAAAAATTTGCACAAACAATTTTCACTGCTTCTTCCGAGAGTACTTAATGAGCTGAGATCCCAGTAGTTCTCTTGATTTTTTTCTGAAATGGGAAACTGTAGGAAAGTAAATTTAAAAGTGTGAAAATGTGCCGCTTTGTGACGTTATCTGGTGGCATTATATTATATATAAATATTATTATATTTTTTTAGTGTCGAAACCAAGGATATCCCCAGATCAGTCCTCTTAGCGATTGAATCATAAACATGAATTTTACAAACTTTCAGACACTTGCAAACTCTCTAATAAAACATGTTTTTAGGCGATTTCAGGAAACAACCTGGGCATTCTTAGTACTGTTTCTCTTTTAAATTTTGAACTAATACTTCGTGTTTTCGGATTTGATAATAAAAAATAAGGATATTTCAAAAAAGTTTTAAATAATCAATTTTCAACGGAAATTTAAAATATGAAAAACATTTAATACACACTGGCTGTATACTCCAAAAAAAACTTTATTCAAAAAAGTGTTTTCCTTTTTTTTTTAAATAATTGAAAAATTACTTGACAAATATTAAAAACGCATGTATAATATACCGCATAAAAAACCCGCAAGTTGAGAGTTAATTAATCTAGCATTGACCCTAATCAGAAAAGTGGCGTGGAATCCGATTTTAACTTACGAGTAACTCCACGATTTAAGCTCGATATATAATCAAAAATAAAAAAAACTATACCTTCTATTTATGAAATCGTTCATGCTTAGTAACACCATTTGCAGTATGAGAAAGAAAAGGATTTTAGCCAAGGTGTTGTGGTTATCACTGCTTTATTTATTTTATAAACATTTTAAACGCTAAAGCTTTTCGGCTCGCGGCCATCATCAGAGCATAAAAAGGGTCAAAACCACAAAACTACAACAACTTTAACAAAGATTTAAAAAAACAGTATGCTACAATATGCAATAATAGTGACCAGCATAATGTTTTTTAAATCTTTGTTAAAGTTGTTGTAGTTTTGTGGTTTTGACCCTTTTTATGCTCTGATGATGGCCGCGAGCCGAAAAGCTTTAGCGTTTAAAATGTTTATAAAATAAATAAAGCAGTGATAACCATAACACCTTGGCTAAAATCCTTTTCTTTCTCATACTATACCTTCTATGGCAACCATGGGATGAGATAGTAGAATTCATGACTGCAACAATAGTGTTGTTGGAGAGCTCCGAATATAAGGAGCTCGACTACCCATCGGTCGCCACGTCAAGGCAGCATCGTTTGAGATGAAAATTGGAGAGCAGAAATTCCGACATCCCCCTTCGCACCACCCCTCCCCCATCGAGCCCCCTTCAAGTTCCCCTGTTTAACCCTGATCCGTGATTTGACACCTCGTTCTGACTACAACCACTATAATTAACATACCTTAACGTTATGAGTGCGAGCCTGGATTATTCATGCGGCGTTCATTAAATTACCGGTGGGCAGGTCGAAAGAACACCACCACTTGGCTCCTTCGAAATTAAATTAATACTCTCATTTAACTATAAAGCTGTGTTATTAAACTCGGATTTGAGCGCGCGCCCGGCAAAGAGACATTAACAATCAATTGCGTTGTTTCTCAGAGAGATTATTGATTTTCTTTGATTGTTGTCCGGATCGATTTTAGCTGCAGTTTATACTGTCATGCTTCAGAACGATTTTTAGTTCGTTCTTAAACAATTTTATCAGTGTGGATTCGACTGCTTTACGAAAAAAGAACCTTTTATCGTTAGCAGTACACACACTGAAAAAAAGTTACGGGCTATATAGACATACCGTTCGTTCCGGGCTCAGATGCCGAAAGTTCTGGGTGATGGAACCATAGCCACTGCTTCGGACGCTACGCCCGGAACTTTCGGCCTCTGAGCCCGGAACGAAGACGGTATGTCTATACAGCCGTAAGCACGACTTCCACGGCCGCAGTTTTTTTCTCAATGCGTACTTAATTTGTAATTACAGTATCAACACTGGAAAAACGTCCCTTGGATCTAGAGTCCAGACTCTTAAAATAAATTGGCAAGAAAAAATACTCTTGTTTCAATCGGATTTTTGCTTGAATTCAAAGCAAATCTACTAAATTAAGAGGCTTGGTTCTCAATTCCAGCAAAAACTGATAAAGAGACTTTTTTCTTGTCAAATTTTTAAGAGTCTAGACCTTGGATCCAAGCTACTTTTTTCCAGTGAAAGCTTCGCTCCTCGAGCATGTTTTCATTACATTAGGTCATTACTTAGTTGAAATACCTATGAAACATGTTTGAACGATATTCTATCACAAAATCTGGGAGACTTGGCTGAAAACCTACCACGACGCGGGCGACTACTCGAGATCAGATTCTGATGACAAAATGACCACATTTACGGGTCGGAAATCTCCCAGCAGGAGATAAATTGGTGTTCTCATAGGAAATTATTACTAACATAAACGTCTTAATTTTTCAAGTCAAAAGAAAAGTTGATTTCCTCAAAATGCCACAGTTGAACAGATACCTAATTATGAAGATATGAACGAAACTAAACGATCGGTTTCGGTTATTTACTTTTTTCGATATTGGAGCCGTCCCTACATTACATAACGCTCTAGGAGGGAAGGGAGATTTAGGAGAGCGTTACGCGATTTTGTTTTTACGTGTTAAAGGATAACGAACCTACGTCAAAAAAGCGGTACAAGGGGGAGGAGGGGTCAAAAATGCCGAAAAAGTGCGTTACGTTTTTTAGAGACGGCTTCTCTGTGCACTTTCTTTGACAGAGCTAATTCATTGCAAGAACCGAACCATTTCAACAATTAGCCATATTCGTAGATCAATCACAAACCAATTCATAATTTGATCATTTTCCGGAGGAGGCGGCCCTTAATTTTTGCGCGAAAAATTATAGAGGGGTTTTTCATTATTGAGAAAGTCTGAGCCCTAGCGTAGAAGAGTCAAGGATGCCTGACATGTCCGTAATGATGGACGGGGGGGGGGGGGGGGGGTTTAGCTGAACTTACAGGCGTAAGTGCAGCATGAAAGTCTAAAATTCATAGACCAATCAAAAGGTGGCATAACTTTCTCGTCCTTAAAAGATACAAATGGCCATGCTCTCCCCTGAAAGTTCTGTAATAGTCACTACTCTTGGGTGAACTTTCACTAAGGGAGGGTTTCACGAATCTCGTGACTCTTGGGTTATCTAGTCTCCATAGTGCTGGAAACGGGTAGCAGGCCGGGGTCCCTGTAAGCTCTCCGGCGAACAATTTGGGGACACGAGCGGGGGTGTGTGAGATAATACGCTTCATTATTTTCACGCTCCGAGTCACATCACATCACTTTCGGGGCTCGACAATATTTTTAGTCTCCGCGCAGGAAATAAGACGTCTCTTTTTTACACGTTTTAATCTCCTCTATTACTTTTTTATCTAATGTATTTGGTGCCCCTCTGCTTTCCTTAATTATTTACCAAGGAGCCGGGAAGTTTATTCTCCCGCCACCTCATCTCGGCCACCCATCTACGGCTCCGTTTTGTCCGTCGCGGTAATTATACCTATCTGCCCGCGAGCTCTCTACCCATGATCGGAGATTTCGATGCCACGAGGTTGTCGTGTCGATTTTATTTAAAATTAAAATTTGGAAGGCTAGCGCGAAACTGAGAAATGTCTACGGAAAAAAATGTCAGGGTTATCCCCTAAAATTGTAGTACTACGAAAATGTGTTGGATAATGAGGGCCCTTCCAATTGGAGTTGCGATACTGCCGAAGCTGCACTTAATAATCATGTATAGTATACTGGGGTAATAATCACAGCCCTGTTTTACTACTGTGCTAAGGAAAAACGCCGTATTTTGGGAAATTTGCGCAAATTTGTCTATTAAACAAGAACCTTAGATGGAATATGCAAATGAAATTCTCTGGAAAATTTGAAGAACAACATTCACAAAGTTTCTACAATATTTAAGATTCATGAATGGGTATAACACAACGTTTGAAGGCTCATACAATGTTTTTTCTACGATGCCGTGTTAAGGAAAAACGGCATTTGAACATTTGAATGTTGCCAAATCTCCCCTGATAATACAGTTATTTTGGAAAAAAGTCTTCCTGTCTAAAGCCTACATAACGATTTTATCACTTTGATAACTACTAATAATACTAATGATAACGTTACTTTATAAATTTAATGCAATTACTTTAGTTTTAAATCATGCAAATAGACGCAAGGAAATACTTGTATTAGTTACGTTGTACTTAAATAAAATTTCATCGAAAGGAAAAAAAAAATATTATTTCATCAAAGGAAATTTGGCACAGCCTAAAGGTTCATACGATGTTTTTTCATAGCACGACAGTACGGAGGGCAGTATAGTCCGGTTTCCTCTCGGGTAAATGCAAGATTCGGTCTCTCCATGAGTTGACAACCGCGGAACACTGCAGCACCCTTTTTTTACACGTGTCTCCTTACCCCCTCCCCACATCACCCTTGATCCTCACTCTTACTTTTTAAGTGAGTGTTAATTGCTCCTGGTCATGGGCAAATGCAAATAGATTGAATACGTTCGCCTTCATTGCACAGGTTTTTTTTCTTGTTCTATTCTTGCTCCCCTTTTTTTTTAATCATTACCTGTGAGCCGGTTATGTTGAAACATGCGGTAGCCTCATACCAAAAACTACCGCCATTGTTTATCCGTAATAATTATAATTTGGATGTACCTGAGACACCAACATGCGTGCGGTGATGGGCTGATCATGTAAAGTAGGTTGAAGGGATTCTTCGCTACATAGGATTTCGCAATTAAGGGATCAGTTGAACTGCGTTTAGCAGAAAGGAATCAAGCCACATCATATATAGCTAAATATAGCTGGGCAATTTAATTTTTTAGAAGAGAACATTTGTGCGGATTCCTTTAAAATTTCAAAGAATTTGCCTCGCACAATGCAGAAAATGCACTGAAAGCACACAAATCCGCACAATCATTTTCTTGTAAAAAATTTAATTGTCCAATTAAATTTGGGAATAGCTGATGTGGCTTGGTACTTTTCTGTTTAACACGGTCCAGTTAGAAATGTTTGTCGGATTTTCGTCCTCTGAGCATAATGTTATAGAATTACTAAAAAATCAAGGTTTGTCAAGGTAAGATTTTCAGTCAATAGAGGATCAAAACTAAAGAGATAAATTATTTTTATTCATTGCAGCGGTGATTGAACTTCAAAATTCGAAAGTGTTGAATCGCAGGACACTCATCGCACACACTTTCCGCATAATATTACACGTCCGTCGATCAAACTTGGTGGGCTCTGCCTCCCAATACAGGTGGTATTATCACCACAGGGTGGAAAATTTCAGGTGGTCACGCACATCTGCTATTCGATAAGAGTTCTTATTTCCTTTTTGGAAATGCTGGCCTTTCTTTTCAAATCGAGGGACCTTGGGAGACAGAATCTCTCGGTTGGCGAGAAGAGAAAATACTCTTGGTATGACTGAGATGCTCCGCCGAGGGGACTTAGGGAGGTGCTTGAAAAGAAGTAACAGTGACAAGATGGTGCCTCAACGTTGCCAAAATCTGAAACCGAAACTTCGTCGTCACCGTAAGATAAACTGGAGCCGAGGATTCCACCGTCGAGATGTGGCACCACTGCTTTCTCAGAGAACAAGTGGAACGCTTGAAAAAGCGGGGCCGACTCAACCTAAAAGCCTTCAAATGTATGGCAAAGTTTAAGGAGCTTTTCAAGAGGAGAATTACGGCGGCTAAATCAGATTTAAAATTACTTTTTCATGTTAATTCCACGCACTCGGCTGCCTCCTTATGATATATTCCGGCGCAACGTATGTCTGAAGGTGAAAGGCCTTTCCGAAATTCACGGATCGAATGGAAAATATAACTGCCGACCTTTTTCCGTCCTCTGTGTGAGCCTTTTGCGGTTTATTTTGAAGTGAAGAGGCCGGCTTTAGTGAAAGGAATCAAGGCAATCGAATGAGCACATTTATTAGTTTCAATTGGGACGTTAACCACACGACGCTTTTTTTATGAACGTACTGTACAGTTATTCAATCGATATATTTTGACGATATATAATATTGCGATCATTTCAATTATGTATAATCAGTTTCGGGGGGGGGGGGACAAATGGGTAACATTCACCATATTCTGACTGATAAGCGGCACAACCAGGGACCATGGTAACTTTCATCCAAATTAACGTGAAAGTAATAAGATTTTTCCCCATTGTGACAAAAATTTTGGTGGAAGTTACCATACGTCTTGCTGTGCAGTGTTTTAACCTGAGTATGGTAAATGCTACCCAACTTTTTTTCCGTAGTCCTCAAACTGAAAGTTACCATACTGTCTGGTTGTGCCGTTTTTCAACCAGAGTATGGTAAATGCTACCCAACTTTTTTCCGTGGTCCTCAAACTATCATAATTTAAATAGTTTCACTAAATATTCATAGCTGTGAAATTAAAGAGAACATGATAACGCAATATTAATATAATTGTAATAGGTATTCAAATCAGTTTTATTATCCACCCTCACTGGAATATTTTTCATTATAGCAACCCATATTTTAAATTTTGTATTTACATTTATTACTAAAAATATAGGACAATTTCATGGAAAAATATGCATTAAACTTTCCCTAAAAATAAAATTCAGTCGGAGAGAATTTAGCAACATTGGAAGGCTCATACGACGTTCTTCTTCAGCACACTGGAAAAAAAAAACATTGGATCTAGAGTCCAGAATCTTGAAAACATGACAAGAAAGAATACTCTTGATTCAACCAGATTTTTGCTTAAATCAAAAGGAAATCCGGTCAAATTAAGAGGCTTGGTTCTTGATTTAAGCAAAAATCCGATTGAATCAAGGGTATTTTTTCTTGTCGATGTTTTTAAGAGTCTGGACTCTAGATCCAATGTGTTTTTTTTTTCCCAGTGCACGGTAGTCAGTGAAGTGGCGTCTGGCGTGGAGTGCTTTGCGATAAATCGCTTGATCAGCCATTTAAACACCGATAAACAGGGTGTTCGCAACGAACAACTTATAGTAATCGATTCTTCATCATAGCTTCAAATGGGGGGAAATCGATAGATCGATCACTCACACCCCGCCACTGACGGTAGTATTCCCGACCGGCATTCCGATAAAAGGGAAAGAGGCCCAACGCAACGAGAACGGTATTACTTATCGCGAGTGATCATTTTTTTTTTTTCGCGGCAAGGGCGAATGGGACGAAGGGGGTGAGGGGTAGGGGGGCCGGGTGGGTGGGAACTTTATGCGGTCTCGGTCCAAATGCGGCCAATTTTCAATCTGAATTCATTATTCTTTCGGGGAGTGCATAACACAATTTACCGGGGGAGCCCTCGCGCGCCCTCGCACGTCTATAACATATATTTAGGCGGCTAGGTGCCTACTTGGCGAATAAATATGTGTGCATACGAGCAGACTAACTTGTTAATGGCCTCCCGAACGATATCTTCAACACTCGCCTCGTTATTATGGTACGACCGCGACGAGGCGAAGGTACGCACGAGAGGTGGGGGGCGGGGGGATTCACCATGGTGCTCAGACTCCCTTGTGCAATTACTTTCGATATTTTATTCAAATTATCTTCCGCGGTTGCCGCTTTTCCGTTCCGATTTTCATCCGATGGGAATTTAACGTGTACAGTCGAGGGTGTGTAAAAATATGCCCTATACACACTGGGAAAAAAACACATTGGATCTGGAGTTCAGACTCTTAAAAACATCGACAAGAAAAAATACTCTTGGTTCAATCGGATTTAAGCTTAAATCAAGAACCAAGCCTCTTAATTTGAGCGGATTTCCTTTTGATTTAAGCTTAACTCTGCTTGAATCAAGATACCTTTTTTTGTCAATGTTTTCAAGAGTCTGGACTCTAGATAATGTGTTTTTTTCCAGTGCATTATGTTTACGAACTAAAAAGAAGGGACAAAATAAATTAAAATAAATCAGACTTCAAAAAGGGAAAACTGGGTCAAGTATTTTCTGAACTTCGAAGGTTGTGTAAAATCACGGACGAAGTAGTCACGAAAAATTGCAGATTTTTGAGAAAAGTCACTGAAATATGATGAAACCAAACACGCAATGTTCTTAACCACTAATCTCGAGAATCTCCAAAATGTAGAACTTTGAGAATGCGTGATGGTTCTTCACGGGCGAGAATTTATGGACGTATTTCTGCCAAACGGAAGTATGCGAATTGTGACATGAGCCCTGAGAGCCATAAAAATATATGCAGAACAAGGTTCACTTCATAATGCACATAGTTCCGTTTGGCAGAAATACACTCATGCGTAAAAAATAGAATATCTTTTGAATACAAAAATATGATTTCTTCGGCAAGTCCCTAAAAACGGGGCACTCAAATTAAGAGGAACGCGTCCTCTGTTGATCATTTTCTCAACATCGTTATTAGTTGAGAATTTATCCTTAAAAAAAAGAAGGAAAAAAAGGTAGGCATTACGGGTTCGGATTTTAGAGAAAAAAGTTGGACCCGTCAACACCGCACAACTCAGTTTCAGTGTCAAATGCAGAAATCGGATTAAAAAACATCGAGGTTGCCACGTAATTAGGTGTTTTGTTGGTTAATTTATTACAGAACACCTTTTCGATGACAGCATCCAGGTGAGTCTCGGCCAGGAAAATAAAATGCGGTTCCCATGCAATTCAGTTTTACGCCACCGGTGGGATTAGTTGACCACTTGCTCTAGTGTCGACGATGAGACTGCAAAACCACTTATCTCGATGATTGCGGAGTTTTATGATTTCAACTCTATTTCATCTTAAACATAATCAATATTGTGGCTTGAAATTTTTGCAAAATATTCCTTACACAGCGAAAAAAATAAAAAAAAATCAAGAAATGTAGTCGAGTGCTTTTCTAATCAGGAAATAAATTACGTTAGGATGTTTGGAACGCCGCAAACCAAGATATGCGTTGCTGAAATTTTACCGTTGATGTTTTGAACTTATAACATCTCAGTTACTCAAGAAATCCCTACAGTATACAGTTTGATTAAGGAGTCCCTTAACATAGCATCGTAAAATGAATTTTTTTTACATCATAAAGTTTAACAGTTTGTTTTTGAAAGTAGATCTTTGCTTTTGTAGTGGAAAACCGCTGTTAGCGTTTGAAATGGTCTATTTCTCAGAATACTCTTTTGAATTTTACTCTAGATTTGTTAAAACTGTCCTTTTAATGATGTAATGCTAAGGATTTCCTTTAGTATCCCTTAATTTCAATAAATGTCGCAGGCAATTAGCAAGCAGCGCGCAAGTTCACTCGATCAATTGCAATAATTCGCATTGACCTAGCATGGGTTTCATTGGTACAGAATTTCAAAACTCCACCTTGGCTTTGAGCGCCTTCAAATCGTGGTGATACTCTCCGCTTTTCCAGGTAGTTGGTTTGGTTGCCTATCCGACCATACCCGACTAGGGCCACTGACTTCTATCAAAAAGAAAAAAAGTCTATCTGACTTCTACGCTTAATAATCTGTACTCTATTCTCCGAAGTCCCTAAGGCAAGACGTCTTGCCGTTCATTTTAGTATAATGCTAGAGACCCAATGGCAAAACGACTTGCCATTTTAAGTTCTAATTTGAGTTGCCGGAACGCTGCTTCGACACCATTGAATGACTTATAAGTGAGCTCTAACGTTCTATTTTATGATGCGAAAGGGAGACTAATATTTTTGTGGTTTTAGACGGTGTGGAAAGTAACAGGGCTGAATCACTGTAAAAATTGTGAAATCTCCGGCTCTGAGGAGGCTACATGAGCTCATTTTTATAATAGCATGTCGAAGACCTGCTAAAACATCTTTAATTACAATATTAACAATGTGGAGCCTCATCGGAACTGTTTAAAAGAGACCAAAAATGGGGCCTTCCTCAGGCAAGAAGTTTTTTTTAAAAAACGAGCTTTTTATGAAGACGGTTCGGGCGGACAAAGTTGCGAGCTCACACCCATGGAGAAGACAAAAGAACACTTAAACTGTCCGTACTACCGTGCTAAGGAAAAACGCCGCATGAGCCTTCAGGTATTGCCAAATTTTGTAGAAGGAATACAAATTTCCAGGAGAAATTGTGCAAATTTTTTCCCTCAGCTTTTCGAAAAATTTAAGTCGCAAGTCAATCCACAATACCTGAAATTTTCCAGGAGGAATATGCATAAGTTCCCTCTAAAGTGCTTCATAAAAAAATTATTTAAATTTCTTCTTCGTTTTTTCAGGGAAAATTTGGCAACATCCGTATGTTCTTACGGCGTTTTTCCTTAACACGGCAGCGTAGGACAATAGCCTCGTCGATTTGGATTAACCGCCATTATTCGGGGCGCAGTTTCGGGGGCGCTCGCCCTAGGGTTATTGAGTGCGGTACGTGAGACGGGAGGGGGAGGGGGGACGTTGACTCCCGAGGGCGGCGCGGGCGGCGGCGGTGGCGGGTCAGGAGTCAGATTGAGTTTGAAGCGAGCGTCAGATACGGCGGAAGCTCCCCGAAATAACACTTCAAACACCCAACACGGATCCGTAAACGTGCGAAACTTATCCGGCAAAAAGTGCCGCGGTCAAGTTTGTGAAGGGGGTATCGCTCCGCGCCGGGGGAATTCGCCCGCCGCCCCGAAAGTTAACCCCCGCCCCTCCCGTCGGCCCCGGAGCCCCGGCTAATAATTAGCTTAGAGTATAGTGATAAGCGCGACTAATCTAGCGACTAACGGTCCGGCCGAGCGACCCTTGCTCGGATATTACAAAATAAACTGCTTTCTGGTCATCGGGCCGCGGCGCGGCGCACAGTAGGGTCCAGAGCTTGCACGTAATGGAGCTCTTACATGCGTCAGGGATTTGCGATTTAAGTACCTTTTTGAACGTAAAATTTTGCGAGAAACATGATGGTGCCACTGGTCAGGGTGTCTAGTTTTTTTTTTCATTATGGGAAATCCTGATTTTTCCTGATTTTAGACTGCTCAATCTTGATTTCATAATTTTTCTAAATCCTGATCAAATCCTGATTTCCTGATCCAAGATCCTGAGAAAAATCAAAATTTCTGCAAAAGCTCCATAAGAAAATTCGATCGGACGGCCGACTTTTCTCAAATCCTGATTTTACGACCGATTTTTCTTCAAATCCGGATGAAATTGGGATTAATTCCTGATTTACCTCAAATCCTGATAGAATCGGGAAAATCCTGATGCTAGACACCCTGCCTGTCTCTTAAATCAACTCCAGAGTTTAAAAAAAAAAAAAAAAAAAAAAAAAAAAAAAAAACTCTTAAAGTTGAGGCCAGGGTTGCCACCAAATCTAGAAAATGAAATTTCCTGACAATTCCCTGATTTTCCTGACACATTTTGGTCAAATTCCCTGACAATTGACAATGCCAGGTGGTCAAAAAGACATAATTAGAAATAGTTTTGGGGTAAAATTTGTTGTCCGAAACGTCAAACCCATTATAAAAAACAAAGAAAGGAGCTTATCCATTTTTCCCTGACGTTTTCGTCATTTTCCCTGACTGTGGCAATCCTGTGGAGAGGATATTCCGCGCTACCCTGAGAGTCCATCTCTATATCAAGACAAACTGTCCATGCAGAGATAGGGAGCAAATACATTAGCAGGGTTACCGTGTTTTCAGTTTTGGAGTCCTCAAACAAAGTGGCTACACCCTGTTAATGTATTTGCTCCCTATCTACATCTAGAGTTTGTCTTGATATGGAGGTGAACTCTCAAGGTAGCTTGCGATATCTCCTCCATTACGACCTCAACTTTGAGAGCTTTTCTTGAGCTTTTAAGTAGATTTCAGAGAAAACCAGTGGCACCATCGTGTTTTTCGCGGAATTTTACGTAGGAATCAGTACTTAAATCGCAAATTCCGGACACATGCCAGAGCATCATGTCTAAACTTCAGGAGTTTATATATTCGTTGATACATAATGTGGAGGTTAAAAGGCAGGTTTCTTGTAAAAACTCAGAATTAAAATTTATGATGTGACGAAATAAACATCATTTGCAGTTTCTGTGGAGGAGAACATGTATAGGGCCTCCCCTAAAGACCCGTTCCACTGTGCGGCGAGGGCGGGCCGGGGGCGGGGAATAGCCCGGCTTAGCTCACAATGAAACAGCGCTCAATCAATTTTACGCCGATGATGACAAGGATGTAATTGCCGCCCTTTGTGGGCGCTTCCTGCGTCATACAGCTCTCCTTAGACGAAGCCTCCCGTCAGGAGATGTATGCGGACGCCTTGTTAAACTTCGTGGTGGTAGACATAAACGGTGAATGAACGATTATTTACCCTACCGTTGGATTGGATAAATTCCAATTTTGAAAAAAAAAAAAAATCATTGTTTGTTTCAAATTTAAGACTGCGTCGAAGAAACCAAGCAAGTCACTAGTTCATTTTTTCTTTGGTTCTTCTTTTTACGGTAAAGCTGTACAACGTTCTGACCCCGGAAATGTGAGAAAGGAGAAAAACTCAAGTTTGATATTTTTCTTCTTTTCTATAGGTAAGGAGGGGGTAAAATGAAAAACATTTGAGCTATTCGTCTCGTTTGTCCTGAGAAATGCGGTTGACAAGTATGTGAAAATAGCGGACAATTTTGCATGGACTTACAGTGATGTAAATATTTAAAACGAAGCATCTTGATTTTTTTTTTTTTTTTTTTTTTTTTTATTCATTCGCCGCAATACTCAGAGACGGAAAAATAAAAGAAATACAAAGATTGCAACATAAATATTCCGATTATTACAATTTTAAATACAAACGCCCAATATGAAATGTCATGCGATGGAAAAAATTTAAAAAGTTATTCTTTCTTTTGGAATTGAATCACTAAGCTCAATAACGTCCCAACTCGGGTTTTTGAGATAGTCATTCTCATGCTTAGAAACATTCCTTTACTGGTTGTTGCGCAGTTTTCATTGTCTCCCGAAAAATCTCATTATTCCGAGATAGGTGATTTCCGGAGTAAGAGATTTAATTAGTAGAGAAATGTCTGTAAATCTAGAAACTATGAATCAATCGATCGATCTACTGACCATCAAATCGTTCTCAAAAAAACCCACCCCAAGCAACACGGTAAAATAGCTGTTTCAGAAGTTCAGAGTTACTTAAGATGGAACTTATGACAATTACAGATGCAAGTCAAAAGTGACAAATCCGAGCTATGCACAGGAACTAAACCACTGCCACCCTCTCCCCCTACGTTTCTAGAGATGAGAACATAAAGCTAAGCCGAGAGCATAAACTCATCAGCCGTAATGATGCTCTTGTTATCGTATGTCTCTTGTGTCTGCGGTCCTAATACGATACTGAATGAGGCTACGGCTCCACAGAGCGTAAGCGACGCGGGCCTTCGTGCTCCGCTCCAATCCTTCATACATAGCTACTCAAACGTCTCAAATCATATAGAATGTTAACGTAGGTAGAATGAGTTAAAGGTGGGTAAAAATAAGAAACTTTAAACTTAGGTAAAAATTAGAGAAATACGCAAATTCACGAATTTTGTGTAATTTATACGATCTCTTTGATATTTGAGGAAAATTTCATCTGTACGTATCATCTCTGAATGAATTAGACAACATTTTAAGTTTGTCATATATTCTAGAATATTCTGAAATATAAAGTAATGCATTCTGAGGAACAAAAACGAATTTCAAATTCAGCGACGGTACATAGATGGAAGGGAAATTTCATAAAATTTCGAAGATACCGAATGAATTTTAAATGTTTATTATTTGCCAGAATTATTAATGATACTAAACTCTTGTAACGTGCCACATTATCTTTATTCTGATGCGGAAATGAGAATTATGATGTGCTGTGTGAATGAAAGAGGGCACAAGGGGGAGAATGGGGAGAAATTGGACTCATTTTGTGATAAGAACCTACAATTTCTGCCTCAGTTTACAGTACGGGTAAATATTATTAGTTCCCCCTGCAAGTATTTTAACGGATGAGCCAGAAATTGTAGTTCCTAAGTGCAACATTTGTCCAATTAAAGACCGCGAAATCACTTACGGTGCGGCGTGCGATCATTCAATGAAACCGTGGCTCAAGACTGCACGATTTGCGTTTTTGCGTGCGCGCCTCGAGCTAACGTAACATACGTAACGTAACGTACGCTGGAAACAGTAGATTCGGAACCCGCGAGCCTCGACTTCCCTCCGCGGCGCGGCGCACAGTGGATCGAGTCAATAGAAGAGGTCGGAAAAAATTTGAAAACTTTAAACGCTTATAACTCCGTTCATACAAAACTTTGAGGTTCTAAAAGTGTTTCCATTGGTTTTCTCGCGAAATTTTCTTCTGAAGGCATCCCTTAAAGTTTGAAATGTGACGAGATAAACATCAAAATTTGTAATTTTCGTCAAAAATTTCATGTGCGACCTCTCTGATTGACTCGATCCACCGTGCGGCGGTGCAAACGCCGCGGTGATGGATAAGTACGATCCAAATTAATGCCTACTAATGAATAGGGAGCTATGAGAATAAGACACGACTATGCTTTGTGCCTCACTATCTGGTTTGAACTCTCATTAAAATCCCTCTCGATTTTCCGTGCTCCCACCCTGCGCTCATCAGTCAATACTCTACTGAGCTGTACGTACCTATCAGGTTGTCAGATTTTCACGGATATCCTCGCGAATTCCGAGGTTTTCGAGGGTTCTTGTCCCTTCGTGGCAACCGTGGTGACGATTACCTGGCACAATTCCTCCCTCTTGAAAAGGCATTCCAATATTTTACTAATTAATCGCCGAAACGCCGCCGATTTAAGTGGATACCAGGATACCCCCGACATACCGGCTCTTGGAGAGATTCGTACTTCCATCCACGTTCTTGCATAGGATTCCTTTTTTAACGATCCTCAACTGTATCCTTTTCTCGTTAATCGCCACTATACGAGAAATTAAATAATTCGTAATTTTTCTTGCGAAAGAACGTAACTACATTTCAGTGTTGCCAGATTTTTTCGCGGAAATTGCATTTTTACAAGAAGAATTTAGAGAATACCTGACTGAATATTCCTCTAATTTTTCCTCTCATCTCATTCAAAAATCAGACACATTTTTAACGAAGATTACGTGGGTTTACTCTCGTATGAAATGGAATTGTTCAAGTCGATTTGGCAGCTTTGGAATGAAGTTACGTTCGCTCGTGCGGGAAAGGATGAAGGGTTATGCCAGAAATTTGATAATTCGTCGTTTTTCTGACGAAAGAACTACATTTCAGTGTTGCCAGATTTTTCCGCGCAAATTGTATTTTTACAAGAGGAATTTAGAGAATATTTCAATCAGATATTATTCCTCTAATTTTTCCTCTCATCTCATGCAAAAATCAGACACATTTTTAACGAAAATTACTCGGGTTTACTCTCGTATCAAATGGAATTGTTTAAGTCGATTTAGCAACTTTGGAATGAAGTTACGTTCCTTCGTGCGGGAAAGGATGAAGGGTTATACCAGAAATTTGAAATCGTTTTTCTCACGAAAGAATGATTAGCTACATTTCGATGTTGCCAGATTTTTCCACACAAATTGCATTTTTACAAGGAGAATTTTGAGAATATCAGACTGAAAATTCCGCTAATTTTTCCTCAGATTTCATACAAAAATCAGACAAATCGTTAACGAAAATTACGTAAGTTTACTCTCGTAAAAAATTAAAATTTTCAAGATAATTTGGCAACTCTGGAATGGAGTTACGTTCCTTCGTGCGGGAAACCATGAATTGCAACCTCGATTTACTACGAACCTGGGCAATGTCCTGGCGGCCGGTCAAAATACCCAGAATTTGATCGGGCTCTGTGTGTTTACTTCAAACACTAATGATAGCCAGAAATGATAATATCAATTTTTCAGGATCATTAGTTTTGAGCTCGCTTGTTCAATGGAAGTGATCTCACCAATAACTCATACCATTAAAGTCGGGTTGACAGGTTTTCTCAGATTTTAAAAATTCCGATTTTCGGAATTTCAATACGTAGTTCACAGGAATCTCCCTAGTTTTTCGAACGATGTTAAAGCACGAAAAAAAAAAAGTGTTCAAAGGTGTGTATTTCGAGCTCTCATTAGAACGTATATCACCGAGAAAGTCAAGGGGTCCGAGGAGGTCCCCCAAGCGACGCACAGAGGATCGAGTCGGTAGGAGAGGTCGGACAAAATTTGGAGACTTCAAAAGCTTATAACTCCGTTTATACACAATTTGGAGGTTCTAAAAGTGGTTCCATTGGTTTCTTCGTGGAAATTTCGTCTAAAAAAACTCCTTGAAATTTAAAATGTGACGAAATAATAATCGAAATTTGCAATTTTAGCAAAAAATCTCATGTCCGGCCTTTCTGATTGACTCGATCCACTGTGCGGCGGTTATACTTTAGACAACGCGTTTCCCTCTGGAACGATCCATAGTCCATACTTTGATAACGAAAAATAAACGAACACATCGACATTTTTCATTTTTTAAGAAATGGCTTTTTTTTCTGAAATTGTTCAGATGAAGATCCTTAGAAGTATAGTCAAAGCCCATTGGTATGAGAGAAATGCAGATATCAGAGCGGATCTCAACATTGACTCTGTAGAGGATTACATTACTAAAATGTATGTCTCCTACGAAAATCGATTACACAACCATCCGAACCCAGAAGCGTTAGCACTGCTGATCAAGGATGATGGCGTAAGGAGACTAAAACGCAGGAAAACCCATGAGCTTGGAATCCAGGGTTTTTCAAAATTCACTTTATAAATCAAACCATGAACGCCTCCTATAGCTCTTAGGACTTGTCAGGAGACACTCGATTTTGGACGGGTTGGCCCGTCGTAATTCAGATAAAATGAAAAGACATTTTTATTTTGTAATAATCATGTTTTAATGTATTCTCCAGGTTTTTTATAGGTAGTACAATTAAGTTAAAAATTAAGTCTAGCTATAAGTACATTAATAGCTAAGTTAAATTAAGCACTTTAAAGACTTTATAGGTCTAAGTGTATCCACCTTTTTGACGTCAATGGTGTACCTAACATACCTGGTTTGCCGAATATTCTAAAAAATTTTTAGATTCCAATGTGTGTGTTTATTTCCCGATTTTTATGAACGGACCATGAATCGCCCCAGAGGGAACGCTTAGTCAAGAGTGTGACCAGGATTGGCGGATATAGCAAATTGGCAACACTGTTTTTCTCCCTTTAAACTTATGGAGATGTATCGATTCTTGGAGGGGCCAGGTGCCCCGACAAAAATCGATTTTTTAACATAGGTTTAAATGGAGGGAATTCGTTGTTGCCAAATTGCTGGATCCGCCCCTGGACCACCGAGAGAGGGCAGTGGCGAGGCGTGAATAATCGATTTTCGATATTTCCTCATTTGACGCTATGGTAAAGAATCGATTATTAAGGCTTCGTTGCGAACATCCTATTTATCGATCCTCTCTCATGGGTTTAAATGGCAGATCAATCGATATATCGCAAAGCACGCCACGCCACTATTACAGGGATTTCCTCGGCCTCCTCCGCGATAATCTTTTTAAATCGTGATCAAAATACGCAAACTCTAATAAGTACACTGGAAAAAAAACACATTGGATCTTGAGTCCAGACTCTTGAAAACATTGACAAGAAAAAATACTCTTGATTCAATCAGATTTAAGCTTAAATCAAAAGGAAATCCGCTCAAATTAAGAGGCTTGGTTCTTGATTTAAGCTTAAATCTGATTGAATCAAGAGTATTTTTTCTTGTAGATGTTTTTAAGAGTCTGGACTCTAGATCCAATGTGCTTTTATTTTCCAGTGTAATTCGTGATTTAATAATGTTCAAAAAAATTAGGGGAAAATCCCGAGAACTATGTTCACTCTCTTCTTTTCAAAAACGCAATAGTTGAAAATTAGTGAAGGGGCTTATTGCATAAATCAGTCTATAGAGGCGGGTGACTAGACAAGTAGACACACAGTAAAGGGAGGGGATGACGGGGTGGAGAGGGGTGGGGGAGGTGTGAGAGTAGATTGAGGATGGTCGTTGTTCAAAACAATCGACCTTCCACGGCTGCGGTTCGGAAACGTGTCTGGCATGAATAAGCCGATTGACCAATCAATTAAATCTTGGCCGCCGCCGCGGACTGGAGTGCCCGCGCGTACAGATATACTTAAATAATTCGCCTCTTTATTTACCTTATTTCGAGCCGACGCCTCGTTGTCTGACATCTTAATTTATCTCATTTTTAAATGTAATTATTGCGAATCTTAAAAGCACGGAACAATGTTTCGATGAAGAATTATCACGCAAATGTTTTATTCCTTCATCTGAGAGTGCACTCAGAGCTGCACTGCTGGAAAAAAAAAAACACATTGGATCTAGAGTTCAGACTCTTGAGAACATTGGCAAGAAAAAATACTCTTGATTCAATCAGATTTTTGCTTAAATCAAAAGGAAATCCGCTCAAATTAAGGGGCTTGGTTCTTGATTTAACCAAAAATCCGATTGAATCAAGAGTATTTTTTCTTGTCGATGTTTTTAAGAGTCTGCACTCTAGATCCAATGTGTGCTTTTTCCAGTGTGATATAGCGGTATTTTTTATGATATTTTTTTCTGAAACGGGAAATACTATAGATACACATTTAAAATTAAGAAAATACACCGCCTAATGACATCATCATTAATTCAATTAACTCAATGGGGGTCAAGTATCCCCCATGCGCGTTATTGATGACGGCAAATGCAACTATTCGTACTCGATGGATGGCAGCGTTGCATGATCAGAAAATGAAGGCGCTCGGCTATCTCAATATCAAAGCTTCGAATGCAACTACTTGTGCTCGATGGATGTTTGTAATGCATGAAGCAAAACAATGAGTGCACTGTATGTTTTTGGTGCTCTAAGAGATGATTCCACGAAAGAAAAATGATAATGTAATGAAAGACTGATGTGGCAACATTGATATAAAGAAATCCGAGGGACAGCTTAATCGACAACGAGACAGTAAAAACCAACGTAGGGCGCCAATGAAGTGGCTTGATTTGAAATTGATCAAATCTAAATGTTCCGTTTGAGCAGAGGATGGACGCGAATGGTGACAGCGATTACTTACTTTCGGAAGTCAACTGTTAGATTCGTTTAATTATTATAGCTAACCAATGAGTTTAAGGTGGATCTCCAGCTTTTGTTCAATGCATTCTGGGTACGATCGCTATATCTCAAATAATCTTAAGTTGAATTATTTGTGGAAAATCTAAATTTCGGTCTGTGGATAAAACATTGAAGAATGATCGTGCTGAAAATCAGCCTCCAATATCTTTAAAACAAAGTCAAATGTACTGTTTCCACTTGACCATCGATATCGATGTATAATTGAAATTGGTTGCAAAATGGAAACTGTGCTTTTGACTTTATTTTAAGATTTTGGAGAATGATTTTCGTTACGAACACTCTTCAATGATTTATCTACAGACTGACATTTAGATTTCCCCAAAATCATTCTACTAAATGACCAAATTTAAGATAAATTGATTTTACCCAGAATGCATTGCGCAAAAGCTGAAGATCCACCTTTAACCTAATTTGTAGAATTGCCCTGGCAAAATGCTCACCCCAACATTCATCAGGCATCATAACGCAAATATGTTGCTCAACAAGTTGCTAATCAACCATCACTGGGCGAAAAATAGCGTTGACCTCCGAATTTTACTCGCATTTCGCTCGATTATTAGATTAGATTTTTGGAGCGGGATGTCTAAAATACATATGCCTCAGTCTCACTGCGATGGGTCCAAACATTCTGAGAACACGGAGGGAAACACATGCGCGGTTTTTCCTTTTCCAATGCAGAGATTTTCCCACGAGGACCCCTCCCTTGTACTATCAAGCTTTTCGAATTAAAGAACTTCAAATTAGCTAGCGGAGACTGTACATGTTGCCAGGCAGGATCCTCGTTGTTCCTCTGACGTAGAGACGTACCTCAAATTTCACGTGCGCAACGTTCGCCGTATAACTCAACGTATTCCGCGACTCACGTGAAAATAGAGAAGCGCCGTTACGTGAGTGAAGGACGTCACGAGTCACAAAATTGAAGGCTTTATTCAGGTATGAGGCGCAGAACAGAAGGATGATCTTCCACGTCATAACCGAAAGGGAGCCCATCTCACCAAAGGCGAGCGCTCTGGCTTAGCGGCCAAAAATACGGTCTCTAATGACTTGTGCGTAGGCAGGCCATGAGTGGGGTTTACTTTGATCTGAGCCCGTGTGCACTGCGAGCTCTCCAGAACAGGCAATAACTGCGGATTCAACGTTGAATTTTGAGGGTTCTTGAGCGCGGGCCGGCAACCCTCGAGGCCCGGCTCGAAATTAGCGACTCAGAAAAGGCTTAAAGCTTGCGAGTAAACTCTGCTCAAAAATTAAGTGCCAGCGAAGCGGACGAGGCAGAGCGAGAGTGGGTGGGGGGGGGGAGGCCAAAGGCTTAATCAACGCTGGTTTTATTGCTTTTGATGTTAAAGCCATTCCATTACATTTGGCTCACACATTTTCGCCGAAATAAAAAATAGCGCCCGGGAAAAAGGCTAGGTAGAAGGGGTAATTAGTGATCCCCGAGGATCCAAGTTCGCATTTTCCTATTTTTTGACCTCAAGAGGGTGCTGCTGCTGCCGGTGGGTTGTGGGAGGGCAGCAAGATGGACGGCTGGGGGTCAGGAGCCACGCTTTGAGTCCTTGACTCATGATTTATTTTCAGTTTCAAATTATTACCTCTTGTTTAGGTTTTAATTTGCTGCCGCGATTCCCTAGCCCTTCCTCATCTCGCCAGCACACTACTGCTGTGCTAAGCAAAAATGTCATATGAGTTATCAAGCGTTGACAAATTTCCTTCGACGAATCACAAATTTTCAGGAAAATGTGTGTATATTTTTCCTCCGATTTATCAGAGGATTTTGTTCGTAATTTAATCTAGAAAGTCTGAAAATTTCAAGGAAAAATATGCATAACGTTCTTTGGGAATACATGTTTTATTCGAGGAAATTTGGCAACTCTCGAATGTTTGTACGGCGTTCTTGCTTAGCACGGCAGACTACTCTAGTACCGCTGTCTATTGCAGTTGGTTAAGGCGCCACGAAAAAAGGTCTCAATTCGTCGCCGGCCTGCCATAAAGGCGTAACTGCACTTTGCAATGAACCCTGTCGTCCATATAACTCAATGCTTTCGTGAGCTCGTCTCTAAGTGTAATTACGACCTTTCGCCAGCCAAGTTACGAATTAAAACACTTAACTCATTTACTATTTTTAATCAAACAATACACACATTTGAATCCTTCATTGAGGAGGGGAAAACCAGGATCTTATTAATATTGTACATTCGATACCTGAGTTCTGGTTCAGGACGGTCTCGCCGCGCCGTGATTCGTAGTTGAATTGTTCAGCGCCGAGAACTAAAATTAATTATACTAACCACAGTCTCCCTTCCCCCCCCCTCTCTCTCTCTCTCTCTCGGTTTCTGTGTTTATGACTTTCCCCTTCTTTTCAATGTCTGTAAATGATAATTCTTAACATTGTAGTATCTATGAGGTTTCCGAAAATTCAAATTTGCAGACCTCAAAATGAATCATTCATACTATAACATTTCCTATGACCCCCTCTCTTCCCTCAATTTTTCAGAAAATAACTGAGAAACCCTGAAAAATAACTGAAAAATGATTATACAATGTCACTACTACCATACTGAACTAAGGTATCTGTTGACTATGATTAATTTACGGTTAAATGATGTAAATAAGATGAACATATCATTGAGATCCGGGATACGTAATATCCCGGTCAAAATTTTTTTTCATTAAGTGGGAGATTTACGCAAGAATGGGCTTGGTCACCCCCTCCTCCCTCTAAAGCCGTAGTAATAAGGCGATTTCAGGCTTTCTATCCTTCAGCAGCTTATGTATTACTTGAAAGACCTCTTAGCACTGAATACCATGCCTGAAGGTTGAAATTTTTCCCTAAATTACAAAAATAAAAAAAAAAAAAAACTGTTTACAGTTGGACGTAAGATAAAGGGGAACATTCAGGCATACAAAGCGAGATTTTCCGAGGGAAAAATCCCCGGGATGATTTATGGGATTCCTACGAATATCCCGCGGCAATAAATGCTCCGAGCAGTTACTAAACAGTTCAAACTTGTGAAATTAAATTTTTTCTACGAGCCTATAATGAATTTATTGTTCGCCGAGAGTTTATTGCCGCTCGGATATTCGGCGGCCGTTAAATGTATCCTCGAGGAATCGATAAAGGCTGTAAAGGAAGCTTACCCCGAGCATAAATTGAGTTGTTCTCATAGATTTGTAATACTTTGAGCCAACTTCTCTATCATAAAGCTTTTACTCGGATCCCGAGAGCTCCGTATAAATCAAAGCGGAAAGAAGCGGAACTTGGGATTTTTATGTCTGTTTACCTATCGATAATATTTTATGGGCGCGAGCTGTGGAGGATTTAATGGGTGGCAACGCTAAAACAAAATCCACGGGCTCCTTGGCGCGCGATTTGCCTTTTTTCGCACCCCCCCCCTCCCCAATGCCTGCAATCAAACAGAGCTCGAATGTCTTGTCGATCCAAATTCAAGTCCTTCGACACGATAATCTTGTAGACTGGGCTCAAGCGGAAGGCCACGTGTTTGCATGACCTTGTAAAAACGACCTAACCGTGCTGTCGTGCTAAGGAAAAACGCCGTATGAACATTCGAGAGTTGCAAACTTTTCCCGGATGAAATATATATTTTTGAGGTGATTCGTGCATATTGTTCCTTGAAATTGTCAGATACTTAAGATTAAATTGTGTGAAAAATTGTCCGAAAATTTTGACGAAAAATATCTGATGGATTCCTTGAAAATTCGTAATTTATCGGAGGAAATTTGGGATCACCTGAAGGTTCATACGACGTCCTTCCTTAGCACGACAGCGTGGTTGTTTGGTGAAGGACAGTCTGTCTCGGTGCCTTTCACCTTTCCAAAATTCAAGCAGACCTTTCGAGAGGGACCTTTGAGAAGGAAACAAAATCAAAGTATTTTGTAGAGCAGACTTAGCCTGATTGCTCCTTTCTCGAGTTTTGCATCAAGACTTTTAGCGATATTTGACTAGAAAACTCATTTCTTTCATGATATTTGTCAAAGACGAGTTGCTAAACATATTTACGAAATGACGCTAGTTATTCTCTGACACCAAAAACACTATAAGAGGTTTCTGGACCATTTTCCACCTATAATTTGCTCCAAAAAGTAAGTTTTTTTTGGAAATTTCCGCCGTAAAAATTTTGTCTAACAACTGACAAGATTCACCGCAACTCCTCAATCGCCCTGGGTTTACATCAACTGAAATATGTGAAAAGACAAATAAATTTACTCACGTTTTTTTCGAAACCAGGGTCGGATGAATGGTGGCACATGAGACGCGGCTGCGCCAGGCGCCGCACCATCAGGGCGGAGATACTGAAATAAGAAAAGAAATATAAGTGGAACAGTTGGAAAAAACTTATAGAAAAAAAAATAATCAATAATAAAAAGTAGCAGTACCGTCAGCAGTGCAGACAAATAGTTACCGCAAATAGCGCTCGCATTGCATTTGGTGCAATGCGCGAAGTATTCATGAAGTCTTGTAGGCGCTAATATGCGTTTGACGCCGACCGCACTGTTTGGCGCAATGCGTGAAGTATTCCTTCAGTCTTGCGGGCGCCAATATGAGTTTGACACCGACCGCACTCTGTCAACTTTGCCTTGCTGAGGAAAAAAATCGTATGAGGATTCGGATTTTTTAAAATTTCCCCCATAAAATAATTAGTTTCAAGGAAAGTTACGAATATCTCTTCTTGAAATGTTTAGGGTTCTTAGATTGAATTGAAAACAAAACGCTCAAAAAAATTGGGAATATAGTATTCATAAGCCTACCAGGATATATCTATGGAAATTTGGCAACATCTACAGGCTCATACGTCGTTTTTTCTTGACGTGGAAGAACTATTTTTCGGGACGATTCGGCTCAAGGCAGCTTGAGAAGTTGGAAGCGTGTTCTCGGCCCGACCCGAGGATCCGGGGAGTGGCGGGGTGTGCTTTGCGATACATCGACTGATCTGCCATTTAAATCTACGGAAAAGGATCGATATACAGGGTATTCGCAACGGACCCCTTAATAATCTATTCTTCACCATAGCTTCAAATGGAGAATCGATAATCAATCATCCAAGTATCGCCACTAGATCGGGGGAACTTTTTTGCCGGAAAAATTGGCCGTTATGTGACATTCGATGTCCGCGCAGGGCGTGCTTTGCGATATATCGACTGACCTGCCAAAAAATCTACGGAAATAAATCGATGTACAGGGTGTTCGCAACGAACGCCTTAATAATCGATCCTTCACCATAGTTTCAAATGGGGAACCATCGATAGTCGATCATTCACGTATCGCCACTGGATCCGGGCAACTTTTTTGCCGGGAAAATTGGCCGTCGCGACATTCGGATAGGCCCGCTTTTCATGAAGCGGGACGCGGCGACCGAGTTAGCAGCTTGTGCATTCGAGCGACTCCACACCGCATCGCATCGCCATTCGCCAACGCATTATAATTAAGCCCGCGGCGTGACAATGCACCGCAAAAGTTGCGGTTTCACCAGCTTTTGTTTGTTCCCGTTTGGTGGTGAAGTTGTGCACACCATTTTCAATAACTTATCGAGCGTTGTCCTTCTCGCCCCCCCCCCCCCCCCCCCCCCGGCCGTCCTCACTGGCGAGCGGCGCGCCGCACAGTGTAACGGGCCAATGGAAGAGCTTGAACATAACTTGGACACAGGGTGGCATGAAACGTAAGAAAGAAATAAAAGGTTGGAAATTTCAGTGAAATATATCATGAAATTTCACGCGGCTATGAAATATTTCATACTTTTCAGGGGCTAGAGTGTGCAACTCGTCCTCGGACACACAAAAGTAGAAGAAAGTCACAATTTATACATTTTGCGAAGCATGAAAAGGAACCGGTAATTTTTCAATATCTGTCATGAATTTCTGAAATTTCATGAACATTTCACGTGAAACAAGATCTTATTTTTCATGAAATTTTGCCACCCTGCTTGGACATTTTAAAAGCTTACGAACCTATACGCAATTTTCAACTGAGCCGCAGTTTAGTTATTGAAGCGGGAAACTTAAAAAACGCACATATATTACGCAGATTTTGAAGTTAGGACTGCATTTCAGACTTTCCCTACGCTTATGGTGATTTTTGAGCCATTTTCTACATGAAGAAACTCCTCTCTTTGCCCTAGCTAAAGTTTGCAACAGGTCCATTCATTTGCGAGACACCTCTTATAATTTACATAATGTGACGAAACCAACATCATGATTTTCGTCAAAATTCAAATCCGACTTCTCCCAGAGGTTTGTTCCACCTTGCGACGAGGCGGTCCTCACCCTTGTCGGACTGACGATAATGGTCGCGTCGCTTGTTGGAGACGCATACGAGTCTGTTACGTTCCCGTTGTGTCTATAGCCTAACTTTGACTTTTATACGGACGTATTTCTATCAAACGGAACTATGTTCATTATGACGTGAGCCCTGTTATACACATATGCTTATGGGTCTCAGGGCCCATGTCTTAATGCACCTTGTAAAAGGAACGGAGTAATGTGATCGGTCTGTTTTAGCGGTGGATCTCTGTGTTGTGCCGGCTGGAATCGACGAAAAGCTGAAGTCACCTCTTTGGTTGCCAATACTTTGTCAATAAGTCCACCTAAAATAGGCACAGCGGACGACTGACAAAGGCGATTTAATCTCATAACATCATTCCTCTTTTCAGTCCTATCTTGTCCGGTCAACAAACACAAAATTTCAACAATCGGGTCTCTGTCCTTTCGGAGCCAAAATTAAATAGAATATCGGAATTCACGACTCCAAAATTGCCCGAGGAAAACTTATTTTCTCTCAGCCATTTGACTATACAACTTGGAAATTACGGGAAAGGCTCATTAATTATACTTGTGAGTTGCGATAAAAGGAACGCCAAGACGGGTATGAAAAGACAATGTTTTCGAAAATTAATCCAATTAAAGGTGATTTCACCCTTGGCTGGCTCATTTAATTGTAGAAAAATTTCGAAAGTGATTAGACGACATTTCAAGTGTTTGTTCTTGCGCGACGAGGATTTATGAAAGCTTCAAAAGTCACGTAAAGCTCATCAGCAGCTTCGGGGGGCGAATTTTAAACGAAGCGCGAGATCGTTCTGTTTAAAATGTTTATACGCCTCCCGCCTCCCCTCCCATCGTTCATCCCTCTTTCCTTTCCTCCACCGGATCTTCGCAACATCTTCCAAACCATTTCTCGACAGAAGAAAACGGACGATACAGGACTTAGAGCACAGATGAAAAAAAAAATAATCCCAAATAAATAAATAAATAAATAAATAAGTAACTGTATTACTATTTTGTCTCAATACACCTCGAGTTTTCTCTCGAATAATCGGAGGGGTGAAAAATCTCCGAGAGATCAAAGGAGGAAAAATAAATGAATAAATAAATTAAAATTCGCAGAAGAGGCAACTTTTGCAACAACAAATAAAAAAAAGTTCATTTATTTTCTGACTTATGTTCATTCATTTTCCGATTCGATCCTCCTGGTAAACAACATTTTTGCTTTTATTTTTTTCTTTCTTTCTATTAAAATGAAAAATAGGAATCGATGTATCGATCCTTTTCCGTAGATATTTGGCAGGTCAGTCGATGTATCGCAAAGCACTCCGGAATCCTACAGCGAATTTTCCGCACTTTTTCAGTACTTTCGGATCGCCCTTAATAAAGCAGTACTTTTTCCGGACTTTCCAGGAATTCCGGACTTGTAGACACCCTGTCAAAGGTTCCCAAATTCCAGGACGAACATCAAGTTTGAGCACATAGGTGGAGCTCAGGAGGGCAAGTTGTGTTAATTGGGACAAGGTGCACTAATACCTTATGACCGATGTTTTGGCCCGTTAATCCATCTCTGAACGACAACGGACTCAACGAGCAACGGCTAGTCCTTAGCTCCGCTCTATTAGTCCGCCTCCTCCCCGACCGCCCTCCCCCGCCCCCGACGGATTACAGCCCTCACCTCCCTCCTCGTCGCAAGTTATCGTTTTTGTTTACATGCTTGTCCACCATTAATTCCTCTTTGCAGCGTCAAAGTCAACACTAATCGTTGCAGCTTTGCTCCCAAACTCGGTAAGTCGACTCCTCTTAGCTGCCGTGCTGAGGGAAAACGCCGTATGAACCTTCAGGTGTTGCCACTTTTCCTCTGGTTAATCTTGAATTTTTGGGAAAATTTTTGAATATTTCTCTTCCAATTGTTCAGATAATTTTGTTTCCAATTCAATCTGAAGCTTCTGGAAATTTCAAAGGAAAACTGTCCCTAACGTTCCTCAAAAATGAACATTTTATCGAAGGAAATTTGGCAACTGTCGAATGTTCATGCGGCGTTTTTCCTTAGCACGGCAGTTAGGTGCCGCGTTCCGCGCAACCTCGTCTTGCGGTGAGGACTACTGCCGTGCTAAGGAAGAACGCCGTATGAACATTCGGGAGTTGCCAAAATTCCTTTAGTAAAATGCTTATTTTTGAGGAAAGTTATGAATATTTTTCTTTGAAATTTTCAGCAACTTTAGATGAAATTGCAAACAAAATCATCTGAAAAATTGGGAGAAAAATCTTCATAAGTTCACCAGGAAATTTGCATTTTATCGGAAGAAATTTGGCAACGCCTGCAGGTTCATACGGCGTTTTTCCTTAGCACGGCAGACTAGACTACCTGCATATTGACAGTGAAACTCCCAAACCACGTAACTAGGTTGCGGTGTTTAAAAATCTCGTCTTCCATTTTATTTTTTCGATTGAGGATAAATCAATATCATTCCTTGGAGTTTTCACAGTGTCATCTTTGCGCGGAGAGAAATAATCGCAGGAGTTTTCAAAAATTGACGCTAAGTAGTTTTTCATTCAAAAAATAAAGTATGACAAGAAGTCTTCAACGTTGCAAACCGAGATACGTGGTCTGGTATAGTTTCCCCGTCGATATAGGATATCTTTAAAGGAAGAGTAAGACCACTTGGTCTCATGGACTGAATTTTCTTTGTGCGAAATGTGCTCCAATGAAGAAAGCGTGCAGTTTTTACTCATATTTTTCTCAAACCGAGTGAAAAATGAGTGGATGCTGTGATTATCACATTTAGTTAAAAAATAGTTCAAACATGTAAAAAAGTGTGATTTAGTTGTCATCAAACTTGAACTCCATTCTTGTATTTTGTCTGCACAAGCTCCGACTTTTTCTAAAATTGTATTTGTTAAAAAGAGCGGTTGTCAACGAGTCATATTGGAAAATGCACATCTGTTATTAGATACTTCATTAATTTACTTATTTCTACTCTTTCTTTTTCTTCCGTCTGTACTCGCGAGAGAACGTACAGCGTTGGTACAGAATGAAATCGTGATTGTGGATGCGGTTTAATAAACAATCACTTAATCATATCGTCGAAGCACTGAAACTCTAAATGCGCCGTACTCGGTTTTTCGTTCCTGATTTTAGACATTTTAATCGATTCACAAAGCTACCGTGTGTTTAAGATTTAAGCTCAAGTGGCGTCTTTATTTGCAACATACCGCGAGTACATTAAACTGATTAAATATACTAACCGAGGGCAGAAATCTAGAGAATTTTTCTGCACGATTTACATACTCATCCTTTCAAAAGATACAACATTGTTCAGACTTTTACTTCCGCTCGGAAAGCTGCGGTAGCGTAACTAGTAGCCCGGATTTAAAAATAAAGGTTTGTGTATTATTTATGGCCGCGCACTTATTATTCTGTCTCGCACGATTTTGTCTTCAAATAAATTGGCTGCATGCCCTAAACCATGCAGGAGTGGATTTAGTAATTGAATCAGAGTAACAAATAAGTTGGACTCGCGCAAACTTTCAACACTTGCCCGAATATTGGTCTCGATAAATCCAACAATAACTTTTTCAAGTCCCTTATCAAAGCCTCAAGCGGGTTGTATCAGTTTTTCCTTTTCCTCGAAAGCCCTCAGTCTTCGCAGCTTGTTTTGAGATCCAGCTTATGCCACTTTCTACTTTCTACACGTCCGGTATAAACAAACCCGCGCAACGAAGGAACTTTCCCAACTTTCATTCAGAAATATGCACTATTGTCATACCATTCATCTTGAACTTTGTTTTCAAGTTTATATGTTTTCACGCGCTTTGACGATCGTTTTATAGTTTTGTTTTTTCCTATTTTCGGCTTCGGCGCGGCGTTCGCGCTTTGCTCCGTCCTTAATTTTCAAAGGCTCCTCCTACTTTCCCGCCCTTAATCGATAAATTCCTAAAAAAAGCCGTCGTGTATGCTTTGCTTATCGATGGCTAAGCAACAATACCGCCTATCTATACACTGACAATTTTGCAGGACGAAGAGAAAACTTCGCCGAATTTGTGATTCTTAGGTCAAATTTTAATTTTCTTATATATTACGACGTCATAATAGCCCTCTCATACAGAATTGGAAAAAGCTAAAAACATCAGTTTACATATTTAATACTGCAGAATGCGGCGAAGTCGCTAACTCATTTTTGCCCAAGTTGTCACTTGCAGATTTTGCATTGCCCTATACATGCAACGTTTTCCCGTTCTTTGTTGAACCATACCTTGTACTATTCTGATGCCAGAACATCTTTTTTCAGAACTTCTGCGTCAATTTAGCAACAAAGTATTTTGTAAAATGAGACTTTGTCCCAAACCTTTAGAAGTCAGTCTTTCGGACAAGGGATCTACTAGAGTTTTGAATTTTTCGAGGTCTTCGAGGGGGGAAAAAAATCCTGTTTAATTGATAGAATATTTATTTAAGAGTTGTAACACGGGGCCTCAACTTTTAAAATCAAGAACCTTCGTTTTACCTCAATACCTCCAGGACTCACCGGTAGATGATAGGGGGGGGGGGGGGGGCTGACATTCAAATTTCTTTGGATAAATTGTCCACTAATTTCCAGGGCTTTTGATTTCTTCTAGCCTAAAATAACCACGAAAAATGAGTGGGACCGGTGGTCTGGACCACCCTGTATACATATTTTGGTGCAAGTTGATTCTTGAAAAGTATTGCAAAATTCAAGGAAACGAAACTTTCATTCGAATAAAACGAGACGAAAAAGTATGGAATGTAATGTTGCATGAAAAACAATATCCAATTTCTACTTGTGACCTCGGGCTGCTTTTCAACCACAGCCAGGGATGACGCGAGAGGTCTGCGGCAGACACTGCCACTGCGCGCCTCTTCGGCTAAAGTTAATCTCGGCGCACCCGAACGAAGGTAAAAGTAACCGCAAACAACGCGAGCATTTTCAGAAAAATAAACAGACCAACAAATCGAGGAGAATGAAGAAGACAGGACGCAGAAAAATCCCGGAAAGTATCAATTTATTCGGATCCCTCCTCGCTCCCGCCTTCCATTCCGAGTCTCTCAACTGTCGTTAAACTGAATAGCTCGCGAATGCTTAAGGTTAATTTTTCCAGCGTAAATACCGGAAGTGAAAGTTTTTCCCGCTACTTAAGCTCCAAATGAAACGGAAGCTGAAGTGTTGCTAATTAAATTATTCCTGAATCACGGCCATTCGTACACAGCGAGGGGAAGGAAACTTCGGAGAAACTCCCGCCATAAATTGACGGCTCCCTCCCCAAGGTAAGAGTATCTTAAAACTTTCCGTTTCATTCGGTGCAGTAGACTTTTGTCGATCTCGACGTGAAAAAAGTTGACCCATGAATAAGTGGGCTAGAACTAGGTCATTAAACTCATTGCACTAAAATTGATACTCGTTTCACTCACTTCCATTTTTTCCATTCCTATACGGGCGATTCTCGCAAGTTGGCAAAACTGTTTTACCCTCATTTAAATCCATTGTAAAGAATCGATTCTAAGTGATGCAGTCTGCCTCGATAAATATAGATTGTTCTACATTCATTTAAATTGACAAAACTTAGTGTTGCCAATTCGTTTGGAAAACCCGAAGCTCAGCCCACGAGCCAAAGAAGACAACATGTAAATATGTTCAATGCAGTGTTATCCTAAAAAGTTGGACCGAATAAAACAGAGGTAAATCAAACCCAATTTCGGTAAAAAATGAATTGCGGCGGGAAGTTTTATAACAATTAGTGACTTAACTGGTTCAACTAGTTTAGAATTATCCTCGTCTCAAAAAGACGGACTTCAGGAAAAACTAGCTTTTTGAAAAATTGGATTTAACCTCATGAGTTCTCTCCTTGTACTCGAACCGACGAAGGTGAGGAGAGAAAGATATGCTCGACACGGAAATTGATGACGTTTGATAATGTATTGAAAGTTAGGTGCGGCTTTGAAAACGTACATGCTAGGCATGACACGAAATATCCCTTGAATATGCCATGCACTTAGTTTATTATATTACTTGGAAATTTGAAAAGAAAAAAAAAAAAGAAAAAATATTATTTGAAAATTGCCAATGTATTCATTCTAGGAATTTTTTTCAAGGAATCACCGGAAAAAATTCAGTTGAATTAGAAGTCCAGACGCTTAAAAATGTTTCAAGGAAGAATACTCTTGATTCAATCGGATTTTTGCTTAAGTCGAAAGCCAAGCCTCTAAATTTAAGCCGATACCATTTTGATACAAGCAAAATTCGATTGAGCCAAGAGTATTTTTTCATTGTCAAATTTTATAAGAGACTGGACTCTTAATCCAAGAGACTTTTTTTTCCAGTATCAGTTTTACTTCTAAAAACCGACTTGTTTGAAATTTCGAGAACGATTCCATTTTGGTGTGTCAAACTATGTAATACAAGAGATTTCTGAAACGAAGCTCTGAATCGGTTCAAATTGCAGAAGACCAGACTCGAAGGAAAAAGGATAAAGGAAAACGGAAGCTTCAACGTGGAGGTAATGCAACGAATATTCTAGTTTTAAGCAAATCCCTGAGGAATTTATCGAGTTGTCCATTCTTTTAGTGCATGGGAAAAGGAAGTTCCAAAGAAAATAATGGTCGAAACATTGACTTAACATTCAATACGCTCGGAACTTTTGGAGCGTTTCACGCACAAAAAATGGTCGAGGAACGAGGAATAGTTATGATGAGAAAAAGTAAATAAGAAAAGAGACGAAGGATACAAGATTTCCCCAGTGGTCATTCTTGTTTAGCTGATAGTAAAGACATTTTTTTGCTCCCAACTTAAACGAGATTGCTATTTTCTTGGGGTTTATTTTTTATGGGGAATCCCAAAAAGGCCATACGTCAATAAATACTGACGACAATATTTTCAACTTTCGACCGCGCTGCGACAACTTATAGCAAAGTCCTGGAACGGCTACTTCCAGATAAACGTTCTCAACTTTATTTCTACTTCCTTGACCTTCTCGTTTCTCTTTCGCTCACGCATTGTACCTACACCCTCGCCTGTCTCTACCGCCATTTTTTTTACTCTACCCTTTCTTCGCCCTGGGTAAAAATTTCCGAATATTCCAATTTTTCTAACATGGTCGTGTTCCAATCTTCAAACTGAGTCAAGTATCATCTACCTGTAAATCTGACAAAAACTTATTTTCGGGATTGCTGGCATCGGAGTTGACAAATGGGAAGCTACCAATGATGTCTGCATGAATATAATTTATTTTCATGGATTCCAAATATAGATGTGATTGTCATGAGAAAAATTAGTTATGAGATTATTTTGTAACAATTTCACATAGAAATACAGATGGAAAATGCAATAGACAATCATGATAGTATTTCAAAAAAAAAAAAAAGAAAAGAAAAGAATTAGCCGTGCATTTTGATGTAGGAGTCAATAGAAGATTCGTTGTAGCTCAGTCTAGGAAATAGAGAAATACATATCGACGGTGAAACTACCAAACCACGTATCTCGGTTTGCGACGTCGCAGACTTCCTGTCATACTTTATTTTTTAAATGAAAAACTACTTAACATCCAGTCTTGAAAATTTCTGTGATTTTTCCTCTTTATGCGGAGAAAATTCCGTGAAAATTTCAAGGAATGATATTGATTTGGTCTACTGCAAAAAAATAAAATGTGAGCGTAGATTTTTAAACACCGCAAACGAGATACATGGTTTGGTAGTTTCACCGTCGATATGTCGCAGGCAAATAGTCAAATCAGGCATTTTGTTAAATGCCTAGGCAAATAGTCAAATATTCTTATTTAGACTGAGATTCTGATTATTTTGCTGACTATAGACGAAATAATTCCCTGACCATTTGGAAAAAAATTCTCTGCAAAAATTTGTTCCATACGATCATAAATACGTTTTTCTAGTTCTTCAATGCGTATTATCTCAAAATATGCAGCATCTCGTAAAATAAAAAGTTTTCACAATGTGGACGAATGAAGAATTATAAGGAGCATTTTTGGACGGGAAATAAAATGACAGTTTGTACTTTAACGGATTTTTTGTCTCAAAATAGTGAAAATTAGAGAGGTCTTTAAGATAACGTAAAAAACCTCGTGAACTTTGAAAATTTAAGTATCCGCCTAGGCATTTGATAAAATGCCTGATTTGACCATTTGCCTGCGACACATATAAGTGAAGAATTTCACGCGTGTGTGGGTGGGTATTTAGTTCGGAAACTTGTATTTGGGAAGTAAATAAAAACATAAAAATCAAAGAGCCTTGTTAAAAATGGGTCGAAATTCGCCCCTTTTTAGGCCCTCGATTTGGCAAACGGGACTTGCGCCAAATTGTTGCATATGATGCCCTAAGTCTCTGGTAAAAATTTCAGCTTGAGTTGAAAAGCGGTTTCTGAGATACAGGGGGGTGAAGTGGGGGAGTTGAGCGGCTGGCGTGCGCTATTTCCGCGGCTGTTCCTCGCCAAATCTTCGTTTTGATGTCACCCGTTACATGTTTTCCTATGTAATTTTTTGCGTACTTTTCATTTCTGACCTTAAAAATTACTTACAACCACTTTTCGAGGCGCTAGGGGTTGAAAATAGGGGTTGAACGGCCAGCGGCGCGCTCTTTTTGCGGCTGTTCCTCACCAAATCTTCGTTTTGATGTCACCCATCACATGTCTATCTATGTAATTTTTCGCGTTCTTTTCATTTCTGACCTTGAAAATTACTTACAACCACTTTTCAAGGCGCTAGGGGGTGAAAATGGGGGTTGAGCGGATGGCGGCGCGCTCTTTCCGCGGCTGTTCCTCGCCAAATCTTCGTTATGATGTCATCCATTACATGTTTTCTTATGTAATTTTTCGCCTACTTTCCATTTCTGACCTTAAAAATTACTTAAAACCACTTTTCAAGGGGCTATGAATTTTTTCGCAGTTTTTTTTTTTTTTTGAGTTCTTTTAATTTATTTCGTATTATTCCCTAAGATCTATTCGTGCCGTATATTTTCAAGTTTTTTTAGTGTACCTCACACGTCGTACGAGAAAATATATACGCATGATTTCATCCGAACATAAATGTTTACACGCCAAAATGACATAGCAAATATGGGAAAAATCTGAGATATGCCTCCGGGCAGTATATTAATCCGATTAATAAAAATTCCGATTAATTTTTACTTTCTCGCTCCCCTAGGGTAGAGAGGAAGTATTGTCATCCTCCAAGAAAAAAAAAAAAAAAAAGTTGAAATTTCATCATTTCTAGACGTTTTAAGGTCCCAGGAGTCAAAATAACCATACTTGAAAAAATGTGTGTCCGTCCGTCCGACGTCCCCCAAATCTGTCTACAGCGATATCTCAGAATCTATCTGTTCGATTTCATTCAAAATTCTCACAGAACACCATATTTATGGTCTCCTTATGCACGTCCAACGATTTTGGGGTACGCTAAAATTTGGGGGGGCTAGGGTCAAATTGGGTTAAAGGTCCATTTTCAGCAAAATCACACGGAAAGCTCATTTTGAGGGACCGTAAATTTTGAAAAATGCCTTTTAATTCTTTAAAAGTGGGCATCAAGCACATCACCTGGGTCATTAATTTAAGTTCCTAAAAGATCTTTGGACTAAACTCAAAATTCAAGGGATTACGAGGCCCAAAAGTAGGGCACTTTGCTCCGCGACATCACACAAACAACTCATTTTCAAAGACTGTAAATTTGAAAAAAAATGCCTTTCATTTCTTCGAAAGTTGGCATAAGAGCACCATCTGGTTCAATAATGTAAGTTCCTATGAGGTCTTTGGACTAAACTAAAAATTGAAGGGTTACGCATCATATAGCGAGGAGAGCACTTCGGTCACACGGAGAGCTCATGGACTGTAGATTTTGAAAAAATGCCTTTAATTCTTTGAAAGTTGGCTCAAAAGCACCATCTGAGTCATTAATTTAAGTTCCTAAAGGATTCTTGGACTAATCTCATAATTGCAGAGGGGCCGATAGGAAACGCTCAATTCTCTGATAAATGAGTCGGAACGCTTCTAGATAATAGCAGCAAACGCTTTGAGTCAGGTGAAACCTAGGAATTCAAATGCATTATATAATGCATCATATACTATTTCCAAAATTACTCCGTAGGTATACGCCAAGCAAAATTAGACAACTAATTAGGTAGGTACTTACAATATACAATATATAGTTACTATGAGTCATCAAGCTGACGCAAGAACTGACACATCTTTATTAAATACTAATATGTTTGTTGTTAATGAATTTAGAATCCCGGCAGATTCCATCTTTCGCGGTTCCTTTTTACGAGGTACTAAGCACAAATATAATATAATAATACGGCACAAATGTGACTGATTAAATGCTTGTTACTTAATAAAGGAGGTTATAAATTGTTAGAATCCGAGGTATGTTGACGTTTGTCGACAGCAGCAAGGAGATGGCGCTCTCAGCGCTCTCTATTGTTTTCGCTTTGAATTACAGGGATACGCGGTAAGGAGATGGCGCTCCTGGCGGGCGTGTGGTGAACCTTCCAGCAGGTAGATTCGCCCGCCAAATTTAAAATTTGGGAGATGCTAAGCGAAAACCGTTTAGTTTTAAGACTATTTGAACATCGAATAGTCATTCTACCCATTCAAGTAGATATTTGATGGCTTTTGACCGTGCTTAAGGAGAGATTATAATATAAAATCGTATCTGAAGTATGATGTCAATGAATCTAATGGATCCTAATGAATCGTAGAAAAGCTAACATTTTTACGGATCGCCATCTTTGACAGAAGACTTTGTTAATCAATTACATATTTAATTGAAGATGCCTCATAAAATCAACAAGTCGAGTCCGAATATATGAATTCATCACATATCGCGAAGACATTTACAATAAAGTTCAGTGGTTTGAATAAAAATTTCATAACTATTATCCTGTGATCAAAATTCCAATCAAACTTTATGATTTTGTAAAATTGGCAGTATTTTTCTAAATATTCCAGTAAAAGTGTCTATGCCGGCGCGAAGCGGCGGCTCGAGCGAGAAAGTCCCGTGCGGTCCCCGCACCAATCCGCTAAGCGGATGGGGGGGGGGCGAAGCCCCCCAAATGCCGGCGCGAAGCGCCGCGCATAGATTGGCCGGAGGCCAATTTTTTTTTTTTTTACGGAAAAATCATCTGGTACAGTTTCAAAGCTTTCATAGGGGGTGGGGGAGGCACAGTGTTAAATCGATAACTTGCCATAGCACTTAATTTTTCATACTTCCCTTGACTTCATTAAGTAAGGTGACGATTGGTGTTCGAGCGTTAACGTGTAAATGTATCTGTGGTCATAATATCCTTAATACGACATGCAGGCTGGTGATGGATGGTTTTAAATAAATAAATAAGGAACTAAAGGACAGAATTTTTATTAATCGGATTAATATACTGCCCGAGGCATATCTCAGATTTTTCCCATATTTGCTATGTCATTTTGGCGTGTAAACATTTATGTTCGGATGAAATCATGCGTATATATTTTCTCGTACGACGTGTGAGGTACACTAAAAAAACTTGAAAATATACGACACGAATAGATCTTAGGGAATAATACGAAATAAATTAAAAGAACTCAAAAAAAAAAAAAAACTGCGAAAAAATTCATAGCCCCTTGAAAAGTGGTTTTAAGTAATTTTTAAGGTCAGAAATGGAAAGTAGGCGAAAAATTACATAAGAAAACATGTAATGGATGACATCATAACGAAGATTTGGCGAGGAACAGCCGCGGAAAGAGCGCGCCGCCATCCGCTCAACCCCCATTTTCACCCCCTAGCGCCTTGAAAAGTGGTTGTAAGTAATTTTCAAGGTCAGAAATGAAAAGAACGCGAAAAATTACATAGATAGACATGTGATGGGTGACATCAAAACGAAGATTTGGTGAGGAACAGCCGCAAAAAGAGCGCGCCGCTGGCCGTTCAACCCCTATTTTCACCCCTAGCGCCTCGAAAAGTGGTTGTAAGTAATTTTTAAGGTCAGAAATGAAAAGTACGCAAAAAATTACATAGGAAAACATGTAACGGGTGACATCAAAACGAAGATTTGGCGAGGAACAGCCGCGGAAATAGCGCACGCCAGCCGCTCAACTCCCCCACTTCACCCCCCTGTATCTCAGAAACCGCTTTTCAACTCAAGCTGAAATTTTTACCAGAGACTTAGGGCATCATATGCAACAATTTGGCGCAAGTCCCGTTTGCCGAATCGAGGGCCTAAAAAGGGGCGAATTTCGACCCATTTTTAACAAGGCTCTTTGAAATCATTAATTTTTAGTATGTGACTGTGTATGCAAGTGCTTGTATACATATGGACGCATTTATGCTAAAAGGAACTATGTGCATAGGGTTTTCGTGAGACATAGTTCCTTTTGGCATAAATGCGTTCATATGCAGATGTGCACTGTTAAATTCCACAATTTTTCCACATTGACTGAAAAATGTACAAATTTAGAATGTTTCCAGAATGAAAATCTCAACTTGTGTGATATCGGCAAGTCCGTAGCTTTGCAACTTCACGTCTCGGGACGGAAAAATCGGATATTCTGCTAAGTTTTGATGGTAATTTTTGAAACCACTTTCCAGAACACCCTTAAGTGTTGTTCAACGCAGCACACAACTTCGTACCAAAGAGGCAAACTTAATGAATCCTTATCTCGGTATTCTTTGGCACAGTTTATTGACTCCTTTCTCAGTTCATTTCCGTGCCAATATGCATCCCGCTCTTCTCACTCACTTTCCACCATCACTCCAATGGCCGCGAGTTTCACTCTGAGAGCTTTTTGTAAGGAGGGGAAGAGTATTGGAGCTTACTTTGCCATGCTTACTTTCGGCTATTTGTTTAATGCGAGATTAGCATAAACCTTGGATCAGGGAGTGATCAAATAGTCTCATCTCCAATATTATTGAATTTTAAGTTTCACTTCTCTCTGCCTGATAAGATCTTTTCCTTTGTTTCTATTTCTTCCTTCTCTTCGCTCCGTTTCCCGGCGCATCGCTCGACGGAGCCAGTTCTCATTCGAGGGCTGAGGGCTCTATTTTCAAGATAATTCGATCTTGGTTGCAAAATTTGGCAAGGATACCGCTGGCGTTATTTATCAATTACTAATCATTTAATCAAAGAACTGCAGGATTTTTAAGGCAGCGTGTTTTTTTTTTTTTTTTTTTTTTTTTTTTTTTTTTTTTTTAAGGGCGCGTATCTTACACTTAATCCAAACTATACGGCTCTTTGGATACCTCCTTTTATAACCATTCTTATGGAAAAATAATCTCAAAAAAACTGATAGGGGGCCGTTCATAAATTACGCTTTGTTCTGGGGGGAGGGGGTCGAAAAAACCGTTAAGCCATGTTTCATTTAAAGTAATAATGCGTGAAATAGCCAAGATCTTCAGAATACAATGTCAAAGTAAGTGGCCCAAAACGTTAATAAATGAGCGTCCTTCCGTAAAACTGAGTAAATTAGTGCAAAACTAAGTGAAAAATGTGATCTTCAAACAACGAGTCGTAATGCTTGCGCAACGAAAAATCATTCTGGAAAATTTAAATTCATAGGTCGGCTGCCCTTTTGGACCATGACTTACTCCAAGTCTTGCCCTTTTGGACCTTTCAAATTACCGACATTTCCGTACTTCTCCATTTGGGTAGTAAACACCCTGTGCTCTTTCTCGGCGAAAGCAGGGCGAGGGCATTTACACTGAGAAAAAAACTTTACTACAACCGAGCATTCAAACCGAACAGACCTAACGAAAAAGCTCGGTTGCATCACCGAGGATGTGGTTCCCAGAGCCGAGAGAGCGGTTGCATGAACCGAACAATACGGCCGATATTGAACACCGTACATTCGATTCTTATGACCGAACTTTTCCTTTCTCGCTCCCCTTGCGGGTAGAGGAATTACTGCCATCCAAAAAGTCGAAATTTCATCATTTCTAGGCGTTTGAAGGTGCCTGGAGTAAAATAAACGAAATTTGAAAAAAACGGGTGTCCGTCCGTCTAGTGTCTCCCAAATCTGGGTACAGCCATACCTTAAAATCTATTCATTCAATTTTTTCTCAATGAGTGCGATCCTCCGAAACACGGCCAACAGTTCGACCGCATGGCCGGCGCGGTGCGTCGCAAGTGGCGAGAAAGCGGAAATCAAAAAGACGGAATGGAATTGAAAATAAAATATTTGTCATAAATTGTCGAGCTCAATTTAATTTCTGAGCGGAGGGAGCGGGGCTGCGAAAGTTGAGATAGCATGACTCCCGTGTCGGTGCCCGACTGCTCCAGGAGCCACGAGCTGGATCGCCTGATTTCTCGGGGGAATCGCGACATCCCTCCGACAACCTCTTTCATTCTTGCGTGCCAACACACTGCCCATCCCTCCAACCCCCACCCCCTTACGACTCCAAAACCACGTACTCCCACCTGAGCAACCGCCTGAAACACAGAATCACTTTCACGCATCGTCATAACACATCGTAAGTGCGCAAAACTCCAAGTCATTTCAGACAAAACGTCGCCGCTCTGACGTAAGGGCGTAAATCAATTTCCGCATGAGCCCCAATACTGCCGTGCTAAGGAAGAACGCCGTATGAACATTCGAGAGTTGCCAAATTTCCTTCGATAAAGTATGTATTTTTGACGAAATTTATGCACATTTTTCTTTGCAATTTTCGGATATTTTAGAGTGAGTAGCGTACAAAATTGTCTGAAAATGTTGGAAATAAATATTCAAAATTTTTCCAGAAAAGTCGGTTTTTATCGAATGAAACTTGGCAACGCCTGAAGGCTCCTACGGCGTTCTTCCTTAGCACGGCAGAATATGCATAGAGTTATACGCTGCTTCGCTAAGGGAGAACGTCGTATGAGACTTTAGACATTGCCAAATCTCCTTTGATAAAATACAAATATTTCGGGCACATCTGAGAAGATTTTTCTCCATTTTTTTGGAAAATTTTATTCGAAATCAGATCTAAATTATCTGAAAATTTCAAGAGATAATATTTATAATTCCTCTCAAAAATAAACAATTTTTGGAGGAAATTTGGCAACTCTCGAATGTTCAATCTGCTTTTTTTTTTTAGCACGACAGTAGAGAGAACAAGGGTTACGTGGAAATCAAGAGACGCCCCCTGGAGAATACGCACCCCTAGTAGAAAATGCCCCCTGTTCCAAAATTGCACGTAATTTTTTGGAGAACTGTGGCTGCAATTAAAACAAATCCAATTTTTGGAAGAGCTTTCGATGATCCAAACCACCCTTTAAAATAGTTTAAAGGCGAAAAAACGTCATCGAGGAAAGTAGTCTTCTTTTGGTCTAATATATCCTTCAAGTTCCCGCCATTCAATTCGGGACAACCTGGTTAATCGGGCTTTAAACATCACTAATTTTTTTCAAACTGAAATCGACGTCACTAAAATTCGGCTTTGCCATGTCAGCAACTGTACATATCCAGCCTAATATGAAACATATTTCATCGACTTCCGGTATTTTAACCGCCTGAAGTGTCAGTTTATTAGACTCCTAAAATTTACAGGTGCTCTCGCAGATTTAATTTACGGCTCCTTTACGATGGAGACCGATTTCATTACGATTCATATAGCGAATTTTGATGCGAGGATTGGATAGAGAAGAAAGACTTCTGCCAGATGTTAGCGAAAGAGAAGAAGGATGAGTAGAAAAGCCGGGCGAATCTTATGAAAATATGTAACTTCAAATTTACGACACTCACGTTTTACTACCTCGTCAATGGTGGCAATTACGTTTTTACGGCGTTTGCGTTTGATTTCGGGCATCAAATAAATTGTGCCTCACTTCAAGCGCAAATAAAAATACTCTTGATTCAATTTTTATTCGATCTCTTTCTGTCCCCGTAAGTGCTAAAAATTTGACAATCTCTTTTATTGGCTATCGCTTTGGAGGTTAGTTCGGACCGACACGCGGGTGTTTGACAGGATTAACAGGATTTTTACAGTAACAAAGTTGTTGGCAAAAGTAACTCCCTCGGGACTTCAAAAGATGCGAACAATCTACATTCCACGCAGAATACCGGTCGATTTTCTATTTTGCTTAGCTTGGCTTCTTTTACTACCTTCCGATGGTGAAAATTGACTTGGATCTCGTAATTTAAACTTTTCTTCTCTTGGAACATTT